>NC_069391.1:37661000-37967833 GCF_027475565.1 Acinonyx jubatus
TAAGCTTTCAACTCTTGATTTCAGCTCAGGTCATGATCTCACAGTTCGTGGGATTGAGCCCCGCATTGGGCTCTACACCAACAGTGCAGAGCCCACTTGGGATTCTGTCTCTGCCCCACCCTGCCCCTCAAAATAAGTAAATAAATTTTTTAAAAAACTGACTTAACAGAAACTCAGATAGGGGATTATGAGTCTTTGTAGAGTTAACCCTCTCCTTCCCCTCTCTGACCTTCTTCACTGCTGGGCTGGGCTCTGAGCCTCCAGGAACCTGTAGCATTGACCTCTCTGCTGCACAAAGCACACCTGGTGGGAGTGACTGCAGGCTCTAGGCTTGTTTAGAGTCAGTAGGGTTTGTTTTACCAGAGCCACCATCTCTCCCTCTTAAGTACTCTTAGGACTCTGGATCCCTTTTTGCTTTCCCAATAGAAACACTTCCCAACCATCCACCTAGAGTCTCTAGACCTTTCTTTGTGGGAGAGTTGTTTGTGCATCTCAATGGTAAGGAAAAAGCCCTGTTATACCCACCCCCACACACAAAAATAGAGTAGGCTGAATGCCTGATAGCAACAGCAACTAAAGGTAGTTAGAATAGAGTCCTGGCCCTACACTCAACTGTCATTGCTCTTGCCAGCCACTTAATAGGTGAGCCTGTAGTTTCCCCAGGTTCCTGCCCAGGCCCAACCCTCTACATCAGGGAGGGTAACAAACCTTTACCACCATCACTTTCTCCTCTGTGCTTCTACCACCCTTTATGCATTCCTCTCTCTCATGCTGCTCTGTCTGCTTTAAATGGGCTAATATGTGTTTCTGTCTTCTTTTTACCATTAGACTAAAGTCTTTTTGCAAGAATCAGTATCTTTCCCTCCCCAAAGTACATTGTTCCCTGCCTGCCCCATGTTGATATTCAGTGACTATCAAGTTTTTTAAACAAGTGGTGAACTTACTGATGTTTAATTATTAGGAGGGCAAAAGGAAAGAATAGGAGACTGCTCTGTCCACAGAGCTAAGCTTTAGAACTGCAAGTTGTCTTTATGAGCAAAAAGTGGTGCTTGCCAGTTATAATGAAGGTTAGAAGAACAGATTGAAAAGATGAGAAAGGATGGGGGTAGGAAATGCCACAGAAGGGAGAAGCTGTTTGATACCAGCCCTAAGTCCATTGTTCACTTGTTCACTGCAGACAGGTAGCTCTTTACTCTTCCAAGGCCAGAGAAAAAGGATCAGAAATGGCAGTTGTGTGAGGACATCCCATAGACTGCCAGACTATTTATTTTCTTGGGAAAACAAGGATTCCAAAAGATTCATGAACCAGGGCAGGGCAGGCTCGGCCCCTTGAATAACTGAAGCTTACCAAATACCTTCCAGTGAGATTTGGGACCAAGATCCATGTGAAGATCCACAAGTCAGGCTGGCCTAGACCAAATGTTAATATCTGTTGAGATTTCTCCTGCTTCAGCTTCCTACCATGTATAAGGCTGAGGGACTAGTCTCAAAGACTCTCCAACCAAATGTCCTCTATTTGTAGGCAGCATCTACAGCATCTAAAGTAGGGCAGCATCTTTCTTCGATGTTCTGAGCCTCCTTTCTTACCTTGGGGAACTATAATCCACATCCTGGAAGGAAATTGAAAGATCCTCCAGACATGCTCCCTAAAGCTTTGTTAGCCCTGAATATCTGATGTCCTTTTCCCCCTCCTCTGGGTCCTGCCTAAGCAGAAGGCCTCCAGAAACTCAACTCAGAATCCCTTGGCCCTTATGACTCCTTTGATTTTGGAATCATTTCCTTGCCCCTCTCCTATGAAAGGCCTCATCTCCAAAGTCTGTGTTGGCTGAAACTGAAGAAAGAAAGAAAGAAAGAAAGAAAGAAAGAAAGAAAGAAAGAAAGAAAGAAAGAAAGAAAGAAAGAGGAAGGAAGGAAGGAAGGAAGGAAGGAAGGAAGGAAGGAAGGAAGGAAGAAAGAAAGAAAGGAGGGACAAAGGGAGAAAGAAAGGGAGAGAGAAAGGAGAAGGAAGGAAGGAAAGAAGGAAGGGAAGGTGGATGGAGGGAGGGAGGGAGGAAAAGGACCTCCTTATATCCACTGCCCACCCTCACACATTTTCTCCTTCTGCCTTAGGCCCTACCAGTCTATCTTTTATTTTCTTCAACCTTTTTCATAACATAAAATTAGCCATTTTAACCATTGTTGATCTATTTTTAAAGAACTTTACACCTTCACCCCTTTTTCCATTGAGTGAGATAGTCTTTCCCTAAAGATGTTGAAATGGGAGCTGGAGGAGGTGTGGCAGGATAGCAAGCTCAGAAAACCCTCTAGGTCGCAAGACTGTATAGGCCAAGACATGTGTCTCTAGCTGATCCAAAATAGGGCATCTGAACATCTGGCTCAGGGGATAAGCTTAAGGATAGGAATGAAAGTCAGGAGCTAGGTGAGGCGAGGCCTCCCAGAGGAACCAAGATTTTTCAATTTCTGGCTCTGGTTTCTACCTCCTGGGTCATGAGGCTTGTCCCCTAGGCCTTTATGCACAAGCTTCCCTCAAGCCACAGCTGCTGTAGTGGGTGTTCCTGAGTTGAGGTATTTGTCCTTTCTCCCAAACAAAGCCTTTTTAGTCATAGGGTTTCCAGGGGAGTAAGAGTGGGGAGGAATAGCAGAACATCAATCTAGGACAAGAAATCCTAACCATGAAGGAGGCAGAATAGGATTCTAAATCTTTTTTTTTTTTTAATTCACTGACCTCTTGTCTCCCCATTTAAAAAAGAGTTCTAGTTCTAGTTCTAGTTCTTTACCATCCCAGTACTAGTTTCAGATCTTTCACCATCTTTTTTTCCCCCCTGAGTAGTTTCTGAGCTACTTTTGAAAACTAAATAATGGGTAAGGGAGTAGGAGCTGCCATTCTCAGTGGGTTAACTCCAGAGCCATTTTGGTTGATTTTCTTACCCCAAGTCTGAAAGCAAGGGATACTCATTCTGTGAAGTTTGCCTCCTGGCTCTGCAATTAGTCACGGTTCCTATAGCTGATGTACTGGCACAGGCCAAGGACCAGCTGAAACATGGTGGCCAGCCATCAGGCAGTACTGTGCCATTTAGAGTTTTTCCCAAGCTTCAGTGTAACAAAGTCTTATCTCCTCTTATTCTTAATTGGTGGCCTCAAGTCAGGCATATTTTGTCTGGCAGATGATTCCATTCCAGAGGGAATTCTATTCTTTGAAAGAAGTTTCCCCAGAGGCAACCAGGTAAGTAAGAACTGAGGCACAGTTCTCTTATAAGATGATGGATAGATGTGATGACCTGAAATTTCCTGGCACACAGTGAAAAATAAAATATTAAAAACCAGCTATAGCCCTTTGTCATGACTAGAGGCATTGTAAATTGGAACAGTCCTTCGGGAAAGCAGTTTGATGATATGTATCAAGAATCTTAAAATTACTCCTGCTTTTTGACTTTGTAATTCTACTTTATTTAAGAAATTACCCTAGGGGTGCCTGGGTGGCTCAGTCGGTTGAGCGGCCAACTTCGGCTCAGGTCATGGTCTCGTGGTCCGTGAGTTCGAGCCCTGCGTCGGGCTCTGTGCTGACAGCTCAGAGCCTGGAACCTGTTTCAGATTCTGTGTCTCCCTCTCTCTGACCCTCCCCTGTTCATGCTCTGTCTCTCCCTGTCTCAAAAATAAATAAAACATTTAAAAAAAAGAAATTACCCTAAATGCAAATATATATGGATTTCAGCATTAGTATTATTTATAATAGTGAAAAATTGCAAACAATCTGAATGTCCAAAATAAGTGAATGGTTAAAAAGTTATTATACATCTCCTTTATGGAGCCATTACATTGATGATTTCAAAAACTATGTAAAAATATGGGTAGTTGATTATATTCCAATACTAATTTTCAAAAATACAGAATATAAGATACAGTTGTTTTTCTGTATGTTGTTCTATGCAGGTATTATAATGACAGAATTCAACTCAAACTAGTTTAAGCTAAAAAGAAAAGTAGACTAGGGGTGCTTGGGTGCCTCAGTCGGTTGAGTTGAGCATCCAACTTCAGCTCAGGTCACGATCTCATGGTTGTGAGTTCAAACCCCACATCGGGCTCTGTGCTGACAGTTTGGAGCCTGGAACCTGCTTTGGATTCTGTGTCTCCCTCTCTCTCTCTGCCCCTCCCCCGCTCATGCGTGCTGTCTCTCGCTCTCTCTTTTTCCCCCATGTGAGTGGGGGAGAAGCAAAGAGAGAGAGGGAGACACAGAATCTGAAACAGGCTTCAGGCTCTGAACTGTCAGCACTGAGCCGGATGTGGGCTCAAACTCAGGAGCAGAGAGATCATGACCTGAGCTGAAGCCAGACGCTCAGCTGACTGAGCCACTCAGGTGCCCCCCAAAATTTTTAAAAAAGGAAACTAGGGGTGCCTGGGTGACTTGGTCGGTTGAGCATCCAACTTCGGCTCAGGTCATATCTCGCGGTCTGTGAGTTCGAGCCCCACATCGGGCTCTGTGCTGACAGCTCAGAGCCTGGAGCCTGCTTTGGATTCTGTGTCTCCCTCTTTCTCTGCCCCTCCCCCGCTCATGCTCTGTCTCTCTCTATGTCAAAAATAAATAAACATTAAAAAAAATTTTTTAAATGAAACTAGACTATAAGGACACTAGGATTTCTCATAGTATTCAAGGGTAGATGTGCCCTACAAACCTTAGAAGGGCAGAGGAAGTTCTAGAACCAGAGCCTCTGAAGGACTTTCTCTATCTCTTGTGTTTGCTTCTTTCTGAACATCAGCTTTATTCTTATCTCCCTGCCCAGTGGCTTTCTCTACTACCTAATCTACAGTCTTGAGCTTTACCTCTCCTCTTGGTCCCACTTCCTATTCTGGGGGAGACCCTGATTGGCTCCACCTGGTCCAAGCAAGGGTGGGACCTGGAACCCACCCCTGTGGACTATGAGGAGAAACACCAGCTTCCAGAGAGGGAAACCCCAGAGTGTTGCTACTGTGGTATACACACAAGATTTAAATATACTAGGACATTTACAGAGGTTGTCTCAAGGGGTAGTGAAACTAAAAATTATTTTTAGGAAATTTAGCACATATTACTTTATAATAGAAAAATCTATTAAGCTTGCCATGGCTAGGCTATCATTGTTATTAGGCCTGGGGTGAGCAGAACTCTTCTCCATTTTGGTTCTCTTGATGAGGGCCACCACAAAATACTACAGCTTGGTGGTACTTGTTTTTGGTAATGAATTTTATCAAGTTGTTTAAGGAAACAGATAAGTCTCAGTTAATCACAGGACCAATTTAAGCTCTCAAACTCTAGCTGTAGCATAAAAATCCTTCCTTCTTTTTGGTTAACTTCGCCTTGACCCATTGAATCTATTTCAGTTTTCATTTTCCCAAGAATTAATGCTTGGGGGTGAGGACAGAGGTTACCTTTCTTGTGGGAAAGCTAAAATTGAATTGTCTCTACCTCGACTCACTCATGCAGTCTACAAAACAAAGGCAAAATTGTTCAGCACCACGGAGAGCGTTTTTCATCCCGTCAACCAGATCAAGGGCAGGTGAAAAGATGCTAGAAGCCCAGCCAGTCTGATCTCCTTACACTTCCGGCTAGTCATCAAGTACCCCCATTCCCCCCAACCTCTTACTATTCAAACCCTTCCTTTACCTATCTAGGCTTTTAGGAATGAACTCCCTTAACTTTCTACCCGCCTTTCTGCCTCCATGTTATTTGCATCCCTCACTCATATTCACCCATCTTCCATTTCAGTAAGTAGCCTTCCTCCTCTGGTCCAAGGCTCTGTTTCCATCTCCTCCTCACAGACCATGACCTACGAAACATCTCCTTTTCTACCTAGCTTCCTTCCCCTCCATCTAGGACATTGGTCAGGTGTCCCACAGTTTCAAAGAAATTCTTCAACTCCAGAGTTCCCTCTGGCTGTCATTTATTCTCATTCCTTCTCTTCTCCATCTAGCTCCTTGAAAAAATATTCATGTTCACTGTTTCTGCTTTCTCTTTTCCTATTCCTTCCTAAATCCTCTATAATCTGGATTCTGTTCCTACTCTTCAACTAAAACTTTTTTGAGGCCACCTATGACTTCCTTATTTCCAAACATTGTCTGTATCTTCTGGGACTCAACTGGTTTTTTGACACTGTTGATAATTATTGGGAGCTCCCTAAGGATGGGGCTCTTTTCCATTTATATTTATGAACCACAGGCCTGCCATTGATAAATAACTGAAGAAAATGTTGCATGTTAGAGTAAGGAGAGAGAGAAGGCAGAATGCTCCCTGGTCAGGCCCCTCCTCATCCTGTGGAGGGAGTACTTTTTCCATAAATACCTCCCCACGTAATCTAGGACCCAACCTGTGTGATGCTAGGGCTGCATCTGTGAGCCAGTCACCCCTAGAACATACTGTCCATGATTGTGTGGGCCTTATGGAACCTGTACTAATAACTTTATAACTAGCACAGATGTATTACTCAATATGTACTATACTGAAGTGCTTACATATATTAACTCATTTTAACCTCACAAGAACATTTGACATAGGTATTAAAATTAGTCCCATTTATAAATAAGGAAACGGACACCCAGGACACCTAAATGGAGGTGGACATCTCAAGATAAATAAACATTTTAAAAATTTAAAAAAAATACAGTTGCATGCTCTGCTGACTGACCCTGTCAGGCACCTCAAATTAATGGATTTTAAATTTTTTTTTAAGCAGGAGAACTGTTTCTCCAACCAAAATTTTATAGAAAGGCTAGTATATAAATGAAACAAAAGAGTATCTCCATTCTCCATACTCTTGCTTCGCTCTTGGACTCAGCCCCACCCACGGCACAGGGTTCAGGGAACACAGTTTAATGAAAATCACTGGACCAGGCTAACTCTAAGGATTCTCCTAGCACTTTTGCCTTCCTCTAATTATACTGGCTTTGCACTGGCCATTAGCCTATATATCCTGTCCCAGTAACGGTGAGACTGGGCTATTAATCATTTCTGCAGTCTGTGGAGAATTTGTTTGAAGGGTTGCAGAAACATGGGTTGCTGTTAGAGATGCATTTCAATGTCTGTCTCTGCTGAGTGTTTAATAATTTTGCTAATCCTCACTCTAGTTCCTGGATCTAGCTAACTCCTGTCAGATGTCCTTGGGGGGCATTTTAAATTCTCCCTGATTTCTTGGAGCCAGACATTTCCTTTTGCCTGGATTTTCTCTGATACTTAACATTCATGAATATTTCACATTTAACCTGATTACATTTCCATGTGATGGTCATGGTGCATTGACTGTATTTCTCAGGGAAGACATACAGAAAGCCCACAGTAAAGGCTTGAATTTTCAGGCACAGTGCCAGATATCTTTGTTCTTGCCACTAAGATGGCCTATCATGGCCAGTGACAGGTGAGATGCTGTATGGTGGACTTTGCACAGGACTTCTCAAGCTTAGGGTTCTGCACCCTGGCTTATAACCCAAAGGAACTGGTGGTTTCTCTCAGGGATCAAAAGCCACCAAGACCTGCCCAGTGGTGGCAAGGACCAAATGTGGCTCTCTCTGACCAGAATTGCTCAACAGCTTCCCAGGCCCCACTCAAACTCTATCCTCTGCATAGTCTCCTTCCAATGTTACTATTTCCATCCAGTACCTCCAGCCTGAGAGAAGCAACTCTGATGAACTCACCTGGACTGAAGAGGGAGAGGTGCCTGAGGGGTTCATGTGTTTAAAGTCAGCCCCAGGGAAAGGACAGTGAGACTTATATGGATTGATGGGAGCGTTACGGAGAAGATGCATGATTGGGAAGTCCATAGATTTAGAATGTTAATGCAAACTGTAGAAGACATCAGGGCTCCCCAAGGAGAGAGAGGTGGGCTGAGGGCAGGACTCTGTGGAAGAGACAAAGGGCTGTGGGACAAGATGAAAATGATGGTTAAGGAGGCAACATGAGTGAAGGAGAACTGTGTCCTCAAAGCCAGAAGAGGAAACCATATCCAAATGGATGGGATATGTGTATCATGTGAGAAGTGCTACAGAAAAAGTAATGTGACTAAGGAAATTGGAAAGGTGCCAATGCTTCCCTGGTAGGGTCCCTCAGGCATGTTTATTGGCTTTACCCTTTAAGAAGCCATCAGTCTGCTTTGAGAGTGAGTCCTACCTATGGCCTAAGGGGAAAGCCAGAACCCAGCTGTCAAGTCTTCATGCCCCCTGCAGGTAGCACCTCAGAGCTGTTTTGGCTGCAGAAAGGTATGTCAGGGCCACTAGAGGCCTGCTTCTCCAAGTTTTCAGGGGACAAGGGGACAAGTGCTATCCATAAAGAGTCTCTCAAGAAGGAACTGAGACAAGGAAGCAGAGAATAAAGGATTGGAGAGGACTGCAGCATGAGAAGTTGCCTGAGATGGAGGCACTGCAGCACCCCACTTTTTCTGAGCCCTGTCCCCTACAATACCAGCTAAGGGGTGGGGGTCAGAGTAGAGGAGAGAGGCCCAGGTTCTGCCCTCAGGAGGTCACATACCACTGTGGTGACAACAGCCCATCCAGGGTCTCTCTGGATGGCCTGAAGGAACACAGGCAAGGCCAAGATTTCCCTCCCAAACATTCTAGACTTTTTCTTTTCCCCTTGATGACAAGCATGTTTTCATCCCCCCATCTCATTCTAAATGCAACAGAAGCTACCATAATTGTTATATGTCCTTCCCTTGCTGGGTCACTCAGATCCCTGAACCTGACACTGTAGGACCAATCCTGGGGCATTCTACCTGTCTGTCTGCTGTCTGCATCTCCAGAAGCAGAACGGGCACAGCCTTGGGTACACTGTGCAATTTTCAGACCTTGGGCATACCATTCTTTAGTCCTAGGCAGTTTCTCAGGGAGAATGTGAATGACTCCAGCCCCTTCCAACGGACTAAAGCAGGGTAAGCCAGGGCCCTAGACCTTGTAGTAGAGGTTTGGCATGTTTTAGAGGAAACAGTGAGGCTGGATTACTGAGCAGCATAAGACTAACTGGTCACCAGCTAATTTGCTTGTTATTCATCTTCTAACCTACCATACCCGGCCAACATTTCAGGTTCTCCAGGGGATACTGTTTAGGACTTATCTGTGAAATGGAGAAGTCCTCATGAGAATTCTTTTTGTCCAGTGGCTGCAGCCTTAAAGTCTGGCCTGGCTTGCCCAGTCAGTTCTCTGGATCCTGTGAAGGGACCCATACAATGCTAGAAAAAGAAAGTCTATCTTAGGGAGCATCTACTCTGACCTTTATCCAGACTTAAACTCATAGCAACCTGAAAATACCTTACCAAACAACTGCATAAGAAGAGCTCTGAAGAACAGGGCAATTAGTATGGGAGGTTGAACAAAGAGATCCTGTGGGTTAAAGGAATCACAGTAGGCTTTCTAAGAGGAGGCTGGGTCACGCAGGACTTTGAAGAAAGACACCCAGGTGAGTGTAAGTGGGGCTGAGATTCATGGCTCTTTACCCAGTTCAGGGTCTTCCTTCCAGGGTGTATGGGTCTGCCCTTCCCTCCTCAAATCACCTGCCTACTTCCAGGGGTTAATGCCCCCAAAGTATGGGTGGGAGGACCAGCTTCAGGGCTGAGAGCAGCCCCTTTTCACTTCCTAACAATTCTGTCTCTGCTTTCTCCTCACAGGACCCAGCCGCCGCCTCCATCTCAGACGGGGACTGTGACGCCCGGGAGGGTGAGTCAGTAGCCATGAATTACAAACCATCCCCGCTCCAAGTGAAGCTGGGTGAGTGTGTCTGGGGGGTGAGGGAGATGTGGGGAGTGGACAAGGTGCTCTGGGCTGGGTCTGCAATGAGTTGGCACAAATAAACCAACTCAGACTAGATGATTCCAAGACTCAAGCCACCAAGTCATTGGCACTACCAGACACCTTATCTCCTGCAAGGCAAAGAAGGAAGTCATAGTCCTCTGCAGTGCCTGAAGCTCTAGGAGGCATCTCTGAGGCCAAGAAGACTCCAGGTGTTCCGGGGATAGCTCCCATGGAACCCCAGATAGAGGATTAGAAGTTCCACCAAACACTACACAAGGCTGGGAAGAAGCTGCCTTAGAAGCAGGGTGTCAGTTACTGTGTTTAAGGGGTAGAAAGGAGTAAGGATCCCAAAATCTAGAAACTGAGATCCTTTCCCCATTTCTTCCTCACCCATCCGGAGATCTCAAGGTCTAGTTGGCTCCTTTTTGGAGGGGGGTTTCCCTTGGTTTTTTAGTAAGCCCAAATATCTCTGTACCCCCTTACCCTTGGGGGTTTATTTCATGTCCACTCTGAAATTAGTCTCTGTTGCAGCCTGCTTCTTTGAAGTCACTTGGCTCCCAAGCACTGCCCCTACCTCCTGCAGCTGCTGTTCTCACTTCACCCTACACCTAACACTGCCTTTCTCCCTTCAGGGACCAAAATTTTGCTCACCAAAGGCTGCTGCTATAACAGACTTACTAAAATTTGGTTTCATGAAGAGGAATTACAACACAGTGCATCCAGGAAGGAGTTTATAATTAAATACAACATATCAGTATCCTTCAAAACTTCTCTGCCATCCCTGCCATCCTTTTGGCCATTTTCTCCTCAGACTCCAGCTGCCCGCCAAATACTGGACCTTTCCTCGGTCCTGGGAGCCTTTCCCCATTCATTGTAAAACTTCTCCCTCTGTAGCTGCCAGAACTCCTTTTCACAGAATACTATTCTTTTATTCAGCTTTGGGGTTTTTGTTGTTGTTGTTGTTGTTGTTGTTGTTGTTCTTGTGGTGTGTGTGTGTGTGTGTGTGTGTGTGTGTGTGTGTGTTTGGTGTATTTTTGTTTTTGCTTTTGTTTTGTTTTTGTTTTTTACCTTGCTTCTCTCATTCCAGACTATATCCAGGGATCTCCTCATGCTGTTTTTCTAAACAAGAGAACAGTTCTCTCAGCGGAATTTGTTCATCTTCCCAAGACACCAGACTCAAACTGCAACCAGTTTTATTTGTTCATTACTGTTTAACAAGTATTTTAACTTCTCCTTTTACTCTCCCTCACCACATTCTCCTTCCCAGAGACAATCATTCTAAGCCTTTTTAGTTTTTCTTGTTTTATTTTCTATTTTAACACAAGTGGTATCATACTGTACACATTTTTCTAAAACGTTTTTTGTTTCTGTTTTCCACTTAATGCCTTGGAGCCCCTGCCAATGTCAGTACATAGAGATTAAGTTCACACTTTTTTTTAAGTTTATTTTTTTATTTTGAGAGAGAAAGCACGCACACATGCACACTCATGAGCAGCAGAGGGGCAGAGAGAGGGAAAGAGAATCCCAAGCAGGCTCCACACCCAGCACAGAGCCTGATGCAGGGTTCTATCCCACCACCATGAGATCACGACCTGAGCCAATATCAAGAGTCACATGCTTAACTGACTGATCTACCCAGGTGCCCCTAACTTCACACTTTTAAATGGTTGCACAGTAGTCCATAGTTTGGTTTTTCCAGTTTATTGTTTGCATTTTTTCACTATTTCAAACATGCTTTTAAAATAACACTTTTTTTCCCCTCCCCATTATATTACCACCAAAGCTCCTCATGAAAATTCACGACCTCGTCCCAGTTGGACTCACGATAATCACCACTGGGAACTTTAAGGCAAATTGCACCCCCTAGAGTCATGGAATGGTAATGGCAGCTGCTGCCTGCTGGAAAGAAGCTGGGAAAAAACTGGAATCAGATGAGCAGTGGCAGAGAGAGGGTCAGAGACTGAGATATGAGAGACTAAGAGACATGGAGATCAGGGGAAATTTCAGAGTCACAGTAGCTGGAAATTCCCATTCCATCCTTCCTCTCTGGAGCTAGTAGTTATTTTATGAGAGCTTTCCCCTAGTATCCCTTTCCACTCATCATCCCTTTTTCCACATCTGGGCTTAAGATGAATAGGAAAGGGTAGACAGGCCTCCTTCAGGACCCAGGAAGCTACTGGCTACTGGTAACAGTGCCACATACTAGGCAGAGGGTCACCTGGTGACCAGCTCCATGGATCTGGTAGACTCTAGAGCCTTGGAGAACTCAGAGGCTGGCACCACAGTCAGAAGTATAGCCAGAGGAGCTCCCCAGCCTCCTGCCCCTCACCCAGCTAGCCACATTCTGCCCCTCTCACTCAACAATTTCAGTTGCTCATTTGGCTTCTGCATTAATGCCAAACTCCTGTCTGGCATTCAAGGCCTTCATGCTCTGGGTTATAACCAGAGCCCCCAACCCCTTAGCACAGGACCTAAGACATAATGGTGATGGATGGTTTTTGAATAAATGCCTGAGTAAATGTATCCTAATTTTCTAACCTGACCTCCCTCCAACTTCACTCCTCCATCCCATCTGGAGCCATACTTATTCTCTTCACTTCTAAATGCATTTTTGTATATGCAATCCCTCCTTCTTAAAATGCCGTCCTCTCTCCTCTGCAAGAAGCCTTGACTTCTCCATCCTTCTCCTTCATCACTCCCTCTCCAGCCTTTCTTTGGCATCAAGCACACACTAACTGCCCCACATTGGAGTACAGCTCCTGGAAGACAGGAGTCAGCCTCTTCCTGTTGCCCCTCACTATCTGCCTCAGGTTGTGCAGGGCCAAGTACTGTCTCCACCAAGCAGCAGGGCCTGGAGTTGGGATCCCTGCTTCAGTTCCTAGAGAAGGAAGGGGTTTCACAATGGAGGCCCAGCCCAGCCAGCCCTGAGCAGTGAGGTAGGGTGGCCCTGGGAGCAGGACACAGCTTCCTTCCCATGTTCTCCTGCAGAGAAGCAGCGGGAGCTGGCCCGGAAGGGCTCTCTGAAGAATGGCAGCATGGGTAGTCCCGTCAACCAGCAACCCAAGAAGAACAATGTCATGGCCCGGACAAGGTAGAGGCCCCCCAATCCCACCTGGACCCTGCCAGTCAACATTTATTTCTGCTGGTCCTACGCTTCTCCTTCTTCCCTCCCTCCTCAGTCCCAGTTCCTCTCTGAGAGGAGAGTCTCAACAGGATCCAAGGGACAGGGGGGAGTGGTGGGTCAGGGCCTAACCCTGTTCCTCACCAGGCTACATGCTCCAGTTGCCAATCCAGTCCCCTAAATTTTCTACCCAGGCTTGTCGTCCCCAATAAAGGCTACTCCTCGCTTGACCAGAGCCCAGATGAAAAGCCACTGGTCGCCCTTGACACGGACAGGTGTGTACAGGGATGTTGGGGCAGCCAGGCAAGCCACAGAAACTTGTGTGAACATACAAGTGGGCTGTACAGGCCATACCTGCTATATTGTCAGAACAATTGGGTTGTTCCTCAGATAGCCAGGAGCTCTCCAAGGATGAATCCTCCAGGGAATGGAATTTTTTATCTGGAGGTGGGAAGAGCAGAGAGAGAAAAGGGGATTGGTACAGTCTGATGCTATCCTGGGACAAGTGATCCAATAGCTGCCCCCTTGAATAGGCCCTGATTCGATGTTCCCTGCTGCTGGGAACACACCTGGCTACGCTTGAACTTTGGGAAAACCCAACAAGCCATGGGGGGTTTGAGACTAGAAAAAAGGTGAGAGGATGGGGGCAAAGGGTGTACAGCTCTATTTAGGAGGAGGTTAAGGGTGGCAATTTTAGAAGGGTAGGGTTAGGGAAGCTGAGCATTTGTGCGGCAAGCACAATTTTTATTTAGATCTGTTATTTGAAAGCATAGGGGAGGGGTATTAGGTATTGACTAAGGGGTTAGGAGGTAGGATGCTGGGAGTTTTAATATTTAATATCAGGGAATCACTACCTCTCTGTCTTCTTTCTTCCACCACCAGCGATGATGACTTTGACATGTCCAGATATTCCTCTTCTGGCTACTCCTCTGCTGAGGTGAGGCCCCACTCCTTAGGGCCCTCCACACACCTGAGCAGGACCACCTCCATCCAGAAAAGGGGGTGCGACCAACACCAAATCACACCCTGAGGGGAGCAGTGGACAAAGCTAGGTGGAGCCTCATGGGAGTGGGGCATAATGGGGCAGGGCCTGGGGTGGGACAGTGTCCAAAAGAACCTGGAGGCTGTTAAAACACTGGCCTCAAGTGTGGAGAGCCCGGTTTTAGGGCCAGGGCTTGAGCCTGGGGTTAGAACAGGGTTATTAAACAGAATGGAGTGTGAAATACAGGCTATGCTTTATGGGGGTCAGCCAAATAGAGACAGAAGTTGCCCCAAGAATGGGATGCCCTTTGTAGAGAGGTGGGGCGTCCAGGATGTACCTGTAAGAAGTGAGACCAGAACTTAGGCTGGGGCCTAAGGAGTGGCAAAGCCAGGCGTTTCGGTGATCTGGGATGGGACTGAGTTAGGTGCAGTTGGCCTGGGGATGCAGCCGGCTGTGGGTGGTGCCTCGGGATTGCCCTGAGCCTGACCTCCCTCCCCTTTGTCTACAGCAGATCAACCAAGATTTGAACATCCAGCTGCTGAAGGACGGCTACCGGTTAGATGAGATACCTGATGACGAGGACCTGGACCTCATCCCCCCCAAGTCCGTGAACCCCACCTGCATGTGCTGCCAGGCCACGTCCTCCACCGCCTGCCATATTCAGTAGCGGGCGGGGCATTTGCGGCCGCCTGGGGCAGGGCCCCCGAGGGTCAGGCTGGACAGGGTAGGGGCCAACCCCTCCCCAGCTCTTCTGCCTGCCCCCGGCCCTGTGTCCCCTACAGCCGCCAACCTCGTAACAGTCATTGCTTCCTCCTATGGTAGGACGTGTACCTCTGTGTGTTCATGGAGCCGGAGAAACCAAAACCGGGTCTTTCTCCATCCCGGGGGCTGAGGAGCGGTGGGGGCTGTTTGTTCAGTTACTTGGGGGACCTTGCCCAGCACCCTGCCCCGCCTCCCCAAAGCTGCAGTGGGGTAGGGGAGAGAAAGGACTAGACATCAGGGAGGACAACACTAATGGGTGGGGGAGGGATCACGAAGCCAGGGGCTCGGCCCCACCCCAGTGAAGCCATGAGTCCCCCAGCCCAGCCTGACAAGGAAAGGGGCTGGGAGGGAGAAAGGTCCAGGGCTGTGGGAGCAGGGCCCAGCACCTCAGAGCCCCTTCCACATGCCTCCTGCCGGCCCATATAACTTTTTGTGTTTCCCCCTCATCTCCAGATGGGAAGCCTGGCAAAGCTGCCCAGTGGAATACTGCCCCCCATCCATAGAATCACTGCCTTCTTCCTCCTTTTTGCCCCATTCACCCCATTCCGTACTCTCTGGGTCATGGAGGAGGGTAAGGTGGGCCTTAGAGATAGGCCAGAGTTTGGGGTGATATGATCTGTCCTCACCCACCCCCCAACCACTGCATCTATTTCTCTGCCGACTCCTCCCATCCCCTATGCTTCTGTTCATTGGTCTCCATCCCAGCCTGGAAGCCGGAGGTAAGGCTGGGCCCCGAATGCCCCATTCCCATCTCTCTCTAGCCCAAGATCCCAAAATGCTGCTTCCTAGTAAGAATCTTCAAGGAAGCAAGTTTAGGAGAATATAGTGGTTGCATTGCATGTTTACGGTAGGGAGAACCTGGCAGAATGGGTGTGTGTCTGAGGCTGGCAGGGCATGTATCTGTGTCTATGTGTTGGGAGAGGTCTGTTTCTGTCACAGATGTGAGTGTCCGTGGTGGGGAAGTGACTGTGTGGTCTGTTAACAGTGTAAGAGGCTGCTCGGCAGTGGACTGAGAGCCCTGGACCTGAAGTCAGAGGCTGGGGTTGTGGCCCTGGCTCTGGCACCCTTTCTGTGATCTTCAGCAAGTCACTTGTGTTTTCTGGGCTTCAGTTTCCTCAACTGTAAAATGAGCAGTGTCTGAAATTATTTTTAAGATCTTTTCAAACCTAAAGGAATTTCTTCATAGGAATTTCCATAGAGGTGTGTAGGAAGGTCTCTATGTGTCTTTGAATGCACCTCATGGGCATCCTGAGTTGTATGTCTATGTGAAAAGGAGAGGGGAAGTTCCTAAGGGACCTGTGTATGTTTGGGATCTTTTTGGGAATACATGTGTGTGTGTCTGTGAACATGTATGTGTGGGAGGGTATATGTTGTGTGTGTAACTCTGTGAAGTGTCTGTGAGTCAGAATGTGTGTACTGCTGCTTCTGCTGCTGGTGCTGGTCGGGGGGAGAGGGCAGAAAAGCTGAGGATGAAAATCAAGAGCGAGGAGGTTACCAGGCCCACCCACTACTCCCCACCCCCGCCAACTGGGCATTGTAGACCTGCCCCTGTGTGAAGAAAAATGAAAGCACAGATAGCCTAAGACTGCTCAGGTTTCATGCCCACAAGCCCCATATCCAAGGACCAGGGTATACACTCCCCATCCCTCCATGCTGACAACCCACACATGTTGGTGTATCCACTCTCATAAGTACCACTCACATGCTGCAAGCATGCAAGAGGACACATGTACAGCCCACTCCCTGGATGTCATTCCTGGGAAATGGGAGCTGACGGAGGGGGAAGGTAGTGAGAAGAAAGAATGAGGCTGCTGGCTTAGGAAGGGTAGCACCTCTCTGTGCACCACACCTATGGACTGCCAACTCCAAAGTTTTGAGGTGCAGCTCTCTACCTTCAGTTCCTCCAACCCATCCCTACCTCCTCTAGCAGCGACCCTGGTTAAGTGGTGAGAAAATGCCAAAGGGAGGCAAGAACAAAGAAGGCACTTGCAGGGCCTACAGGGTTCGTACTGGCCCCCATCTGAGCCTATCTCTCCCATCCTGGTCAGCATCCCCATCCTGTCATATGGGCCCCAGAGTCAAGCTTCCTACCACTACTACCATCACCCTGGGCTCCCTGATTCACCCTTCTAGAACATGGGTACCTCCTCTTTTCTGGACAGGGCCCCCATGAGGGCTCATATAGATTACTGCCTTTGCTGCTGACTTGCTCTATGACTGGCCCACTGCTCAACCTCTCTGGCCCTGAGAAATCAGGGAAAAGCTCCCTACCCACAGGACATACTAGTTCCCTGGCAGGCAAGGGCTTCCAACTGAGGCAGTGTACAAGTGGTGGAGAGAAGTAGGAAGCTGGCAACCAGCACCTTCTGGGTCTAGGAGAGTGTGTGGTTCCCTCCTTCCCTATCTGGGATGTTGGAGGGGAGGAATCGAGGCCTTAGCTTGCCCCCCTGTCATCCTTCCCCCTTGTAGATACTGCCTTAACACTCCCTCCACCCTCAGCTCTGGCTGCCAACCAGCCAGGTTTCTCCGTGCTCACTAATTTATTTCTAGGAAGGTGTGTGGAAGACATGAGCCGTGTATAATATTTTTTTTAACATTTGCATTGCAGTATTGACCATCATCCTTGGTTGTGTATCGTGTAACACAAATAATGGTATTAAAAGCATCAAATAAGCCAGCCTCAGCTCCCTACCTGGGTTGTGGGCAAGGGGAAGGTGGTCTGGGAAGGAGAGAGAACTGATTCTCTGAATACACATTTCAGTCTGCCTCCACTCATGGGTTCGAGGCCAGGCCTGCCACTGACCTTCTACATGACCCTGGACAAGTCGCTTGATGCCTCGTAACCTCCATTTCTCTTCATCAAAGTGAGAAGTTTGGCCTAGAAGATCTCCAGAGACCTTCTGAACTCTTGGGCTTGGAAGTTGGGCTTTTTTAAAGAGGCTTGAGGTGGGGCGCCTGGGTGGCTCAGTTGGTTAAGGGTCTGACTTCAGCTCAGGTCATGATCTCGCCATCCGTGAGTTCTAGCCCCGCGTCAGGCTCTGTGCTGATGGTTCAGTGCCTGGAGCCTGTTTCAGATTCTGTGTCTCCCTCTCTCTCTGACCCTCCCCCCCGTTTATGCTCTGTCTCTCTCTGTCTCAAACATAAATAAACGTTAAAAAAATTTTTTTAAATAAATAAATAAAGAGGCTTGAGGCAGTAAGAGGCTGGGGGTGGGAAGGGAATTGGATCTCCTCATCTCTCCAGGGATGGGGCTGAGCCAGGTGATATCATAATGGGCAGTGCCCATCCTAGAGGGGAAAGCAGGGTGGGGTAGGAGCAGGAAGGTTGTAGGGGAGAGAAGCTGAGAGATCCTCCATAGGAGGGGTCACAGCAGCTAGCGGCACCTGCCGGGGTTGGAGGTGTGGGCTATCTGGGAGGCGGTGGAGGTCACTGATGTCTTACAGGAGTCCTTGGTAGGTAAAGCCCACCACGACATCCCCTAGACCTCACTATGTTCCTCTTCTCCCGTAAGACCAAGACCCCCATCAGCACCTACAGTGACTCCTACAGGGCTCCAACCTCTATCAAGGAGGTCTATAAAGACCCACCTCTGTGGGCCTGGGAAGCCAACAAGTTTGTGACCCCGGTAAGTGGGGGCTGGGTGGGCTGGCAGGCCAGAGTGTATGGTCATATGTGTCTGAATGACTGGTAGTGTGTGGTTGTCATTATGTGTTTGTAATTATTTGTAGCTGTGTGTGTGTGTGTGTGTGTGCGTACACACGCGTGTGTGTGTTTTATTCATTAGCCTAGTCATGGAATTTATAATAATATATAAAATAGTACAAAATTCTGCCCTCATGGTGCCCTGTTACCCCAACAGAGGAGGAGGGGAAAGACAGATAATTATCAAGAAATAAACAAGTTTTATAAATTATCCAAAATGCTATGTAGGAAATAAACAGATTAATGGAAATAGAAAGTAACCAGGCAGAACTACTTAAATAGAGAGGTCATGGAAGAGCTCTTTCTCGTGGTGACATTGAACTGAGACTGGAAAGATAAGAGAGAAGACCTAGCTCTGTGAAGAGCTCAAAGAATAGGGTTCCAGGCAGAGTGATCAGAAAATGCAAAGGCCCTAATGCTGCCTGTGGGATATGCCAGGAAATGTGCTATAGGCATGTTTTCATGAATATGTATCACAATCTTCTTGTGTCTGTATGTCTGTGCTTGAAGGTAAGTGGTCAAGTGGGTCTGTGCTGCTTTCACAAAATGGAGACAAGATCTGTGAGTCTACTTGTGACTCTGCTTAAGAGAATTTATCTGTGTGTACCATCCAACAAATGGTGAGTATCTACATGTGCCAGGCACAATGCGGATACAACAATGAAAGCCCAGGCTGTGCCTTTGAAGAGCTCTCAGCAAACAAGGAAACAAAGTAGGGTTGCCCAGTGGATGTACTGGTACAAGAGCTGGAAAGGGGAAAGCATTCCTGGGCAGGTCTACTAAAAGATACTGAAGGAGGAGGCTTCCAGCAGAAAAGAGTTATGGGAAAGGGCAACCTAGAGACAGGGATCCACCAGGAATTAAGAACCGGAGCAGAGAGAGAGGCTAGCCTATGGTGAGAGGAGCCACAGTGGTAGGAGATTTGGAGGCAGAGTTGGGGCTCAGGGCTAGGCTCACAGTGAGGCGGTGAAGGATGAGGGAGGAGGGTATAGGTGAGAGATAAGGAGAGACTGTGACAGTGAAAAAGGAATTTTTTTAATAGGAGAGAATTTTTAAAATAATGTTTATAAAATAAATACATGCTCAATGCAGAAAATTGGGATAACTCAGACAAGCACAAAGAAGAAAGGCCTATAATCTCAGTATCCAAATTAACCATTGTTAATTTATTATTATATGCCCTTTCAGGAAGCAAGTATCTTTTATGGAAATGGTGTCACATTGTATACTAACATTTTGAATCTTGCTCTTTTCACATAACCACATATCCAGGTACATTTTCTTGTGTAAAAATATTCTATAATGTCATTTTAATGACTCTATGGTATTTTGTTTTATGAATGTACCAAAATATATTTAAGGAATCTTATTGGAAATTTATATTATTTATAAAATTTTGCTAGTATAACCATTTGTGTACATCTATAGACTTCAACTATTTTCTTAGGATAAATTCTCAAACATGAAATTGTTGGGGGAAATGATATACACACTTCAAAAACTTTTGATACACACTTCAAATTGCTGTAATAAGGGTTATATGATTTACATGCCCATCAGAAAAATATGAGAGTGCCTGCCTGCCTTTTGACATTCAATAGGAGGGAATTTTAAAAAGTAGAACAATAGCTTTTGGTCACCAGATATAAAGAAGAAAGGACAGATAAGGAATACTCCTGGGTTTGGGGCTCTGGCAACTGGAGGAGAGTTCTATCAACTGAGATTTGGAATTGCAGATTAAAAAGAGATTCAGAGTTCATTTTGGGACAAAAATATTCAAGGACTTCCAAGAGATATCTGGTGAGTAGTTGGATATACTTATGTGAAGCAAAGGGAAGAGGTTTGGCCTACAGATACAGATTTTGAAATCAATATACCGTGGTAGCTAAAGTCATAGGAGTGAATGAGATTGCCAAGGAAGAGTAAGAAGGAGGTCAAGGGTGGACTTCAGAGAATATTGATTGTTTAAGAGGAAAGTAAAGGAAGAAGAGCCATAAAAGGAGACTGGGTGATAGGAGGAAAACCAAAGAGAAACCAACAAAGACAGCATTATTAGACAAAGGTCAGAGTCAAATGTCGACACAGATGTGGATCTCTTGGATATAGTAACCCTTAGTAATCTGGCCAGACAGCTTCAGTGAGTGGAGACGTGTGAAATCCAGACAGCAGTGAGATTAAAAATGAAGGAAAGGCTTCTCCTTCTGGTAGTATGGTGACCTAGAAACTCTAAAGGGCCCTCCTGCTTCAAAACGACTAGGTCTTGCATAACAGTTTTTATTTTGTTTTGGACTCTCATGGAGATGAGTGGTAAGTATACTTAGAAGGAGGCCCTGAGGATGAATGCCAATATCAGCCCTATAAGCAGGAGTTTATAAGCTAGCTGAAAGGTGAAGAAACTAAATCTTAAACTCCAAACTGAACCAGAAAATTTAGTGATCTCTGGGTCCCTTCCCCCACAACACACATACACACACACATGCACACATGATGAATGTATATCTTCTGTAGTGGAAAATATCCTGAATGTAGGCTTCCAAATATCTTTCAGAGTAAAGTCAATCAAATCTGAGTGCACAATAAGAGATAAAAGGAAACAAACCACCATATGACAGCAGAAACAACAGATAACAGACTAAAACCACCAAGGACTTCAGATATTGCCTTAACAGTTAAAGGATACAAAATAATTATTATGAAATATTAAAAATAAAATGTGATGGGGCGCTTGAGTGGCTCAGGCAGTTAAGTGCCCGACTTCAGCTCAGGTCATGATCTCACAGCTCGTGAGTTCGAGCCCTGCGTCAGGCTCTGTGCTGACAGCTCAGAGCCTGGAGCCTGTTTCGGATTCTGTGTCTCCTTCTCTCTCTGCCCTTCCCCACTCACACTCTGTCTCTCTCTCCTTCAAAAATAAATAAACATTAAAAAAATCATTAAAAAAATGAAATCATCAAAATGAGCAAGCAACAAGTGATTATATTTTTTAAAGACCAGACAAATGTAAAAAAGAACCAAATGGAAATTTTAGAAATAAAAAATATACGTGTTAAAACCAAAAACTCAAATAAAAATAAAAAACCAAAAACTCAGTGGATGGGTCAAAGGGCAGATTAGATACAGTTGAAGAGCATCAATGAAATGACAGAAACAGACATTCCATGCTCATGGATTAGAACAAATATTGTTAAAATGTCTCCACTATCCAAAGCAATCCAAAGCAGGATTTAATGCAATCCCTATCAAAATACCAACAGCATTTTTCATAGAACTAGAATAAACAATTCTAAAATTTGTATGAAACCACAAAAGACCCCAAATAGCCAAAGCAATTTTAAAAAAGAAAACCAAGCTGGAGGCATCACAATTCCAGACTTCAAATTATATTAAAAACTGTAGTAATCAGGGGCACCTGGGTGGCTCAGTCCATTCGTTGACTGACTCTTGATTTCGACTCAGGTCATGATCTCATGATCATGGTTCATGGTTCACAAGCCCCACGTTGGGCTCTGTGCTGACAGTGTGGAGCCTCCTTGGGATTCTCTCTCTCCCTAGCTCTCTGCCCCTCCCCCTGCTTGTGCTGGCTCTATCTCTCTCAAAGTAAATAAACATTTTTTAAAAAGCTGTAGTAATCCAAACAGTATGGTGCTGGCACAAAAATAGACACAAAACAATAGAACAGAATAGAAAACCCAGAGATAAACTCACAACTATATGGTCAATTAATCTTTGATAAAGCAGGAAAGAATATCCAATGGAAAATGGAAGTCTCTTCAACAACTGGTGTTGGGAAAATGGGACATCAACATGGAACAGAAAGAAACTGTACCACTTTCTATACACAAAAAGTTCAAATGGATTAAAACATAAATGTGTGACCTGAAACCATAAAAATCCTAGAAGAGTACACAGGTAGTAACCTCTAACATTGCCTGTAGCAATTTTTTTTTCTAGATATGTCTCCTGAGGTGAGGGAAACAAAAGCAAAAGTCAACTATTAGGTCTACATCAAAATAAAAAGCTTCTGCATGGCAAGGAAACAATCAACAAAACTAAAAGGAAACCTTACAGGAGATGCCTCAGTGACTCAGTCAGTTAAGCTTCAGACTCTTGGTTTTGGCTCAAGTCATGATCTCATGGTTGGTGGGATGGAGCCCTGAGTAAAGTTCTGCACTGGCAGTATGGAGCCAGCTTGGGATTCTCTCTCTCCCCCTCTCTCTGCCCCTCCTCAGCTCTCTCTCTCTCTAAGTAAATGAATAAACTTTTCAAAAAAATTTTTTTAATTTTTAATTTAAAAAAATTTAAAGGCAATCTACAGAATGGGAGAAGGTATTTGCAAATGACATATCCAATAAAGGGTTAATATCTAAAATATATAAAGAACTTTTAAAACTCACCCACAAAAGAAATAATCCAATTTTTAAATGGGCAGAAGAAAAGAACAAATATTTCTCTAAGACATACAGATGACCAACAGACACATGAAAAGGTGTTCATTATCACTTACCATCAGGGAAATGCAAATCAAAACTACAATGAGCTATTACTTCACGCCTATCAGAATGACTAATATCAACAACACAAGACACAACAGGGGTTGGTGAAGATGTGGAAAAATGAGAACCCTCTGACACCATTGATGGGAATGCAAACTGGTACACCACTGTAGAGGTTCCTTAAAAAATTAAAAATAGAACTACCCAATGATCCAGCAATCACACTACTAGGTATTTACCCAAAGAATACAAAAACGCTAATTCAAAGGGATACGTGCAGCTCTATGTTTATAGCACATTATTTACAATAGCCAAGATATGGAAGCAGCCCAAGTGTCCATCGACTGATGAATGAAGATATGGTGTATATATATATATATATATACACAATGGAATATTATTCAGCCAATAAAAAAGAGTGAAACCTTGCCATTTGTAATGATATGGATAGAGCTAGAGGGTATAATGCTAAGTGAAATAAAAACAAATACCATGGTTTCACTATGTGGAATCTAAGAAACAAAACAAATGAGCAAAGAGGGAAAAAGAGAGAGAGAGAAACCAAGAAACAGACTCCTAACTATAGAGAACAAACTGATAGTTATCAGAGGTGAGGTGGGTTGAGGGATGGGTTAAATAGATGATAGGGATTAAGGAGTGTACTTGTTGGAATGAGCACTGGGTGATATATAGAATTGTTGAATCACTATAAAGTACACATGAAAATAATACAACACTGTATGTTAACTAACTGGAATTTAAAAAGAAATGTTTTTAAATGTCAGTGAAATGAAAGAGCAAAAGAAATTTCCCAGAATGCAGCACAGAGACCCAGTGTTAAAAAATATAAAAGAAACATTAAGCAATATGAAAAGACAGAAGAAGATCCCATACACATCTACTCAGAGTCTCAGAAGGAAGGAGCAGAAAAGAGAATAGGCATTATCTGAAGAGAAAAAGGCTCCAAAATTTCCAGAACTAATGAAAGAAATGAATCCACAGATATAGAATTAAATAAAAGGAATTTCACACTCTGGTACCTCACAGTGGAACTTCGTAACACCAGCTTAAGAGATGACCTTAAAAACAGGCAGAGAAAAATTATTTTCAACCTCTCTTCCCTTCAAGAATAAAAGTAAGATAAAGATATTTACAGGCAAACAAAAACTAAAGTGTTTACTACCATCAGACCTGTAATAAAAGAACTTCTAAAGGACGTACTTTGGGGAGAAGGAAAGTGATCACATAAGGAAGGTCCGAGATGCAAAAAAGAATGGTGAGCTAAGAAATTAGTAAACATAAGATAAATTTAAGCAACCAACGTCAATGAAAATAATTGTGATTTTTAATTTGTTAAATTTAAGAAAAGAGCCAAAATTTGGAAAACAACATGAGATAAGTTGTATATTGGAAAACAATATCATGTAAGATGCAAAGGTAAGAAAGGAATACAAAAACCTTATTATTTACAGATGATACAGTTGTATTATTAGAATAAGAATTTAGAAAGTTGGGTGAATATAAGATAAAAAGTCAATGACATTTCTTTTTTTGACATTTCTTTACATCAACAGCAAATATTTAGAAAGCATTATTTTATTTTATTTTATTTTTTAAAATTTTTCATGTATTTATTCATTTTAAGTAATCTCTACACCCAACTTGTGGCTCAAACTCATGACCCCAAGATCCAGAGTGGTGTGCTTTTCCTACAGAGGCAGCCAGGAGCCCCAGGAAGCATAATTTAAAATATATATCTATATAGGGGTGCCTGAGTGGATCAGTAGTTTAAGCATCTGACTCTTGATTTTGGCTCAGATCATGATCTCACCGTTCATGAGATCAAGCCCCCCATCAAGCTCTGTGCTGACAGCGTGGAGCCTGCTTGGGCTTCTCTCTCTCCCTGTCTCTCTGCCCCTCCCTCACTCATGCTTTCTCTCTCTCTCTCTCTCTCTCAAAAATAAATATTTCTAAATAAAAATTAAAAGATATATACACAGATACATACATATATGTATATCATTCTAGCAAGAAGAAACAAAAGTAAGTAGAAATAAATCTGTGTATAAAACTATATGGATAATATAAAACTTTTAATACTTAAGAATATAAATAAATGGAGAAGTATAACATGTTTTTGGATTGGAAGAATGACCAACATAAAAATTCAAAGCAATTCTCAACAGTATTTTTTGAAGAATTTGAAAAGCTGTTTCTAAAATTTATAGAGGGGTGCCTGTCTGGCTCAGTCAGTAGAGAATACAACTCTTGATCTTGAGGTCATGAGTTCAAATCCCACCTTGGGTATAGAGATGACTTTTTTAAAAATTGAAATTTATAGAGAAAAGCAGAGGCCCCAGAAATAACTAAAACACATCAGAGAAGGAGGACATTTGCCCAATCAGAAAGTAGTATTATTACTAAGCTATAGAAATTTATAAAGCATAGTATTACTGTAGGGACAGCCAAATTGATTGATAGAGAATGAAACAGATCAGATACGGAGCCATATATAAGTGTATATGGGAACGATATACAACAGAGATGATTGAAAGTAAAGCTATGGGAAAAGATATATCACACTTGGGGTAGCATTACAAATCAGTGGATGGGGGAGAGATAGACTATTCAATGAGACAATCGGTTGTCCATATGGATAAAAAGAAAACTGATTCCTAACTCACACCCAACTTCAATAGCAATTCCTGACAGATTAAAGGCTTAAATATAGAAAGTAAAACTATAGCTTTTAGAAGAAAATATAGGACATTATCTCCATTATCTTAGAGTATGATTGTATTTCTTAAGTTACAAAAGTACTACATAAAGGAAGAGATTAGTAAATTCATATATGTTAAAATTAAGAACTTCTGTTCATTAAAAGACACTATAAAGAAAATGAAGATACAAGCCACAGAAAGAAAATATTTGCAACATGTAATTGACAAAGGATTAGTACATGGAATATACAACTATAATTGTCTGGGCTAAAATTTACATATGTATTTTGACTCTCTCCTGAAACTCTCTAAAACTCCTGTAAATGGAGTTTAACACATAAACTCACAAGAGTAGTAAGAGACAGAAGGGACAATGGTAGCAAAATTTCAGAGGCTTGAAAGTACAATAAATAAGTAGTACCTGACAGCAGATCTGAGAAAGCGGAATCCAAGCCAGCAGAAGGGAATACAAGACATAATTCAAATTAAAACTGCAGAATTTTCAAAAAAGCTCAGGAATTGGTAATACTAGGCTTCTCTGTAACTGAAGATGGGAAAGAACCAAGGCTAAAATAAGGATGTTTTGAAAGCCATTTAAGAAGCAGTTAAACCCGGGGCATCTGGGTGGCTCAGTTGGTTTAGCATCTCTTGATTTCAGCTCAGGCTATGATCCCAGGGTCATAGGATTGAGCCCCACTTCAGGTTCTGTGCTGGGCATGGAGCCTGCTTGGGATTCTTTCTCTCCCTCTGCCCCTCTACCTCTCTCTCTCTCTCAAAAAAAAAACCCAGCTAAACCCACTAATCCCCTCTTCTATTCCATGCCATGGGGTGACTGCCTGCCCCACCTCTGCAAAAGTTAGAAGGCTTATCTTTTGGTGAGGATCTCAGGCCCAGTTGAAAGCAGGGTACCATATTGAAAACAGGTGAACCTCTACATACTGAATCTTAAAACCCCCAGCACCTCTCTTCTCCACTAGGTTCTCAGAACACTGGCAGCCTAGGTCACCACCTGCAGGCCAGAGATTGAGTCTCTTCTGAAAGATCTGATCAGCCCAAGAGGAAAGACCTACAGATACTGACAGAATTTGACAAAAGTAGTTTAGCCAAGCCATCCTACAATGATTCTCATGGTTGATAAAGCCCACCCACAGCTCAAAGCCTCCAGTAAGCTTTTTTAGTCTCCCACTCATAAATGTGAGTAGACAATCAAAAATACACACATCTTCCCTGATGAACATGGATGCAAAAATCCTCAACAAGGTATTAACCAACCGGATCCAACAATACATAAAAAAAATTATTCACCACGACCAAGCGGGATTTATAACTGGGATGCAGGGTTGGTTCAATATCCGCAAAACAATTAACGTGATTCATCACATCAATAAAAGAAAGGACAAGAACCATATGATCCTCTCAATAGATGCAGAGAAAGCATTTGACAAAATACAGCATCCTTTCTTGATAAAAACCCTCAAGAAAGTAGGGATAGAAGGAGCATACCTTGAGATCATAAAAGCCATATATGAACGACCCAACGCTAATATCATCCTCAATGGGGAAAAACTGAGGAACAAGACAGGGATGTCCACTCTTGCCACTGTTATTCAACATAGTATTGGAATTCTTAGCCTCAGCAATCAGACAACACAAAGAAATAAAAGGCATCCAAATCGGCCAGGAGGAGGTCAAACTTTCACTCTTCACAGATGACATGTTACTCTATATGGAAAACTCAAAAAATTCCACCAAAAACTGCTAGAACTGATCCATGAACTCAGCAAAGTGGCAGGATATAAAATCAATGCACAGAAATCGGTTGCATTCCTGTACACCAACAATGAAGTGACAGAAAGAGAAATCAAGGAATCGATCCCATTTACAGTTGCACAAAAAACCATAAAATACCTAGGAATAAATCTAACCAAAGAGGTGAAAAATCTATACACTGAAAACTATAGAAAGATTATGAAAGAAATTGAAGAAGGCACAAAAAAAAAATGGAAAAAGATTCCATGGTCCTGGATAGGAAGAACAAATATTGTTAAAATGTTGATACTACCCAAAGCAATCTACATATTCAATGCAATCCCTATCAAAGTAACACCAGGATTCTTCACAGAGCTAGAACAAATAATCCTAAAATTGATATGGAATCAGGAAAGACCCCAAATAGCCAAAGCAATCTTGAAAAAGAACACCAAAGCAGGAGGCATCACAATCCCAGACTTCAAGCTATACTACAAATCTGTAGTCAAGACAGTATGGTACTAGCACAAGAACAGACACTCAGATCAATGGAACGGAAGAGAGAACCCAGAAATGGACCCACAAACGTATGGCCAACTAATCTTTGACAAAGCATGAAAGAATATCCAATGGAATAATGACAGTCTCTTCAGCAAGTGGTGCTGGGAAAACTAGACAGCAACATGCAGAAGAATGAACCTGAACCACTTTCCTACACCATACACAAAAACTCAAAATGGATGAAAGACCTCAATTTAAGACAGGAAGCCATCAAAATCCTCGAGGAGAAACCAGGCAAAAATCTCTTTGATCTTGACCACAGCAACTTATTACTCAACACGTCTCTGGAGGCAAGGGAAACAAAAGCAAAATTGAACTACTGGGACCTCATCAAAATAAAAAGTTTCTGCACAGCGAAGGAAACAATCAGCAAAACTAAAAGGCAACTGACAGAATGGGAGAAGATATTTGCAAATGACATATCAGATAAAGGGTTAGTATCCAAAATCTATAAAGAACTTATCAAACTCAACACCCAAAAAACAAATAATCCAGTGAAGAAATGGGCAAAAGACATGAATAGACACTTCTCCAAAGAAGACATCCAGATGGCCAACCAACACACGAAAAAATGCTCCACATCACTCATCATCAGGGAAATATAAATCAAAACCACACTGAGATACCACCTTACAGCTGTCAGAATGGCTAACATTAACAACTCAGGCAACAACAGATGTTGGTGAGGATGTGGAGAAAGAGGATCTCTTTTGCATTGTTGGTGGAATGCAAGCTGGTACAGCCACTCTGGAAAACAGTATGGAGGTTCCTTAAAAAACTAAAAATAGAACTACCCTACGACCCAGCAATTGCACTACTAGGCATTTATCCACAGGATACAGATGTGCTGTTTCGAAGGGACACATGCACTCCCATGTTTATAGCAGCACTATCAACAATAGCCAAAGTATGGAAAGAACCCAAATGTCCATCGATGGATGAATGGATAATGGAGTATTACTCAGTAATCAAAAAGAATGAAATCTTGCCACTTGCAACTACGTGGATGGAACTGGAGGGTATTATGCTAAGTGAAATTAGTCAGAGAAAGACAAAAATCTTATGCCTTCACTCATATGAGGACTTTAAGAGACAAAAGAGATGACCATAAGGGACGGGAAACAAAAATAATATAAAAACAGGGAGGGGGACAAAACAGAAGAGACTCATAAATATGGAGAACAAACTGAGGGTTGCTGGAGAGGTTGTGGGAGGGGGGATGGGCTAAATGGGTAAGGGGCACTAAGGAATCTACTCCTGAAATCATGGTTTCACTATATGCTAACTAATTTGGATATAAATTTTAAAAAATAAAATTTAAAAAAATCAATGGGAAAAATTTAAATGGTTCTATAAAAAAATACAGACATCTGAGTAAAGCCTCTGAGGGAAAATTGATAATGTCAATGAGTTCTTTTAAATGACTCTGTGTGTGTGTGTGTGTGTGTGTATGATTGTATAGATCTACATCTGTATGTGTGCATGTATGTATGTATGTATGCATAAAGGTCAGGGGAATGCCAAGTCATGGGGCTCTTTTACTCATATGGAGTACGACTGTGCAGGGGTCTGCCCACAAAACAAAACCTCAGCTGGGCACAGAGATCCAAGAAACCCCTCAGCTGCAAGGTTTTCAGGGAAATAGGGACACCAGGTCTAATCTTGGCCAAGAGAAGACTTTGCCCTTCATATCATAAGGGAAAAATGTGGGTACACATTTCCAGCACCTTGCTTTTCCACTATTTCCACCACATCCCAGCACCTTGCTGCCCACTATTAGGAAGTCCTTTCTGGTCTCTGACTTTGCTGATTGTCCCACCTCTGTAACCCAGCTGCCTTTTCATACAGCTGCTTGCAGAGATCTATTGTATCACAACTAACTTGGTATTCTGCCCTCAGCTGAGAACAAGGGAACCCCAAAGGTAGGTCTTAATCAGGAATTCCATAGATCTAGCCAAACAAGGGTTTGGGAGAGGGTTTGGGAGGGTTGTAGGAGATAAGACTAAGATGAGGTAAACCCCAAGAAGCAGAGGGACCCAGGGCCTCAAACAAGAGGAGGAAAAAGGTCAGGGTAGGATAAGGACTAGGGCAAAGCGAATGTCAGGGTCAAGGGTAATATCATTGTCAAGATCAGAGCCACAGTAGACTCAGGGTCAAGTTGGAGTCAGGGAATTCAATTTTAAATTAGGTGTCCTTCCAGCCCCATCCTACATATCCTTCAAGGTGCCAGATTTCCAGAGAGCACTCCCTGCCCAAAATACCTGCATAAGGTAGCTGGATCCAAGGACAGCCAGCTTTTCCCGAGGCTCCAGGTTATACCAGGGGTCTATTGGTCTGTTGGACACCCAGGCCCTGCTCCCAGATAGCACACAGTCTGGAAGAACGAGGACAGAAATACCCAGCTCTTCCCTTAAAGATCTCCCAGTCAAGAAAAAGAAATGAGAACATCAGAAAAGCACTCTGAGGACAAATGCCTGGCTCCAAGCCTGAGCCTTAGATAGAAAGAAAGGAGCAAAGTGTAATTCAAACAAAAAAAAACTATGCAGAGGGGGCCAAGACTGGCATGAGGATCCCTCTGGCATAGGGAGGAGTGTTGACCCACCTGGGCTGACTTTCTCAATAGGGGCTGTATCTGAGTCCAGCAGGACACCAAGGCTGGAGCCTGTATGAACCTAGCTATTTCCTCCCCCTCTCCCTTTGCCCAGGGCCTGACTCAGACTATGCAGCGCCACGTGGATCCTGAAGCCCTGCAGAAGATGGTCAAATGTGCTGTGCAGAACTACAGCTATAAGAGTTCCATAGCAGGCCACCCCTACTTTCCTGAGAAATACTGGCTCTGTCAAGAGGAAGGTAGGTCCTCACCCCTTACTCAACTCTGACCCCACTCAGTGACCTCAACAATGACCCTTAACCTTAGTCCAACTTGGATCCTGATGTCCACCCTGATCCCATATCAACTTTATCCTCACCCATAATCTGGGCTTCTCCAATCACCTCCACCCCAGCTTGACTCCCAACCACCTGACCTGACCCTGTTCCTGACCCTATTCCTGATCCTAGAGGAGGAGACCCAGGCCCTGCCTTTTGGGAGTTTCATACCTGTGCCAAAGAACCAGAAGATGCCTGGGTCTTATCCCTAGAGAGATGGAGGGAATATTAACCTCCTCCAAACAAATCCCTCCAGGTATATTCCAGTGCCATCTTTTCCCATCTTCTTAGTGACCCTCTTCTATCACTGTCCCCATCTCTGCTGCATCTCTCTGCCCTAGCACACCTCTTTCCCCCCAACCGGAAGCCTTTTCTAATCCCTTCCTTCCTAAAAATTCTCATAGTCCTCCCCTTCTCAACTAAGATTCTTGGAAACATAGTCTACACTCGGTGTCTCTACTTCCTCACTCCTTCTTACACCTATGACAAATTATCTTTCCCATTTGGTTAGATGTTTATGAGGTCTCCCCGTACATTCCAAAAGACCAGAGTCTTGTCTCATTTACAGTTGTGCCCTCCATCTAGAACACCATCAGGCCTAATAAGTATTTATTGAATTAATTGATGATAAATATTTATCCAGTTGAAATTGGGAGTCTGAATCTCCTACACTCAAACATTAAAACTGCTCTTGTGTAGTTCTAATTACCACATCCATGGGACTTTTCAATTTTTACCTCATGAGACCTACACTATGCATTTCAGTCTCTGACCACTCTTTCCTTCTTGAAATTCCTTCCTTCCTCAGCTTCTCTGATGCTTCATTTGCCTGGGTCTCTTATCCCCCCATCCTGGAAATGTGGGGTTCCTCGGGGTGCTAATCTGAGCCCTCTTCTCTCCTTACTCCTCTCCTAAGACCATTTTATCTAACAATGTCTTAAACGACAACTCTCTTTATTTCTATCCTTGACTTCTCACCAGAATTCCACTCTCCATCGGATTATAGTCAACTTTACCTGAATGTCCCCCAACACCTCAAACTTAGTATTTCCAACTCACCAATCCAGAACTCCAAATCCCAACACACTGTCCCACCCATAAACACACCTGCTCTTCCTCTAGGGCTCCTACACCTCCTTCCCTGGTGTCTCTCGCATGTGTTCTTTCAGAGTGTTAGGGTAGTAGATCACAGATGGCCTTTAGGATAGTCTTAGATGACTGGGTGAGTGGGGTTTTGAAGGATTTTTAGGTAGAGAAGTGTCTTGGTCTGATTTTCATTTGTGAAAATCTATGTAGAGATTGGATTTAGGATTTCAAGAGGAGACAGGGAGGTTAGTAGGCTAATTGTAATAATAGTTTTCTATGTACCAGGCATTGTTCCAAGCTTTTTACATATATTAACTCACTGAAATCTCACAACAACCCTATGAGGTATATCGTACTATTACCCCATTTTAAAATTGAGAAGACTGAGACACAGTGAAATTAATTAATTCAGTCAAGGTCATATAGAGCTAATATTTGGCAGAGCTGAGATTTGAACCCCAAATGTCTGTGGAGTTCATTCTATTAATCACGACATGATATTGTCTCCTGCTTATGGTACTGAAGAGATACAGAGGTGAGATCATGGGGGACTGGAAGAGGGGATAGATTCAAGTGATTTTAAGGATGCAGAATAAGCAAATTTTGGAGCCTGGATGTGGAAGATGAGAGGGAGGAATTGGGAGAAGGATCCATTTTCAGGCTGGCTGATTCAGAGAGGGTGGTGCCGGGATGCAAAGTGATCAGCTCAAAGGATCCAGACCCCACTCAGGAGCTTGGCTTAGGTGAAAAATGGCCTACATCTCAGTGTCCAAATCTGGGGACAGGCTGGTCTTGACTGGCCTGAGGGATATTAGTAAGAGTCCAGCTTTGTGCTGGGGATCAGAGGAGAAACATCTAGGGAGACCTGGATCCTGGGGTAGAATAAGAAATAACAATGTCTTATGTCTCTACCCCTATGATCAAGTAGACAAATGCAACCCATACTACCTACGTGGTGACCGGTATAACACATGGAGGATGGGACCTTACAACTGTACCAGCTGGAACAAATATACCACATGCCTTCCCCAGCTACCTAAGGTATCTACTGTGACCAACCCAGATGCCTGGGGTCTGGGACACACACCTCCCTCCCCTTTTAAACCACAGTGACGGGGCGCCTGGGTGGCTCAGTGGGTTGAGCGTCCGGATTTGGCTCAGGTCATGATCTCACGGTGCATGAGTTCGAGCCCCGCGTCGGGCTCTGTGCTGACAGCTCAGAGCCTGGAGCCTGCTTTGGATTCTGTGTCTCCTTCTCTCTCTCTCTCTCTGCCCCTCTCCTGCTCATGTTCTGTCTCTCTCTCTCTCTCAAGAATAAATAAACTTTAAAAAAAATGTAAAAAAATAAAAAATAAGAAAATAAACCACAGTGACCAATTAGTTCCTCATCCCTTTCCCACCAGCAATGTTCCAGGGCTCTTTCCCAAGTGTGAAATTAGGGTTTGTATCTTCTAGGGGACAAGGGAGCCCAGGAATGGAGCTGTGTGAAAAACTCCTGGTCCCCTGGATCCCAAACTTTGGTGGGGCTCTGTGGGGACACAACTAGTGTGCACTCCCTGACTTGCTACCTTCCTGAAGCTTACCACCTGGCCCCTTCCCACAAGGTCTAGCCAAGAAGTCAATGACCTGCTCCACTCTCCTCTCCTTTATGATGTGAGCAGGGGAATTGGAGGGAGATCAAGGCCACCCAGTGGCAGTGTAGATAGATACAGAAGAGTCTTCTAAGGAGATAGGAAGGAGCCCAGGCCGGAGGAAAGAGGAAATTTGAGAGGATGGGAGGCCAGAGCAGAGGTTCTCAACTGTAGGCTGATGGCTGAGCTCGGGTTTACTGAACACTTGTGAATCAGAACTTCCTCAAGAATCAGAATTTTTCACAAGTTCTCCAGGTGATTCTGATGGACAGGCAATATTGTAGTATTGACACTCCCTCTCCTCAATTAGAGACACACCGAGACACAACCACACAGAAGCTAGACAAAGAGAGGTGAAATCAAAGGCAAAGGCTGAGGCAGGGTTGCCAGAGGTCCAGGTCCAGACCTGTCCACCTACAGCTCCACTTCCTTCCCTCCCCTTCCCCTCCCCGGAGGCAGAGTAAATGCGTTGCCGGGTGACAGTCCTAAACACTCAGAGCCTGGGACAGTAGGGGATCATCTGGAGGGCAGGAGAAGACATGGCCTGGAACTGGTCCGGAGGTTCAGGGAGGACCCCCAAAAGGAGGAACCCTTCCAGGTCAGAGTTTGAGGTACCATGTGTGCCACTTCCAGGAGGCTGGCATGGAGACAGCTGTTCGAGGAATGCCCTTGCAGTGCCCTCCTAAGCCGGAACGACTCAATGCCTACGGTAACAGATGGTGGTCGGTGGTGGGGTAGACCAGAAGGACGGTGGGATGGGACCTAGGGGACTGAGCAGAGGATAAAGGTTCTATAGAGGGTGTAATCCTGTCTCTACCTGTCCCTGTGTTTGTCTCCATCTCTTCCTGTCTCTGACCCTGTCTCTTCCCTTTCCTGTAACTCTGTATCTGGGTCTCCTGGGCTTGGGGCCGCGGATGTAGAGCGTGAGGTGGTGGTGAATATGTTGAACTCGCTGTCACGGAACCAGCGGCTGCCGCAGATCACTCGCCGATGCGGGTGCGTGGACCCGCTGCCGGGCTGCCTGCCCTTCCAGGGTTATGAAAGCTCTTGCTCAGGCCGCCACTACTGTCTACGCGGGATGGACTACTACGTGACCAGAGCACCCTGCACGGAACGCCGCCACCGGCCTTTGTGCGCACAGCAGCCGACTGTAAGGTTCGCTGGGCAGCTCCAGCCTTAGACGGGCCCCGCTCCCGAACAAGCCCCGCCCCCTGGGGGGTCCAGTTTACCGCCGCTGTGCGTGCCCTATCCCTCACCATTTCTAGCTCTGCCCTACCCCTATGCCAGACCCTACCCCACTTGCAGCCGCCTCTAACCCGTACAGGGCCCTGTCCTGTTCTGCCCTCCGGCCCTAGGGCCTGAGCTGAGCCCTGAGACCGGAGAACCTGCACGAAGATTCCCCCAGGTTCCTGGCCCTATCCGTCCCGAACTGGGCTCAAGGTCAACCTGGCTCCTGTACCTGTTCTAGAGGCCCCACCCGGAAGGTTGTGGGGTTGGGGGGCAGAGGGTTGTTTGTTTTTTGTTTTTGTTTGTTTTGTTTTGTTTTGAGGAAGAAACCCTCTGCACACCAGTCGGTCGCATCCCCTTCCCACACTTCGTTCCCTATCTGGATACCAGGTCCTGGAGACGCAAGTTCTAGCCTGCGGAGTGCCATGTATGCTCAAAAAAGTGGCTTGTGTTCCTGGGTCTTGGTCACTGTCGACAACGGGCAGGGTCATTGCCCTGTGTTGTGTGAGCAAGGAAATAGTAACCGCATTACCAGAGGGGCCCTGACCTCGGAGCACCTCTGAAAGTGGACAACTTAGCGTGTTACTGTTGAGGAAACAGGCCCGAGAGCTCAGCTACAACCTTAACTGCAGCGCAGCCTTCTCCCTGCACCAGATGGCAGTCGAAGCGGGCTGAGTCTGGGAGAACTCCAAAGTCCCCTGGGGGTCTTAGAGAGCTTGGGAGAGGAAGGGGGGGGGGGGTCCTGGATCCTGTTCCTAACCCCTGGTGATTCCCTCCCCGCTCCCCCCACCCCCCAGCCCTTTCCCAGAGAGTCTGATTCATTGTGCGAGGCTGAGTCTCATCCCTCACAAGGGCAGAGGGGCGGGGGGGCGAGAAAGTTCCTGAGCCTTAGAAATGCCGTTAATGCTGGAATAGCTGCCCTTCAGTGGAGAGGATCCCGGGGCTCCCAGGTCTTCAACGACTGGAGCCCAGCCCTCCCCAGAGTCCACCGTGCTCCATGGCCCAGCCTGGGCGGCATAAACGAGGCCTAACGAGGATAGGGACTTTCAGATGTCTTCCCAGAGGTGATGCTTCCTTCGGTGGGGTCTTGAAAGGCCAAGAGGCAGGAGGGGAGGATCTCCGAGCCATAGGACTGACACCTGAAGCGCTGCTAGGAACCTTGGTGTGGGGTTGGGAATAGGATTAAATCAGAAGGCCCGATGTCCTCCTGCCCAACACTTCCTCTTCCAGGGGTGTATCGCCCTGCGAGCACCGGCCCGGAATGCAATGTGCTGTTATAACTCCCCCGCCGTCATACTACCCTTGTCCGAACCTTAGGTAAGTCTGGCGGAAACACATTGCAAATGCGCTTAGCGCAGCGAGGACCGCGGAGACAGTTGTCCGCTGCATGCACTGATTGGAAGATACCACCAGGGGGCGCTAGTACCATGGGGACGTCAAAGCTGGCAAGGGAATGGAGAACCCCATGAGAGGGCACGGAGGCTGGCATGGAAGGGTCCGCAGGTTGGCAGTGGGGCTTAGACTCAAGAGATCAAAGCATTAGGTTCAGGGCTTGAAGATAAGAAATTAATGTCAGGGAGTGTGTGTTGGGAATCAGAAATTTAACAATAGGATCTAAGATCAGGAGGTCAGTGTTAGAGCATGGGGCAGTATTAGGGGCAAATGTTGGGACACAGTTAGCACTGAGAATTGGAATCAGACCTATGAGCGTCTAAAAGAACTGACCCATTTCTCCCCACAGATGGGACACAAGTCACTTCAAGAAGACCGGTGGCCCCCAAAGAAACAACTATGTCATCCACCCTGAGTTTGTGTCTGAAACCTATCCTGATTGCCACTGCTGGTAGAGCCCAGCCTGGTGGGGACAAGGGGGCTGAGCAGTAAATAAACTCTTCACCCCAGAGGCTGCTTCCTGCATCCTTACCCAGCAGGATCTGGCAGTGAGGAGCCAGTCACTCAGGCCTCTGCCAAGCCCCCTCTGAGCTGTAGTTTCTCAGTCATCCTGCCCTGAGCCCTCCTTGCCCCCATCTCAGCCCTCCCTGCCCCCATCTCAGTGTTTCTCTTGGGTGGCCCTGAGTGCCCTCCTGATAGATAACATCAGCTGGTGATCTCCCCTCCACCCAAACTAACGGGTCTACCTAGCCATGCAGGGAGGGCGCAAGGACCTCACACCCAGGAGGTCCCTCCAGCTGACATTTCTTCAGTATCTCCCAAACCTAGATGTTCCCTCACTGCCACATCACAGTGGACCCAGAATCTTCCATTCTGCAGTCAGAGACCTATCCCTATACCCAAAGCTTTGATCTCTTCTCCCAGAGTCTCCATCACAGTCCCCCAAAAGTCTATGTCCAGACACCCTTACTGCCCTGCCTTACCCAAGTCCAAAGGTCCAAAACATAACATTAGAGGGTTTCATGACTAAGAAATTTCAAACTACAAAGCAAAGCCTTGTTTCTCTGTCCCTCTAGAAGTAAGGGGTGGGGTGTTCTGGAATCTCTGGGATCTTTAGCATTTTTGCACCCAACTCCTCCTCGGAGCAGGGGTGTGGCGGGTCACGTCCATCACCTCACAGCACGGTCATTTCTAACGGCTGCCACCACGGGGTGTCGGAGGACGGGAGAGGGCAGAGGGGGAATTGCAAAATCCTGATTGTCCCCCAACCTCAGACATTACTGGTCCGGTGGGAACCAACAACTTGGGCCTCCCGGCTGGTGGAACCAACCTCCTCCCGTTGGGTCCTTAATAGGATCCTTCCTGCACCGAGCCTCTGAGATCCTCCCGGAACTCCGCTACCCTTTTTCTATATGAATTGTTTCCATATGGGAAATTTTTTCCACATGGAGAGCTAGTGAGAGCGTTATACCGAGATGGCCTCCACCTGCCCAAATCTGGAGGGGAAAGAATCCCAAGAGCCAACCCTGCCCCTTTACCCTGTAGCTCGTTTCTCCTCATACACATCCCAAATTTAGCCTAGAAGTGCAAGAATCCCAAGTCTACAACTGCTCCTTCCTTCCTCCAGAACTACATTTCCCAGAAGGCCTAGGGCAGAGCCCCGCCTGAATGCGGTAAGCAACTGCCCGGCGGGGGCGGGCCTGAAGGCAGGGGGCGGAGCCGGGAGACCTCCGGCTGGTGGCCCTCCAGAGTTGCCCGGAGGTGGGCACAAAACAGTAGAAGAAAGGTGGGGGCTAAGGGGTGGGGCCTTATGTCCGCGTGACAATGTGGGCAGAGGGATCGAGCACCAGGGGCGGGGCTGGACTCCGAAGCCCGAAATGAAACGGAACGACCGGGGCGTGGCCGAGCAGGAAGAGGGCGGGTCCCGAGGAGGGCCTCAGCTGTTTCCCAGCTTGGCAGAGCCCCACGCTGTGCCGTGGCAGCGCAACTCCGGCTAGCGTGGAGGGAATCTTCGGGAGCCTCCCTTCACCCCCACTTCTGGGGTCACTGCCGTGAGTGAGCCCAGCGGTGGGACTTTGGGGGGGGGGTGTTGAGGAAGCACACTTCCTGAACTTTCGCTCCTACTAATGAGTAGGGGGTGCGAGTCTGGACACTTGGGCCCCTTCTCAAGCCGCGGTTCCCAGCGGGAGGCTGGCCCCTAGACCTCATTCTGTGCCTTCGGGCACTGTAGCTGTAGCGCTGGGGTGGGGTTGGAGTATTCCAAGCTGTAGGCGCAGTCACTCGATCCCTTCGGATCCTGTCATTGAGGAGGGCAAGGAGATGGGCGGGATCGAGTTGCCTTTGACATTCCTCCCTCCAAGCCCCCCCCCCCCCCATGGAATTATGTTGGGCTAACGACTCAACTTGGCATGCCCTCCTTTCTTTGGGGCCAGGCCGGGCCCTCCCCCTCAGATCCGGCCAAGGGCCGGCGGCCAAGACTGAGGTTGAGTATCAAGCGGGGAAAGGCTTGGCTAGGTCAGACCCCACCTGCTGGCATTAGCCTGTGGTTGGCCAGATGGCGGAGGCGGCAGATTACAGGGGTCTCTAACGCTGTTAACACAGGAACCATAGTTCCTCCTCCACAGCCCCGATGCCAGATGCCATTAAAATTGCCCCTTTCCTACCTCCAAGTAGCCTTCCTGGAGCAAGTAGCAGCATCAGTCCTTGAGAAGATAGGCTTCACTATGCACAAACTCACCTGAGTGGGTGGGAGCCTGTCCCACCCTCTGGCCCACAAAGCTCCTTTCCTCTGCTGCATTCAGACAGCCAGTCGGACCATTATCTCCCATCTCTTGAAAATTATGCTGTGGAGGGTTAAGCTGGGATTTTGTATTAGGCAACCTTGCTACCTGGTGACTTCAAACAAGTTCTTTCTTCTGTTTGGGCAAGTTTCTTCATCTGTAGAATAGGCACTATAGCTATGCTTCTTGTTCAGTATTATTGTTAGAGTTGGATGCTGTGGTGGCATTTGGGAGACCATTACAGGGCCTGCATGGAGTGGGTGCCTAGGCCTGTGGGTTCCTGTTCTTCACACACACACACACACACACACACACACACACACACACACACACACACAACCTTGGAATCCTAGAACATTAAGATTCTCAGAACCTGTTGGAAAGGGCTTTTGAGGTCATCTTGGTGGCCTTTCTATGCCTCCAGGTGTAATGAGATAGGCTGATTTAATATGAAAGTTTTGAGGATGCCCTCACCCTGTTCTCTGTCCTCTTCAGATATGGACCCTTTCCCCTTATTCCCTCAGTGCCCAGAAGGGGGCCTTGATTGTCCTGAATGAATGAATGAATATAAATGTACAGCAGGTACTTCTTTGGGTTTTGCTTAGCTTGAGGGCATCAGTTAAAGGCTACTGTGTTCATTCTCCAGGAGGGCTTTTCTAACCTGTTCCTACAGGAAGGGAAGTCCATATTGGTGTTGGGAAGTTTTGAAAGCTAAGTTATGTGGGATGAGAGAAAGAGTAAGAGGCTGTTCCAGACCAGCTGGAACTGACCAGCTTAGGGAGTTGGGGGGAGGGAGCACAGAGAATGAGGTCCTGAGACAACACCTCACTGGAGGGGAGGGGAGATTGTAGGGAGCTGTATATTGACATCTGGGATCAAATTCTGGTCTGTACCTGTCATTCTTGACAGTTTCTTCATGGGAGAGGTGGGGGAGTTGAGGACCCTGAGCAGTTCTGGCATCTCCTTGGAAAGAGCTGAGGACTTTGAGACAGACACTGGCATCTGGGAGGAGACTAATTACTATTTGCCAGTCTCCCTCTCTACTTCCTCCCAGCTGGAACAGGTGGGCAGCCGGCTGGCACTGTGTATGTCTGTGTGTGCACCTAGCTGGTGCTATTTCTTTGTTGAACTCTGCCCTGAGGGCTGAGATAGGAAGGGTCAGTGGCCTTGAGTAGCAGATTGGGACACACACCTCCCCCCAAGTCTATGGGTTTTGTTTGTTTGGTTGGTTTTTGGTGTTTTTTTGTTTTTGTTTTGTTTTGTTTTGTTGCAGTCGTATCTGTGTGTTTAGCATACACTGTATGAGAGTGTATGTAGTGCAGTAGGGGGTGTCTGATAGGTGAAGGAGAGACATTGGCCTAGTGTGGCTAGGCAAAACTTCCTAGGGCATATGGCTGAAGGATTTAGATTAGGAAAGGAATGAGTTTGGTGGTCACAGGATAGGCCTGCCTGGAAATGGAATCAGAAAGCAGATGAGACCATGACATGCCTTAACTCTTGATTGCAAAGTTTACACTTCTGAATTTAATCCTGGGTGTCATGAGCAGCTCTCTAAACTAGGAGGAGATGTAGTCTCATAAGTGCTTTAAGAAGATCACCATGGTTGCTGTAAGCAGAAGGCATTGGGGGAAAAAGAAGTTGGAAGCAGGGAGGTCTAGGGGGAAAGTACTGCAATGATACAGGGGAGAAATGACAGTGCCCAAACTAGGGCAGGGGCAGCAGGAGAGTCAGTGAGTGGTAGAGACACATCCAGGAGGTAGCTGGCCAAGAGATGTGTTGCCAGGAGGGGAGAGCAGGAAGGTTGGCAGAGAAATGGACTTGGTGATCAATTACTGAGAACAGGGTGGAATTTGAGAGAGCAAAGAAAGGGTGGTCTGAGAAGTCACCATGGCCCCCAGGCAAGACTCTTTACCCCAGCCCTAATGTCCAGACTCAACCCTGCCTCTCTCCAAAGCAGGCCCAAGACCGAGGCTGGCTTTGGGTATCTTCTCTAATCTCTAGATTTAATCTGACTTTTGACTCAAGATTAAATTCCATGCCTGAGATGTTCCCCCTTCTCTCCTCTCCCCCTCTGGGGACAGGAAAGCCAGCCTACTGCCCAGTTAAAGGTCTGAAGGAGCTGGTTGGATTATCTTCCCTCTCCCACCATGGCGCTCTCCAGATCCCTCCTCTTCTCTTCAGCCTGAACTGCATCCATGTGTGATCCAGGGAGGCCTGACTAATTCTGTGAGTCTAGACAGCTCCCTGACCCTGCCTGGGTTTGTTCTTCCACCAGGGAAATGGGGATGTATGCCATCTGCCCCTCCCCATTCAGAGTCCTGACTAATTTTGTCAAAAACTGGGCTCATGAGAAAGAGTGGGTAGGATACAGACAGATGGTTCTGTTAAGGGTCAAGCCTTTAGTCCCAGACCTTACATCCCAGTAATACAACCTTTCCAAAGTATACACCTCTTCTTTCTTGCTGCAGCAAAGGGAGATACTATGGAATGAGAAAGCTCAGTTCTACTTCTCTCTTTCCCCTTCCAGAATCAGGCAGGCCAGGTTCAGATGCGCTTTGTTGGGTGGTCCTACTGCCCACTCCTTCCATAACTGGGGGCTGATGCCCCAGAACCCTCAGGAGAAGAGCCAAGCCTATCCCCGCCGCCGCCCTGGGAGCCACACAGACCATAAGAGTCCCAAGGCCACCGCAGGCGCAGCTATGTACACCTTCTTGCCTGATAACTTCTCGCCTGCCAAGCCCAAGCCGTCCAAAGAGCTGAAACCACTGCTAGGCTCCGCGGTGCTGGGGCTGCTGCTGGTGTTGGCGGCAGTGGTGGCCTGGTGCTACTACAGTGCCTCTTTACGCAAAGCAGAACGCCTGCGTGCGGAGCTGCTGGACCTCAATCGAGGCGGCTTCTCCATCCGCAACCAGAAGGGTGAGCAAGTCTTCCGACTGGCCTTCCGCTCAGGCATGCTGGACCTGGACTCCTGCAGCCGCGAAGGTGCCCTGCTCGGCTGTTCTCGCACAGCAGATGGGCGCCCGCTGCACTTCTTTATCCAGACTGTAAGGCCCAAGGACACGGTCATGTGCTACCGTGTGCGCTGGGAGGAGGCAGCTCCAGGGCGCGCGGTGGAACACGCCATGTTCCTGGGCGATGCAGCGGCACACTGGTACGGCGGTGCTGAGATGAGGACCCAGCACTGGCCTATCCGCCTGGATGGCCAGCAGGAGCCACAGCCCTTCGTCACCAGTGATGTCTACTCCTCTGACGCCGCATTCGGAGGCATCCTCGAACGTTACTGGCTGTCATCGCGTGCGGCTGCCATCAAGGTCAACGACTCAGTGCCCTTCCACTTGGGCTGGAACGGCACCGAACGCTCGCTGCGGCTGCAGGCCCGCTACCATGACACGCCCTACAAGCCACCTGCTGGCCGCTCCGCAGCACCAGAGCTCAGCTACCGTGTGTGTGTCGGCTCTGATGTTACTTCAATCCACAAATACATGGTTCGACGCTATTTCAACAAACCGTCAAGGGTGCCAGCACCCGAGGCCTTCAGGGACCCCATCTGGTCCACGTGGGTGTTGTATGGGCGTGCCGTGAACCAGGACAAAGTGCAACGTTTCGCCCAGCAGATCCGCCAGCACCGATTCAACAGCAGCCACCTGGAAATAGATGACATGTACACACCTGCCTATGGAGACTTCGACTTCGACGAGGCCAAGTTCCCCAATGCCACTGACATGTTTCGCCGTCTGCGCGACGCCGGCTTTCGTGTCACGCTCTGGGTTCACCCGTTTGTGAACTACAACTCATCGTGCTTTGGTGAGGGTGTAGAACGTGAGCTGTTCGTACGCGAACCCACTGGCCGGCTGCCCGCGCTTGTGCGCTGGTGGAATGGCATCGGCGCGGTGCTGGACTTCACACGCCCAGAGGCTCGTGACTGGTTCCAGGGACACCTGCGGCGGCTGCGCTCCCGCTATGCTGTGGCTTCCTTCAAGTTTGATGCAGGAGAGGTCAGCTATTTGCCACGGGACTTTAGCACTTACAGGCCGCTGTCCGACCCCAGCATATGGAGCCGACGCTACACTGAAATGGCACTGCCCTTCTTCTCTCTGGCAGAGGTTCGCGTGGGCTACCAGTCACAGAACATCTCGTGCTTCTTCCGTCTAGTGGACCGCGACTCGGTGTGGGGCTATGATCTGGGGCTGCGCTCGCTCATCCCCGCGGTGCTCACCGTCAGCATGCTGGGCTACCCATTCATCTTGCCCGATATGGTGGGTGGAAATGCAGTGTCTGAGCGCACAGTGGGTGGTAGCGAAGTGCCAGAGCGTGAACTATATGTTCGCTGGCTGGAGGTGGCCGCCTTCATGCCCGCTATGCAGTTCTCAGTCCCACCTTGGCAATATGACGCCGAAGTGGTGGCTATCGCGCACAAGTTTGCAGCGCTTAGGGCCTCACTCGTAGCGCCGCTATTGCTTGAGCTGGCTGGTGAGGTCACCGACACAGGCGACCCCATCGTGCGCCCCCTCTGGTGGATTGCGCCAGGCGATGAGACAGCACACCGCATCGACTCGCAGTTCCTTATCGGAGACACGCTGCTGGTGGCTCCAGTACTGGAGCCAGGCAAGCAGGAGCGAGACGTCTACCTGCCTGCAGGCAAGTGGCGCAGCTATAAGGGCGAGCTTTTTGACAAAACCCCCGTGCTGCTTACTGATTACCCAGTGGACCTGGATGAGGTTGCCTACTTCATCTGGGCATCCTGACCCAACCCAGGACCCAGGAATCCCACAGCCCTAACCTCTGTCTTCATGCAGGCGTTTAACCCTCCATCACAACCACACCGTGCATCCCAAGGAAGGTCCCACCTCTGCAGTTCCCACTAAGTGGGTGCTGACATAAATGTGCTCTAGCCAGCTCCTGCAGGGCCAGGTGAGGGGGCGCTGAAGCAACTTCCCATTTCAACGCACAATCCTAAAGACACTCTTTCCCTCCATGCTCACTGCAGTCTGCAGAAACCTCTTTCTGAGGTGGGAGCGAGAGAACTCTGAGGTAAAATGCCAGCTATCTTCCTATTACACGATTGTGTTTTAAAAGCACAGAGAGAAACCTTACTGTCCGTCCTGGCCTGAATGGCCATCTTTGTCCTTCTAAGGTTGGGACTTGATCCTTTTAATGTCCCCAAATAGCTCCCTGCCACACTTAGAAAGGCACATTCTTGGTGTTGGAAGCCAGGCCCCAAGTTCCCAGCACTCGCCTGAAGTGTGTTGACCTGGTCCTACCCCAGCTAAGGAGATGGGATGGAGGTGTCTGGCCAACAGACAAGGAGGATGGAGGTCCCATCCCAGAGGATAGAAGGACTGGGCACAGCACTGAGCCATCATTGTTGTCCCTCATTTGTGAAGAGACTCCTAATGCTGCACTTACCCATCTATGTAAACACATGGGCTCAGCCCTGGACCAGGGCCATGGCCTAATGGGCAAGGACTTGCAAAGCCATGCAGGCCCAACTTGGTGCCTTAATTCAAGAACCTGTGTGTGTGTGTGTGTGTGTGTGAGAGAGAGAGAGAGAGAGAGAGAGGCACCATGTGTTCCTGGATCTATGGAATGAACACAATACTTCTGAAGCTGGATGAGCCTGGAAGGAGGGGACAGGAAGCAAATTTGAGGTTTTGATTGTTGATCTGGCCCTCTTCTGGTTGATGTCTCTGGGACTATAGCAGGAAATAAATAGCGCTTTCAAGATTTCTCAGCTGCCTCACTTCCTGCATACATGGCAGGGGTGTGGCATAAAAGGGAGCGAGCGGTGTTCTTTTTCTGATGGTAGTGTGCTTTGGCACGTGAACTACATTTGCACATCGACACCTGTAAATACACATACAGGGTAAGGTGTTTCGTTTCAGCCGTTTTCCCTTTCTAAGAAGAGCAACCTCAGCCAGAGTAAATCTCCCTGACTTTGCAGCTGAGTCTGAAGAAGTGGCTTACCAGAGCGGGGAGGTAGGAAATAGGGCAGGGCTCAGCTTCCCTCAACCCCTAAAGAATGCATCCTTTTGTCCACTCCTCTACCCCCTCTATTTCCCCAGTGTGAAGAATGCCTAATGAAAGTTTGGGGGCACTCACAGATGTCTATCTTGAGTGCTGATTTTACCACTTGTCTACAAGCTGTGTGATTTTAAGCAAGCTGCTTACACTTATTGAACCTCAGTTTCCTCCTATGTAAAATGGTGATGATAATGCCTACCTCCCATGATATTGTGGGAATTATAAGTACAGATGTATGTAAAGTGCCTGGCACAAGTAGGTGCTCAATAAAAGGTAGCTATTATACTATTTCTTGGTTTTTGTTGTTGTGGGGTTTTACTGCATAAAAACAAGGATTCTTCTAGGCCCCAGCTCCCAACCCAACTGGCTTCCTCTGGGCCTGCCTGTTTCCCAAACATTTGCACATAGCACCCAGTTGAGCTCTGAGTTTGTGACCCAAAGGGCACTGTGGTCCAGAGAAAGGCAAGAGGAGAGATATCTGAAAGTGGGATGTCAGGAGCCAGGATTCCTGTGTCCCCAGGAGATGGGGAGTATATGAATGAACTTCCTTCTCCTTTTTGTCAAGAGCATCCATCCATCAGTACTCAGTGATGAACCTCCTGGGGCCCCAGCAACCATCTGTAGGTTGTGGAGTGACTGTAGAAGCAGAACACCCAGGCTGGGTCCTGGAAGGTTCCCTAAGTGGCTGGAGAGCATGACTCACACTTGAATGGCCCTCCAACTTTCTTTGCAATCTGAAGCCAGTTTAACTAACCTCTTAAGCCATGGTTTCTTCATCTTTTGAATGGAATTTCTAGGATTCATTGAGATGGACCTGTAAAGCACTTATGCAAAAATTGGCAAAGAGTAAGTGCTCAATAAATGGTAACTCCTATCAACTCTTCTTTTAAACAAGGGACACTAAACAAGGAACAAACAAAAAAGCCTGCCTAGAACCTATGCTGTCCATGTGGTAGCTACTACCCACATGTACCTTCTTAAATTTAATTTTAAAATCAACTAAAATGAAATAAAATTAAAAATACAGTTCTTCAGGCACACTAGCCACATTTCAAGTGTTCAAAAGCCATGTGTGACTAGTGAGTGGCTAACATAATGGACAGGACATATTATAGTTGCAGAAAGTTCTAGTGGACAGCCCAAGATGAAGCAGTGTGTGCTGTCTGAGATGGCATGGGGAAGGATAAAACAATCTGTAAGGCCTAAGTAATCTGGCATGGAGGAGGAGGCATACACCCTTCAGAAGGGCGGTAAGGGTGGGCAGCAGGGTCTTAGTGTCTTACAGCCTAGATGGGGGAGGGGGCAAACCGTACTCACTGAGCATTCACTGTGTGCTGGGACAGGGCCAAATGGAAGAGTGCCCTTTTCTGGCCAATTCTAGCACACTGGCCCTTGGCTTGTGATCTGGTTTCTGGCCAGGCTTTTGCCATTTTCATTAATCACAAAAGCACAGATGAACAAATTGAAGCACTGAGAGAGGAGGGTATTGGCAGAAGATTAGTAACCAAGACTAGACTGGAATGTGGTGTTCTGCACCCAAATGCCTAGAGTCTCCTACCCACCTTTCATCAGCATGGTCTAGCACTGGCCTGTATACCAGCAAGGATGGGGAGCCAGCCAAAATGTATATTTCTGAAGCTGCCACCCACTGTTTCTGGGTCAAGAAGTGTTTTCCCTTCCCCACTGATACCAAAACAGAGAGATTCAAGAAGGGGGTGGAAGACCAGAATTGCAGGAGCCATGAGAAAGAGCTAGATCTTGGGAGATAGGGGAAGGTGAGGGAACTGAGTTGGAAGCTACCTCTACCCTTCTTTTGGCCCCTTCCAGCCTTGTCCTGCACCCCATCCCTCCCCATCCTCTTGTGCATTCCCAATTTATGTTTCTCTGCATATCTGGTGGGGGTGGCTGTCCTTACTCCATAGAACTTCCGGCAGCCTTGTATGACCAGAATTCCTAATTGGCCTCCCTATACCCCTGAGCTGGCTGGTGGGGGCTAATATTCAGGAATGGGGAACTCCTCCAGAGGTAATGGATGGGGACAGAGTGGCCACTGTAGGAGATCTGGGACTGGGGCCTAATGCCCCCATTCTGTAACCCCATACACCCTGAGAGTCTGTCTTAGTCTCATTTCTAATACCATATGAATCAGCTGAACCCTAGTCAAGCCCAAGATGTGAGCTAAGGGTCTTTGCCCTTGTTCCCCAAGATTTGGGTAAGGTGCATCTCACTCTGGCTGGCTCCAGAGCAAGTCTTCTGCTGGTTCCCCTCACCAAGTTTCTGATCGCTTCTCCCCTCCTCAAGCCCAAGGCCAATGCTCCATCCCTTGGCCACTAGCCCACAACAGATCATATTAATGTTAGCCTGGACCACTGCAGTGACCCCCTTTTTTCACTCTTGGATGCTTCAATCTAATCCACATAGCAGCTAAGGAAATCTTTTTGAAATTCAATCAAATCACTGAGGAAAATATCCAAGCTCTGATGTTCAAGGCCTCTACTTTCTGAATACTTCGCACATCTCTGTTTCTATTTTATTCACACACACATACTTATGAATATATTTTGAAAAGCATTTGAAGAAATATTACCTTCTGTTCTGGGAACAGCTGCACAGCCCATCCCTGAGAGGGGAGGCCTGCCTCCACCCAGCCTTGAAGAAAACCACACAGGCAACTGGGTAATTTCCTTTCCTGCTATTGTCCGACTCAGCAGGACTTCTGCTGACACCCTCCCCTCTCTGGCACACACCCCTGTTCCCAAGGAACAACCTGGTTTTTATCTTAAGGTTAGCCATTTACTTCATGCCCATGGATTTTTCCAGCAGTTTGAAGGGAGGGGAGAATCTTTTTTTTTTTTCAATGCACTTTACCATTTTGATGGAATATAGGGGGAAACGGAGGCTGACCTCTTTTTTTATATTGAGATATAATTGACAAAACATCATATTTTTCAGGTATTAGTTTCAGGTATACAATGTAATGATTGGATATTTGTATATATTGCAAAATGATCACTGTTGTAAGTCCAGTTAACATCTGTCACCATACAGATATGGTGTATCGATACACCATATATACTATCAAATATTTTTCTTGCAGTGAGAACATTCGAGATCTCTTCTCTTTGCTACTTTCTTTTTTAAATTTTTTATTAAAAATTTTTTTTAATGTTTTTATTTATTTTTGAGGCAGAGAGAGACAGAGCATGAGCAGGGGAGGGGCAGAGAGAAAGAGACACAGACTCCGAAGCAGGCTCCAGGCTCTGAGCTGTCAGCACAGAGCCTGACGTGGGGCTCAAACTCATGGACTGTGAGATCATGACCTGAGCTGAAGTCAGACGCTTAACTGACTGAGCCACCCAGGTGCCCCACCTTGCTACTTTCAAATATGCAATACAGTTTTGTTAATAGCCACCATGCTGTATATTACATCCCCATGACTTAATAATTTTGTAACTGGAGATTTGTGCCTTTTGACTCCTCCACCCATTAGGGAAGGGGAGAATTCATGACCTCAAGTTGCAAATCCTGAGCTTGGCTGGGCTTGGGGTTGGATGAGGAATGGGAAAAGACAGAAGAGGAGGTCCTGTCCCTAGGAGTCCCCAGTCTAAAGAATAGGAAGAAATTGTGCCTCTGTACTCTGTATCCTTGTGTTTTTCCCTCCCTCCCTATCGCCCTTTTCCCTCCTCAGGCTGTCAGTTGAGATCTTCCTATTACACAGTCCTGAGCAGGAGGTGGATTGGGAGAGGAAGGGAAGGGAAAGGAGTAGCATTCCAGAAAGGCACAGAGCAGGTCTCACAGGGCATCTATAGCACAGCCTCAAGGGGGCAGCAGCAGGGCTGGCACAGCCTTCCTCTAGAAAAAAAGGGACAGGTTGGGCCCCAGTCTGAGCCAATGGAGATGTAATCCTCTGTTCCCCAAACATGGGGGCCCACCTGAGGTCTCATACATATCAGCACAAGTATTTCAATTGAAATTCTACTATCAAATAACTACCATTATAGCTTCATTCCTTTAGGTCTTCAATTCAGCAAAGAAGTGCCTACTGTGGGGGTGTAAGGTATTACGCTTGGAAGTCAAGAGGGCATTTTCATTTTCCAGAGCACACCCCAGAAGGTAAGTCTGTTAAGTGCTTCTCCACCCTGGGTGGTAGAGGTGGTACTGGGGAAAACAGGTGGAGTTCCAAGAGGAGCCTCTTCAGGTAGAGGTGGGAACAGGATAGTATTTATAGGATGGGTGCTTATTAGGGAATGCTTCCAGGAGGACATGCTCTGGAGCATGGAGGGCCTCAGATCGAAGGGGATATTGTGGTCTCAGTCCCACATCTCTGAACAAGCTGACCAGAAGCAAAGTGGGGATGATGACAAAGCCTGCTCACCCACCATGTCCTAGTCTCAGTCCAACTCTCCCCCCACCTCATCCATCTCCTATAACATGCCACGGTCCCACCCTGATACCAATTCTTCCTGCAGAGAGTAGGTGAAGATAATTTATGGGGGTTCTGTCACCAAAGTACCTGTGTTTTGGAGGCACCTGGGTGGCTCAGTCAATTAAGCATCCGACTTCAACGCAGGTCATGATCTTGTGGTACGTGAGTTTGAGCCCTGAGTCAGGCTCTCTGCTGTCAGTGCAGAGCCTGCTTCTGATCTTCTGTCCCACTAGCTCCCTGCCCCTCTCCCGCTCATGCTCGCTTTCTCTAAAAAATAATATATATAAACATTTTAAAAAGTGTGGTTTTTTAAGGTTTATTTATTTTGATGTCAGCACAGAGCCTGACGCAGAGCTCAAACTCATGAACCATAAGAGCATGACCTGAGTCGAAGTTGAATGCTTAACTGACTGAGCCACCCAGGTGTCCCCAAAGTGCCTGTGTTTTAATGGAAAACTCTGTAAGGCCCAGAGGAATGACTTCAAAGCCATATGAGATATTCTAAAGTAGAGTCTTCCCTCGGGCACTTCATCCTCAACACACCCCACATACAGGCAACTGCCAGGGCCATCTACCTTCTTAAGCCTCAATTTCTCCAGCTGTAAAAATGAGCAGCAAAATTAGGTCATTTTACAGTCCCTTCTAACTCTGACATATAAGATTTTAGCATCTTGAGCTTCGACAGCCTCCCATGCTGAGAGCACAGGGCTGGCCAGCTCTTGTTAGGAGGCAGCTAGTCTGTGGTTTGGCACCACTGCCCAGCCGGCATTTATTAAATCAGTGGGATGTGGTCCCTTCTGGCCTGGAAAGAGAACATTAAGCTCCAAAAACTTCCTGCAGCAGGCCTCCTTCAGAGAGTACTGCTCAGAGGGGTGAAGAACAAAACCATTCAGATCCTTGGCAGTGCTCCAAGATCCTGTTCACTAGTATTTTTGCCCTGTCTACATGGAGAGCCAGTGACTAAAAACATCTGGAAGCCTGTTAAAGACTTGGGTGACTTCTTTCTCCTTTCAGGGGTGGCTGTTCTTGACCTTGGTAATCCAAGTTGACCTTTGCCAATGCCCCTTTGCATTCAATCTTCTGCACTTCATTGGGCAACAACCCTTTAATAAAATCCACATGAATCCATCTGCTAACAGCTCCTGGAAGGGCTGTAGGATCTAACACCTGTCCTGCATTCCTTGAGCCCTAGTAGCTAGGGAGAACAGGGCTGAGACCCAACTCTTGCACCTCTGGGTCTTACAGTTGAATTGGAGAGAAAGGGAGTATGTAGAAAGAGAGAAACATAAATGATGAGAGCTTGCTAATGGTGGAGAAGGCAGCTGCAGGCAAGGAGTGCACAGGTGTAGTGATGGGGCTGCTGGGTAGCGTAGCAGAGTCCCCCCGGCCTGAGCCTGCCTCTTGCCAGTGACTTCAGTCGTGCTGACAAGGCCCATGCTGACTCTGGGAGGCAGGACTGGGCTGAGAGGTTGGGGTCCACATGCCACTGAACTGGTGGGCCAGTGTGGTCTGTCCCTCATCTCTCTCTTGTGACCTGGAATATGTCACAAATTCCTTTGGTCTCTATTTTAGGAAGCATCTACTGAGCACCTACAACATATGTGCCTGGTGCCAGGGAGAGGGTACATTTAGTGAGTAGAACAAACCTAATTCCCGTGCTCTGGTCCGACTCGCTTGTATTTCCTGTCCAACTACAGGTCATAAAGTCTCAGGAACGCTGGTCAGGTGGAGTTCCAGAGGCAGGAGAGTCACCCTGACTCCTCCCTTAGCTTCTCTGGGGTATGAGTGCATGGACACAGGATTCTCTCTGGCTAAGGTCAGAGCTCCATTTCACTTTAGCTTTCTCCCCACCAGGGCAAGAGTCCAAGAAATAAAGAGAACAGGTTAGATGGGCAGATAAGCTCCCTGAAGTTTATTTGTAAATTACAAGGATGTACTTATTACACCTAGACTTTTTAACTCCTCGTTTGCCTTCCTTTCCACCCAGCTGAGATTTTTGTTTGCGTTCCTCTGAGAGTCCTCAGCTGATTTTACTAACCCATCTGCTCTTTGCTATGATGAGCCAAAGACCAACACAATCCTTCCCTGGAGTTGACAATGGTTCATCTTGAAAGGCCCTCAGGGATCCTACAGAGGTAAGTGACTGTGCTCTGGTCAGCTCATGAAGCTGTGGAGCAGAGAAACTGGTGCCCTTCTTGGAGCGCTGCCTTCATCTCTTTGAACTGAGCCAACTGGCAGGCCTCATCCAGCCCCAGCCAGCGGTAGGCTTGGTGCTCGTGGGAGAGGCGGATCTCCACATTGCAGTCCTTTACCTCCGCCAGCCAGTAGATGACTGTTTTAGGCTTCTCTCTGGCCACATAATTGAGCTCCCTCCTGAACCCCTCAATGATGGTCAGCTGGTCTGCTTCTATGCCTGCTTCCTCCTGAGTCTCCCGCAAGGCTGCTTCTAAGTCATTTTCTCCTGATTCCACATGGCCTGGTTAGGAAAAAAGAGGAAGAGATAATCTTCAACAAAGGTGGAATTTTCAGGTCAGATGATTTAAAGATAGGGGGTCTTCGGTGACTTTTTAAATTAAAAAAAAAATTTTTTTTAATGTTTACTTATTTTTGAGACAGAGCATGAACAGGGGAGGGGCAGAGAGAGAGGGAGACACAGAATCTGAAACAGGCTCCAGGCTCTGAACTGTCAGCACAGAGCCCGACGTGGGGCTCAAACCCACAAACTGTGAGATCATGACCCGAGCCAAAGTCGGATGCTTAACCGACTGAGCCACCCAGGTGTCCCTTCGGTGACTTTTTTAGATGTTGCTAGGCTAAAGGGGGTCTACAGATTGGCAATATCCTAACATGCCTAGGAATAGGGTACAGAACAGGTAGTGTCTGGGCAATTCCTCCTCCCCACCGTATCTTCTCTGCAGAGAGTTAAGACCATGGGTTTAACAAGTCTGATCTAGAAGACTGCTCTTCAGTGGTGAGAGAGATGGCCTTCCTCAGACCTCTGCTTTCTTATTCTTTGGAGCTCTCCTCATCTCAAGTTCTCAGGGAGACTTTTCCCTTGGAGACCTTAAATTGATTTTCCGAAGGAAGGGCAGTCTCTTCTTGGCAGGTGAGAGCTGGCTGAAGAGGGAGCACTTTGCCTACAATCCACAGTGAGGACTCAACACTGTCTTAGTTGGTCCCTGAAGTCCCAGGGCCAACAGACAGGCTCCAAACCCTGCACTGCAGCACTGGCAGCTGTTTCCAAGTAGCTATCAAGGCTTTTCCAAATTGTTTTCATCTTTCTGAGCAAGGCCAGATTCCAGTTTCATAGGGAAAGTCCTGATGGGAACTTAGACTAAGGACAAGCTGAGAGCCAGTTCTAAGAAAATTTGCTGGCAAGACTCAAACCCAACCAGACAGCTGCCAAGAAACTGCTGTAGGAGAGCCTGAAGCTCTGCAGACTGGGAGCAGCCCTCAGTTTTGCCTCTAGGCCCTCCTTGCAAATTCTCAGCTTGCCCAGAGGGGCCAGGAAGGACAGGGAGGGGTCTGGCAGCCTCTGTCAACACACGGTTCCAGCAAGTTGCTGGGGGCCTCCTGGTTCAGGAGCTCATGGGGAACAGGAATTGTTAGCTGTTCCCTTCTTGGTTCAGAGACAAGGCGACCTCCTAGCCCTCCTCCTTCCCAGGGGCTCTCCCAGCAGTGCCCTGAGTCAGCCGTTGCTGCACAGCTCCCACAGAAAGCAACCAGGAGTCGGGGCTTAAAAAACCAATCTAGCTCATGGCTTCTGGGAATCTTCTCTCTATAGCACTTTATGTAGCTATGTGCACAAAGCCAGGTAGGTACTGCACTGGGGGAGGAAGGTGAGAGGGATGTTGGTGGTAAGAGGTGACCCTGATTCCCACCTGCCCTCAGAAGTGTGGGGAGTCTCTGAACACGCCCTTCCCAATAGTGTCTGTGCTGCATTCTACCCATGAGTGTTAACAGGGTGACTTCTTCAGGCCCAGGCGGGACAAAATTTGGAGAGTTCCTTTGAAATCTTTCAGTGAGAGGTACTATGCAGTATGACATTGGTGATCAGGAGACAAGTGTGAAGATTTCTATTCATAGAGTTTGTGACACTTTTGTCCCTCTCTTTCACCTTATTTCTCCTTAGTGAAATGCAAAAGTGCAAAGTTTATTTCCTGTTCCCATTTCCTTATTTTCCTCCAACCTGGATCCTTGTTCACCCCTCCCCCTGGCACTCCCCTTTAAAGTTCCTGCTCCCTTCTATCTGGAGGCTGTTCACTCTGGGCTCCTGACCTGTAACCCAGTAATGATTTGATCCCAAGGCCCCCAATTCCCAGCCCAGTGCCTTTTCTCCTACCCAGGCATTCACCACAAAGACTGGCACTCCAGTGAATGTGAGTCACACACAGAAAACCGGTGCTGCTTCTGCCCTGGGATTCAATCACAAAGTTCTATTTCCAGCTCTGCTCTGGCCTGGCATGGAGACCATGTATGTAGAAAGGATCAAGGGCTCCTGCCCCCACCTCCCCTCCTGGTGCACAGTCACTGAAATATAAGCTTTGTGGAGGGCCTGGCAGGGTGGCTTTCTGAGCAACACTCAGCATTTTCCCGAGAGCCAGCCCCTCTGCCTTGCACCTTTGGGAGGAGTCCAGTGATGAATGCCATCTGATGCCTGCAGCAGTAGAAACTCAATCGCAGGGTCGTCCACCTTGGGAATGAGGCGTCTTCGGAAAATGATCAAGCCACACGCTCTGAGGGCCATGGTCTATCTGAGGACTTAAGGAAGAAGATGTGAGACCCTGGGAAGTTACACAAAACAGGAAGATCTACCCTGGGGGCAGCATTCTGGTGCTGGAGAACAGCACAGACCAGCTAACAGTGACCTCATCAGCTACAGAAAAAGGCAGCATACCGAAGACAAGATGGGAGAAACCAGGAATCAGAGGCTGATTTGTGTGTGATGGTAGGACCCTGGCCCCTACCCTGTCAGGGAAGCTCTATCCCAACTCCTCCAGGACTCCCTGTTAAGACACAGGGGCTGGGGCTGGTGTGTGTGCATTAAGAGACTGGAGGTCCTCAGAAGCAAACCCACTGAAACTGGAGAGATGCTGTGAATGGAAGAGATGAGGAACATTCTCATCAAACCCATGGTCCCATTTCCTTTCGGCCTCCAGCCTGAGTCTGTGGGGCAGAGACCCCAGCAATGTAGTTTCAGATGGCTTGAGGACTCATTCAGGGAAGGTAGCTTGGGGTACTAAAAAGCTTTTTGTTATTGATATTTTTAGTCTTTTATCCAGGTTTTAGAATGTTACACGTTCATGTGGTTCATAATTCTAAGTACAAAAAGGCACACACAGTAGAAAATCTCTTTCCTACCCCATCAAAAGCAAGCTAGTATAATGGTCAAGAGTGTGAATCTGCAGCATGAGTTCAAGTTTTGACTTTACTACTTATTCACTATGTGATTAGCTCCTAAGTCTCATTTTCCTCAGCTCTATCTAAGACAGGATAGTAACAGTTCTACCTCAGGGGCACCTGGGTGGCTCAGTCAGTTAAGCAGCAGACTTTGGCTCAGGTCATGACCTCATGGTTTGTAGGTTCGAGCCCTGGGTTGGGCTCTATGCTGAAAGCTCAGAACCTGGAGCCTGCTTCAGATTCTGTGTGTGTGTGTCTCTCTCTCTGCCCCTACCCCATTCATGTTCTGTCTTTCAAAACTGAATAAACGTTAAAAAAATTTTTAATAACAGTTCTACCTCAAGGGGTTGCTGTGAGGGTTGCTGTGACTTAACTTTTGTAAAGTGCTTTAGAACAGTGCCAGGCATGTAATAAGCATTCAAAAGATTTCAATATGCATAGGAAAATGTTTGGAAGGATACACATCATTAATAGTATTTCCTGGAGGATGAGATTATGGGGAGACTTTAATTTTCCAGTCCCTATATTTCTGTATTGTTTGGAAGTTTACAGAAAATATTTATTAATTTTATAACCAGCAATTCTGTGAAGACTACAATTTTTTAGCCTTTTCCATTTTAGTTACTTTTCTTTCCATTTCAGAAAAGAATGTCAACAACAAGAACAACAACAACAAAAGAGAGGAAGGGAGAAGAATAGAAATATCTGCAGAAGTGAAAAAACAACTCATCTGAAGGGGGACAGGTTATCAAGGTAACAAAATATATGGAAGATCACTTATGTAAGGCCTTTCTAAAGAAAATTTGTCATTTGTTCAGTCAACAATATTGAGTAGCTACCATGTACTAAGTACATGCTAGGCCTTTGCTCTCATGCAGTTTATATTCTAGTGGGAGAGACAGATTTTAATCAAATAATTAAGCAAACTAAAAAATAATTGCCAATAAGGTATGTGCTACAAGGGAAAAATGTGTAATGGGTAACCTGACTTTGTCTGAGGGATCAAGGAAGGCTTCCTTGGAAGAAGGGATGTTTGAGTAGAGAAGGACGAGTGAAAGGTAAGTTGGCAATGGGAATGAGGAGAAGAAGTGTGTTCCAGGAGAAGTGGACAGCATGAATAAAGGTCCTGAGGTGGGATGGCAGAACGAAAAGAAAATCAGATATCTTAAATGCAGCAAAGGCCTGGGAGAGTGACCCAGGCAGGAAAAGACCCAAGTCAGCAGGGCCTCATCTGCAAGATTCCAGAGCCAAAGAAGGAGCTGGTATGTTGGACAGCAGAGCTGATGCAGAGAGCTGGAGCAGGAGGTGATGGCCTCCTCAGCCCCCTTGCTGGTACTCAATCAAGATAAGCCTGCATCTGTCAAAGGCACACAAATCAGACCCAAACTGAAACTCTTTCCAGGATAATTCTCAGAACTGTCAACACATGGCTTACCAAAAAACCAAATCCACCCAACACTGTGATCTTTTACAAATATTTCTAAACGTATAATGAATTTTTAAGAATTGGAAATAATTCAAGTGGGTTTTTTTAAGGCTTAAAAAAATTTTTTTTAATGTTTGTTTATTTTTGAGAGAGAAAGAAAGCATAAGTGGGCGAGGGGCAGAGACACACACACACACACACACACACACACACACACACACACACAGAATCCAAAGCAGGCTCCAGGCTATCAGCACAGAGCCTGACGTGGGGCTTGAACTCACAAGCCACGAGATCATGACCTGAGCTGAAGTTGGAGCTTAACCAACTGAGCCACCCAGGCACCCCTTAAGACTTTATTTTTAAGTAATTTCTATACCCATTGTGGGGCTTGAACTTACAATCCTGAGATCGAGAGTTGCATGCTCTATTGATTGAGCCAGCTAAGTGCCCCTCAAATGGGGTTTTTGAAATGGTCTGTGCTCTCATATACTGTTGGTAGGAGAGAAAATTAGCATGTCCCCTTAGGAGGGCAATTTGGTAATAATTATCAAAGCATAAAATGCACATTCCCTTACACCTAGCAATTCCATTCTAGGCACTCTGACATACACAAATACATGTTTAAGATATACACATAAGGATGTTCATCACAACCTTGTTTGCAATATCAAAAAGGAAAAAAAGGCAGAAACAAATATCCATCAATATGGGAAGGTTAAATAAAGTATAGTATATCTGTACAATGGAATATTATGGAGCCTTTTAAAAAAACGAGGTAGAGCCAAATGTGCTGCTTTTAAGAGGATTTTCAGACAGGGACGCATGGGTGGCTCAGTTGGTTAAGCCTCCGACTCTTGATTTCGGCTCAGGTCATGATTTCATGGTTCCTGGGTTCGAGCCCTGCATTGGGCTCTGTACTCATATTGTGGAGCCTGCTTGGGATTCTCCTCTCTCTCTGCCCCTTCCCAACTCTCATCCTCATGAGCTCGCTCACTCTCTCTCTCAAAATAAATAAACTAAAAAAAAATATTTTTGGACATATTAAGTGAAAAATGTATGATTCAGAATAGACTGTATAATGCTATCCCGTTTGAGTTTTAAAATTTACATGTAAACTGGTAGCAGGCTTTTTAAAACATTATGTTCTATTTCCCTGCTCTCCCTATTTATGCCAAAAACCTTCCCCATTTTGGAAACCAGAAAGAAGCACCCTGTTGCCACCATACTGGTGAACAGAGGTTTCAAATTAGTGGTTCCAGGCTTAGGCAGAAACAGGTACCAGATACCATGCCCTCCTATAAAGATGCTTATAAAGTAGTAGCAAGTTACTGGTGAAGGGCACCTTGCTCCTGTCTTGGGTTGAGTCCCATGGAATGAATGTTGGATCCCTAGATAAGCTTAGGGATCCAAGACTAGAGGGCAGTGCCCTGCCTTGGACAGAAGCCCCAGAGCATTGCTCTACATCACTGCCATCACCAATGCATCATGGGGAAAACAACACTGCCTGTATGGGGGGGGGGGGGGGCAAGACAGACAGGCCTGGTGTGGCCATGTGGAGACACTGGAAAGAGGGGGGCAGGACAATATTTTCCCATGGGGAAGTGGCTTAGGGTAGTGACAAGGGCACACCTTAGAAAAATGTATCTTAGTGGACACCAATGTGTAAGGGTAACCACATCTAAGAACCAGACCAACCAATGGTTCATCTTAATGGGACCAGAAGAGCTAGGATCAGATGTTCACTTTCTACCTATCCTATTGACCTGTGGAGAGGACAGTTGTTCTAGAAAGGCAAAGCTCCTATTTACCTTTTCAATTGCTTGGCTTGAGCCAGCTGTTCTCTAGAATTTCTCTCTCCTTCCCCATACATGCTTCCTACTCATGCTTTCAGAAGCAGCTCAGTGTCACTTCTTCTGTGAAGCCTTCTGGCTTCTAATCATTCCATCTTCTGGGCTTTTAACATGGTTTGAATAAACTTCTGTAGCGTTTGATCAGAGAAACAGAACACTATGAGGAAATTAAGGATTTAGTGTAGGGATTACATCTTGTGCAGTTATGGAAGTTGATGGAGAAATCCAAGCAACTCTGTCACCTCTGCATCTGGTGTTGTGCCTGAAGTCTCTATATGTAAGCAAGGCCAGCAGTTGGGAAGGAGAGCTGGATGTGAAGTGGAGGAGAGCAAGGAAAACTGGAACTTATGAAAACAAACCAGATCCTATGAAGACAAGTAGAACTCTTGAGGACAAATGAAACCTGTGACTTCTTTCACCATTTCCAAGCTCATGAACTTATAGGAGGAGCTGGAGCCCTTTGTCATAGAGTTGAATGGACATCTGGCCGAGCACTCGGAGTAACTGAAGGAGGACATTCAGCAGGAGTTGGGGAGCTGCCGGCCTGAGTGCTATATCCTGCACCGACAAGGTGAACCAGCAGATCAGTGTCAAAAGGTAAGTACTGCCACATGCTTGGTATCCTGCTCTGTCCTTCACAGTGTACTATTGCTACTTCACTTAAGCTTTCCAAATCTCGCACAAAATTTTCTTGAGGTTGACCCTAACTTGGAACCATGTAGGAAGGGAATCCTGGGAAACACAGTTCCAGTTTAGCTAAGTGGACACAGAACAAAGCCACCACAAGCACAATATCTAGTCTGGTAAATCTCAGTCTGTACCTTTGGCAGGGAAGAGCCGGACTATGAACTCTGTTTCCTTGGGACCCAGCACAGCAGCTTTCAACAGATGTTCATTGACTCAACAGAACACTCTCCCCACATCCCACTCAAACAAATGCTCAGGGTATGTTCTGGGATTTTGGGAAACAGCCCAGTGTTTTCCTGAAGAGTGCCATTTACATAAAAATCAATGGAGCCATTGTTGTACATTTTCTGTTTTTCTGGAGACCATGAAGGGAAACTGTTCTGGGGTTTGAAAGTTGTCAGCTTATAGAGAAAGATACACACACACACACACACACACACACACCAGACTCCAAGTAGATTCAAACCTCAGGGGGTTAAAGAACACAGCATCCAATATGCAAATGTGCTTGCAGCCAGGATTGCAGAGATGAGAACTCCAAGCTGACAGCAGGCAATTCACACTTCAGAAAAGTGGCAAAGTGCCTTAGGTGGTTAAAAAAAACCTGAATAAAAAAATCCTCAATGTCATCAGAAGGTTCCAGAAGCTAAGGAAAAGTGTTCTTGCCTTTCTCTCTATATACATTTCCCTTACAGCTCAGGAGGTTCAGAACCTAGGTGCCAAAAAATAATTCACAGATAAATGGCTGTACTGATGTATTGTGTTCCAATGTTTTCATCAAATTAATCAGAGTGCTATTGCAAGCATAGCTCAACCCCAAACGCCCTCACAAATATACCTTTAGATACAGAAAGAGCTCCCCAAATCCTCAACTTGTTCCTTATAATCTTAAATCCCTTTAACAGAAACTGTTTCATGCCACCATGTTATCAATTAAGCATCTGCATTGTGCCAGCTATACTGTGCAAAGTTCTTTACGTGTATCTTTTCTAATGCTTAAGACAAATCTTCATGATAAACACGACTGTCTCCAGTTTTGGATGAGGAAACTAAGACTCAAAAAGGTGAAAATCCTTGCCCAAAGGCATAGCCCAAAGGCAAGATTTGAATCCAAGTAAGTCTAACTCCAAAGTATATCTCCCTCCTTATACAGCTCTGCTTACCAAGAAAGATGAGGGCTTAGGGCACAAATGGCCTGGAGAGAGGATGTGCAAATAATTTATAAAATTACTCCCAGTTCCAAAATGCCCAGTTTTTGATCTATATTCATATGGGGAATTTTTTTTTTTAAATTTTTAATGCTTAGGGAGACACAGAATTTGAAGCAACTCCAGGCTCTGAGCTGTCAGCACAGAGCCCAATGCAGGGCTCGAACTCACGAACTGTGAGATCATGACCTGAGCTGAAGTGATGCTTAACCGATTGAGCCACACAGGCACCCCATACATTTTAAAGGTGCCCAGCTGGAATCCTTTCCATAGAATAGGTTTTAGTTGGGGGGCAGGGAGTAGAGATGAAGATCTTGGTGCCCAAGGATGACCTGGAGAGGTAAAGTGTAGCCTTAGGCCCCTACTTTGCCTTTCTATGAGTCCTCTGCTTTTTCTCTGGGAAGTAAGGACCTAAAACCACATGTTCAAAACCATATCCAGTAGCCTGGGGGTTCCTAAGCACCAAGTGTTGGGAATACCCTTAATGCTAGCCTTGAACAAGCACAAAAACACCTAACTTAGGCAGGGTGCTGGTATCCAGGAAAGTTGCCCGGGCCACTCCGCTGTGAGGAGGAAGGCCAGTTCTGCCTGCTTACAAGCAACTCTAACTGCTCAGCTTTTCCTCTCTTCCCATATCATAATGGTCTTTTCTGATTCTTCAACTCCCCTCCTCCCTTTCAAAGGATGGAATAGACATGAGGTGCCCATCAGTGAATAAAGCTCTCTCTTTCTTGTGACAAAAAGCAAGCAAGCAAGCAAGAAGCTCCCAACTACTGTGAATAAATTGAGACAAAGAAAATGTTCCCTTAATTGCACCTTTCCCTGGGCATCTGCCACTCTCTTTTCTCACAGAGACCAAGCTGCTGAGTCATGTTGCTATCTTTGCTATTTGGCTGAGGGCGAAAACAGGAGATTTCACCTGTAAAGGCATGAATATTGGCTTCCAGGATGGGGCCAAAGTCAGACAAGGTTGGAACAAAAATCATTCCAAGTAAAGAGGATCTGTTAAGTGGCCTATTAGTGCCATCTGCTGTACAATTCTAGAAAGCAAACATGGAGAATTCTAATATTAGCGCCTGAAGGGATTTACTTACTCATCTAACATCTGTTGAGTATGTCCCACTTGACAAGCAGTATGACAGAATTGAAGAGTGGATATAGAGCTGAATATTATAAAGCCCCAGCTTTCTAAGGGTTCACAGTCTCGTGAAATCGGAAGGTACTTAGACAAGTTGCCAGTGTGTTTTGTGCATCATTGGGGTATGTGTAAAATGGAAAGGAAGCAAAGAAGAGGGAGTGGTTATCTTTAGGTCAAAGAGGCACCCCATAAGGATTCTGAAGGATGGCTAGGAATTCACCAGGCAGAATAAAGGTGGAGGCAAGGGGCATTCCAGGCAGAGAGGAGCGTGGGCAAAGACCCTCAAGCACAAAATGGCATTCCATTGATAAACAGCTTAGTTTATATTCTATAGGCAATGAGAAACCTTTGACTGACTTTAGGCAGGGTTGGTGATATGGTCAGATTGACATTTTACAAAGACATTCTGGCAGCAAGGAAGGTAGAGAATGAATTAGGATTGAAGACAGGGAGATCAACGAGTTACAAGCTTGTCACCAATAGGCCAGGTGACAAATGATAGAGTTAAATTAAGGCAGAGACCCTGAAAAAGGAGAGGAAGGGATGAATTTGAGAAATATCTCGAAAAGAAAACCAACAGTATTTGATGTTTCATTGTTCAAGGGAGAGAGGAGGAAAGAGAGATTGTTTGGTTTGGGTGACAGTGGAATAGGGAGTAGAATGTAAAATAATGATTTGCTTGGGACAAGATGAATTTGAAGTGCTATAGACTACCCACAAGGTAAATGAACAGATGGAATTGTGTTCAGTGATCTGATCACCTCATCCCACCTCTTCATTGCCCAAGGTGAAAATTTCCTATTGGAAAAAAATTTTGCTTCCACTATAGGTACCTCTGCAGGCCACCTCCTCCACTTGGGTAAGTCTGCCTGTGCATCTGATATTCAAAGCATTTTATCCTCTTTCAGTCAGAAACAACATGGAAAAGCATGGCTGGCTTTGCAGTGAGAAAGACCTAACTCCCTAATTCAACAGTTGTATTACTTTAAGCAAAATACTTCCTTAAGCCTCACTTTCCTCATCTGTAAAATGAGGGTAACCTCTATTTTACATGGTTGTAGTAGGGTTAAAAATAATATATACATAAGATCAGACATATCAGAAGTACTGAATATATAGGAGTCATTTTTATCCCTGTTGTCATAAAAGGTCATCAGAAAGCTTCTGTATTATGATCTAATAGCATGCTCTTAGCTTCTATTGATAGCTGAATCAAGAAACGGCTTTTCATATTTCCAGCAAAACTGCTGGTGACCACGCTGTTCACTACACCATATATATTCCTTATGTATAAAGTACCACAAGATAAATTCCTTTCAATATAGGAACTGGGAAGAAATTCACTCTTTTGAAAAATGGTTTCCTTTTTTGTGTTATTTCTCGGACAAGTTTTGAACTAAATTGGGTGCTCGCAGTAAGTCTACTGGCCTTGTTGGCTAGTATATTTATTTGTTTCTATTATGAAGGTAAGAGGTACCATTTTGGGGGGGGGGGTAGTTACTGCTTGTCAGGCATCGTGCCAAGTGCTTTACTTTCATCAATTCACTTAATTTTCACAACAACCCTCTGAGCCTTTACCGTGATTTTTCAAGAGGAAAAAAAAGGAAAGATATGTCTGGGTAGACTCAAAGGCAGGTCTGCCTGACTCCCAACAACCTTGCTCTTAACCTTGACTCTGTATTACAGTTTTACATTTGGCTATATGATTGTAGTCAGTTTAGTAAAACCTTAGTTTGCAAGCATAATTCGTTCCGGAAACATGCCTATAATCCACAGCACTTGTATATCAAAGCAAATTTCAAGAACCATTGGCTCAGTTGTGATCATGTGACATTTCGCGTCAGGTACTACTTACATCGCAAGACATTGTCCATTTACCAAGTTAAAATTTATTAGAAACGTTTGCTTCTCTTACAGAACACTCCCAATCCAAGGTTTTCTTGTGTGTATGTGCATACATATATGTATATGTGTGTGTGTGTGTGTGTGTGTATATATTTTTTAAGACATATAATAACAAATAACAAATACATAGGGCCCAAATCAGACCACAACAAAGAACAAGGAAGTTATGTTTTAGGTGGTGGGACTCTCCTGCGATTTTCTTTCTTTACTTCTGCTATAATTGCCACGATATTATTCATTCAATAGATGAAACATATTAGAAAATATAAAATCTCTTCTGGAAAGCAGGCAGGGTTTAAAGGGCAACAACAAAGTGAAACTGAGGCCGAGGGAGGGGAAGGTATGGCGTTCTTGCCGTAGGGCCCTAAATGTGAACTCTGGGATTCCGATGCCCCACCCCATCGTCACCTGCGTGCGGGCCAGCAAGGCTCAGAGCCATTGAACCCTCCCCTCTTCCTGAGCACAGAGGAAAACTGAGGTGCTGCGAGCGGCAGAGGGGGTGGGGTTGGTTGGGGGGAGGTCTGGCCTGCCCACGCCTCACTGCCAGCCTGGGGGAGAGCGCGTCCACCTTTGACGGTGCACCGACGGGAAGCTATTCAGCTGCAGATTCTCATCGGTCAAACCTCAGTACCTTAGCACAGAATTCAACACAGAGGCCGTTCCTTAAGACTACTCACCCAAGGCCGAGGGAGGCAGGAGGCGGGCCTTGAACGGAAAGGGGGAGTACGTCGACCAATCCGGAGGGTTCGGTTGCGCTTAGAGCGACCAACAGTATAGGGAGAAATCTCCTCCACCCGCCTCAAAAATGCCTTTCTTTCACTTAGAACGTCGCGAGATCTTCACTCAAGCTGTATGGTTGGTTGAAAGACGCAAAGTGAGGGTTACGCCCACTGCTTCCTCCGTTCACTGATTGGTCTTCTAGAGGAAAAGGGCTCTAACGTCAACGAGTTCCGCGAATGCCCATTGGTAGATGGTGCGGCCCTGTCGGCGCGCGGGCGCCGGCGCGGGCGTTCGAACGCGGGGTTGGCGGCGTTACCATGGCGATGCGGCCTGGCCGGAGCAGCAAAAGCCGGTGAGTTGACAGCACCCCGCCAGCTTTCGGGCTCTCTCCTGTCGGTGTTGTCTTCTGTCCTCAGACAGGGTTGACCGAGGGGGAACTTGGAAGTCTCTGAGGTGAGAAATGGCGGGGGGACGACCGGGGAGGCGAGGGGTAGGCCTCTGCCCCCCGGAGGATGGCACTCAGGACGCCTGCTGAACGCGTGAGGAGGCGGCGGTTGCAAGGAAACTGGGATTTGGCCTCTCATGGTTGTTTGAACGCTCACCTGCTCTTTTCTTCATCCCAAAATCTCCGCCTTTTTTTTCTGTGACTATCTCGAGCGCTACTTCTCCCATGAAGCCTTGTCTGAGTCTCGAAATCTTGCCTTTGAACCTGTAGCCCTAACTGGAACCTTTCTTAGAATGCACTTGTATTAGGCGTTGGGTTATTTGTGTACTTCCGTGAACCTCATTCTCCTCCTTCCTCCCATTTAGAGTTCTTTGAGGCAGAACAAGCATCTTTCATTCACAATGTCTTACACACAGTAGAGTTTTCAGGAATTATTTGTTGAGTTGAATTTAATTCACCACAAATAGATTGGATTCCCCTCTGTGCCCTGTGCCGTTTTCCCTCGCGTTTGGAGGTTATTTTCTATTTTTACGAGAGTAGAGGGAGTGCACCCTAATTCACATTAGAAGGACCTGAAAGTCCACGTTGGCCTTTCCACTGTTTGTGAAAGGGAACATCTTTTTTTTTTTTTTTTTTTTGAATTCTTGCTACAACTCTGGCACTGTGGCTTTTAGTCTTGTTCTCCCAATGCTTTTATTAAACTCCTTGTGAGTCTTTGCTTAAAACAAATTACTGTATGCCAAGAGTGTCTCAGTTTCTTAGTGACCTGCAGCTATTGTCACATTTTAAGAGTGCTTTGGAAACTGTTTTAAAGCATTTTCTCCTTTGTATTTTACTTGTAGTGAGAGACTACATGTAAACTACATGTAGTGAGAGACTATGCTTCAGGTGCATATAACAGCTGCTCTTGTAGCTATCCAATCATCAGGTGGCCATGATAGAATTGCTTTACCAAGACTGTTGTTTGGGGGCACCTGGGTGGCTCAGTCGGTTAAGCATTTGACTCTTGGTTTCGACTCAGGTTGTAATCTTTGAGTTTGTGGGATTGAGTCCCGCATCAGGGCTCTGTGCCAACAGCACAGAGCCTATTTGGGGTTCTTTTTCTCCCTCTCTCTCTGTCCTTCCCCTGCTTACACTCTCTCTCTCAAAATAAATAAAGGTTAAAAAAAAAAAAAAAGACCGTTGTTTTGTCGACTCCTAAGACTATAATATTGCCAATCCGGATTGTTGATGATTCTCATGTCAAATTCATAGCTCAGTGATGGTTTTAATAAAAAGATTGAAAAAGTCAGGTATAGTAACAGTGCTATTATTATCCTCTTATAAAAGTTTGAACACAACTGTATAGCTAAATTGCAGATCTGTGACATGTAATGGAAACCAAACAGGGGATTCAGGGTTTGGCGTTGGCTCTGTCTCTACTCACTGTAGCTGGTTTTACAAGCCAGTTAGCCCTTTCAGTTAGCCCTACTAATTCAAAAAGTGTTGAATTAGTAGAGCCACAGGGATTCTAGTCTATCAAGTTAGTCAAGCAGGTGTTTGTTTTTTTAATTCCAGTATAGTTAACATTGTTATATTAGTTTCAGATGTACGGTATATTAATTCAATAATACTGTACATTACTCAGTGCTCATCATAAGTGTACTCTTTTTTTTAAAGAGTTTATTCTTTAAAAATGTATGTTTATTTTGAGCGAGAGTAAGCGTGAACGGGGGAGAGACAGAGAGAGAGGGAGGGGGGAGAATCCCAAGCAGGCTCCATGCTCCAGTGCAGAGCCTCATGTGGGGCTCAATCCCTGGACTGTGAGATCATGACCTAAACTGAAATGAAGTGAGCCACCCAGGTGCCCTGTGGTAAGTTATTCTTAATCCCCTTCACCTATTTCCCCCATCTCCCCACCTACTTCCCCTCTGGTAACCATCAGTTCTCTATAGTTAAGAATCTGTTTTTTTGGTTTGTTGCTTTTTTTTTTCTTCATTTGTTTTGTTTCTTAAATTCCACATATGGGTGAAGTCATATGGTATTTCTCTTTCTCTGATTGACTTATTTCACTTAGCTTTTTATCCTAGGGATCCATCCATGTTGCTTCAGATGGCAAGATTTCTTTTTCTTTATCAGTTCTAGTAGTTCTTTATTTTTAATTTTTTTTTAATGTTTATTTATTTTTGCGAGAGAGAGCATGAGCAGGGAAGGGACAGAGAGAGAGGGAAACACAGAATCTGAAGCAGGCTACAGGCTCTGAGCTGTCAGCACAGAGCCTGACATGAGGCTCAACACAGCATTCAAACCGTGAGATCATGGCCCGAGCTGAAGTTGGACGCTCAACTGATGGAGCCACCCAGATGCCCCAAGTTTTCATTCTTTTCGATGGCTAATATTTCATTATATATATGTGTGTATGTGTGTGCCACATCTTTATCTGTTCATCTGTCAATGGACACTTGGGCTGCTTGACTACTGTAAATGATGCTGCAATAATAAAAAAATGCTGCAATAAGTAATGTTGCAGTAAACCTAGGGGTGCATATGTATTTTTGAATTAGTGTTTTCATATTTTTTGGGTAAGTACCCAGTAGTAGAAATACTGGATCATATGGTAATTCTTTTTAATGTTTTGAAGAAGCTTCATAATCTTTTTCACTGTAGTTGTACCGGTTTGCATTCCTACCAACAGTGCACAAGGATTCCTTTTACTCCACATCTTTGCCAACACTTGTTTCTTGTGTTTTTGATTTTGACCATTCTAACAGATGTGAGGGGATAGCTCATTGTGGTTTTGATTTGCATTTCCCTGATGATCAGTGATGTTGAGCATCTTTTCATGTGTCTGTTGGCTATCTGTATGTCTTCTTTGGAGAAATGTCTGTTGTTGTCTAAAAGCAATTGGTTATTTTTTGAAAAAAATTTTAATGTTTATTTATTTTTGAGAGAGACAGAGGGGGAGACACAGAATCTGAAGCAGGCTCCAGGCTCTGAGCTGTCAGCACAGAGCCCAATGTAGGTCTTGAACCCACAAATTGTGAGATCATGACCTGAGTCAAAGTAGGACACTTAACTGACTGAGCCACCCAGGTGCTCCAAGCAATTGGTTATTGATATCAGGTAAACATCACATGTTCAGTCTTCCAAGGACTATACAGCTGAAACTGATAGCTGCCATTTATTGAGCATTTACCCTGTGCAAAGCACTATATCAAGGGCTTTATATAAATATTACATTTTTCTTAGCATAGTACATCAATGTACTGCCCACAGAGCATTTCAGTAAAAGCTTTTGGTTTATGTTGTTAATGTAAGTCTTTAGTTATTGTATGTTCTAGTGTATGTCCTTGGAGCAAACTAGGGCATGATCCTCTCATCTTCCAGTTTAGGAGAAATAGTTTCTTTGGGCTGCCATTATATGGTTTGTAAAGTAAGGGGTTGAAGTCTTCTCAGTCCCTTACAGATTAATTCATCAATTAATCCAGTTTCTTGTACTGGCTCAGCAAACCTGTTCATAATTTGTACAGAAAAAAATCCTCAACAAATTTTGTTAAATGAGCAATAGAGTTCCACTTATACTATGAGTGTTGTGGTCATTGTATACTTCCCCAGTTAATGTCTCAAGGATTTTGATGTTCATATCTTATTGAACAAGAAGACTTTTCCATAGGCATAAACTAATAATAGGTAAATAGGTACCATTTGTATTGGAAAAATGCCATTTTCTACCTATATGTCTTTTCCTGTGTAGGAAAAACCTCATTTCTTTCCCTCCTGTCTGTCTCCTTTACCACTCATAGAACACTTCACTTCTGACACTTCTGGCTAAATGTGTGGGGACTTTTCCCCCACCAAGCAATTCTTTGTGACACCAGCTGGGTATCCTATAATTTAACTCAATCTAACTCTACCTATTTGGAGATAGTATCCGATCCCACAAGTTAAGGGCTCAGTCTGACACCCCACTTCAGATGCCAACTGTTAAGTAGTAGGTCCCCAGGTTACCTACAACTTCTGTCAGATTTGGCTATAAATCAGAAGTTCCCATGACTCCCTCCATGGACTCAATTTGCTAGAATGGCTCACAGAACTGAGGGTAACACTTAAGTTTACCAGTTGGGGGCGCCTGGGTGACTCAGTGGGTTAAGCATCCAACTCTTGATTTCTGCTCAGGTCACGATCTCACGGTTTGTTGGGTTGGGAGCCCCATATTGGGCTCTCCACTGACAGTGTGGAGCTTGCTTGGGATTCATTCTCTCTCTCTCTCTCTCTCTCTCTCTCTCTCTCTCTCTCTCTCTCTTAAAATAAAAATAAACTTCAAAAAAAAAGTTTATCAGTTTATTAAAGGTTATAATAAAGGTTGTAGATGAACAGCCAGAAGAAGAGATACATAAGACAATGTCTGTGAGGGTCTTGAGCATAGGAGCTTCTGTGCCTATGGAGTTGGGGTGTGTCACCCTCCTGGTGTGAATGTGTTCACCAACCTGGGAGCCTACTGAACTCCATACTTTTGGTATATTTATGAAAACTTTGTCAAGCTTATGGCTTGATTTTTTTGGTGGCCAACCCCCACCCAGAGTTGCATCATTAGAACAAAAGATATTCCTAATGCTCTTATCATTTAGGAATTTACCAGGGTCTTAGGAGTTCTGTGCCAGGAACTATGGGCAGAGACCAATATATACTTTATATTATCTAGGTGAAAGATACTAGGACCAAACCACCAAGGCTGTGGTGGTTGGAATGAGGATAGAGGGGGAAAATTTGACAAATATTTACTCTATTAAATTGGCTGGACCTGTTGATTAGATTTGGGATTAAAGGAGAGGAAAGGAATCTAGGATGCTTCCCAGTTTAGCTCTGAGTCACTGGTTCATGATACTGTCACTCACGTACTCCCACTCCCCTCACCAAAGAAGAGAAAGGTGGAGGGGCAGTTTTGTGGGGAGGTCATGAGTTGATTATTGACAAATAGTTCAGATGCTTAATTATGGAAACATTTTGATAATGATCCCTGAATGTTTTTGCTGCAACTAAAGTTACACTGGAATTCTAGAAGTATCACTTAATAATGCTGTACAGTATTCAGGCCAAAAAAACTCTAGGTGTTTCATCAGCAATGAGGAGCAGTCTTTTAAGTTAGTTACCTTCTTGTGTTGAGATTTGATTGGTTAAAACTAGTGGCATGGAATTGCATAGCCAACATATGAAATAAATCCATATAGTTGTTTTTAATGATCTATGCCTTGGTTCCTTCATTTTAAAAAAGGAAGATGGTGATAATTGCCACTTATCACAAAAAGTCTTGGAAGAATCAGGTAGCACAATTAATTACATATTAATAATTTAGATCCCAGTGGATGGAATTATTGTTTGAATTTTTCTTTGCTTTCTCAGCATCATTCCTTTAGAAATAATTCCTGGTGCCAACAGTTCCCAAAAGGATGTAGCCTTGGGTAAGAGTCTATATCATCTTAGTAATTTATAAAAAACTGATTTAATAATTATTTTTCCAGTGAAACACATGAAGATATATTTTGTCAAAAGTATTTTATAACTGCAAAATGGCAAAAATCTGCAAATGACAACTTACAATTGGATTAGACCAGGATTTTAAAATTAAAGCCCTGATTTTAAACCCAGCGTTGGCTGGGAATTCTTTAAAAATTAAGCCTCTAGGGGCATCTAGGTGGCTCGGTTTAGTGTGCCAACTTCAGCTCAAGTCGTGATCTTGCAGTTCGTGAGTTTGAGCCCCACATCGGGCTCACTGCTGTCAGCCTGTCAGCACAGAGCCTGCTTTGGATCCTCTGTCCCCATCTCTCTGCCCCTTCCCCACTTGCCTTCTCCCAAAAATAAATAAATACTAAAAATTAAGCCTCTATATTTAGAATAATACTTCTACTGTTTGAAGATAACTGGGTTCGACAATTTTGTTAGGTTTATTTTTAGGTGATTATTCCCATGCTTTTCACCAAACTTAGAAACTTAAGCTCATAGTGGGGCTTTTGAAAGGAATTGCAGTAATTGCAAAGTATTGGCTATCTAACCATAAACTTGAAATTTATCTTTTTCCAGTGAAAACAGGATCTCTCAAAAACTGCTTTTGGGTATAACTCACATAATTCGTATCCTAAAATCCACCTCTATCTAGCCTTAAGAATTCCATTAAGTGTCATATATTCTCATTCCTTTGCAGCTGTTGTTTTGAGCAGTTGTTTAATAACACTTGTCTTCTGTTGAGATCACTAGTCTATAGATAGAATAACCCCTAGAGTTTGAAATAACTAACTCCCTTGTTGAGGGAAAAGTGTATATTATATCATCTACCTCTTAATCTTCCAGTGATAATACTGAATTTCTTATGTTCTTAATTAAGGAACTTATGCCTAACATGGAGTATGGAAACATTTTAATGAAAATTGTTTGAGAATACTGGGTTTGTATTGTATACTTAATGGTACGGTGGACCCAGTGACCTTGTTAGCGGTCCCTTAAAAAGTGATCATTGTTAGTGTGTCCTAGAGCTAGATAGGTTGGCGGTTTAGTATGTGAACATACTAAAAGCCATTGAATTCACTTTAAGTGGATGAGTTGTATGCTGTGTGAATTAGATCTCAGTAAAGCTGTTTTATCTATTTTTAAAAGTGGTTATTGTCACAATTTTAGGGGAACTTAGATGAAGAAATATTTCTTGGCAATCAGAAGCTATTTTAGTTCTTTTATTTTCATACTACTTCTATAATAATAGAGTATATAATATGCTCTAATGCCTACTGACCTTCTGATGTAGTTCCCTTACTTTCAGAAACAGCATATTCATTTAAAACATACACAATTGAGTATGTAGAGAGGGGAAAACAGATGTTTAAAGAGGCCATGGTGGTTTAGCCTATGAAAGCTGTGAGATCATTGGAGAAGTCAATTATTCAGAGCTAGCTTTAGTTCCCACATAAAATGAAGATGTTGGACCACATCCTAGCTCTCAAATGCCCACAGGGCTAACCAGTTAATGTAAATGAATAAAGTTGTTTGGTTGGCATAAAGGAACCAGAAGCAGAGAGACTATGGTGTATAGGATAGTATATGCTCTTCTAATGTTTATTTTTGTTTGTTTATTTATTAGAAAGTATGTGAGCTGTATATGCTCTTCTAAAGAGAGCAGCACAACTCTGTTTTGGTCTGTTATTGCCTTATTTTATTGTAGGCTCAATGTAACTATCTTTTGATTCTCGAGAAAAACAGAAACTGGATTTTTAATTGCTCTTGATTTTTAAATAGTGAAACGAATCCTAAAAAAGTTTTAAACACTATGCAAGCCAAACTGCAAGGTATGAAGGATGAAGGAATCCTTCATAGGCCAAATGTTCTAGATTATATCAGCTGTTGACTAAATGACCTCTTTTGACTTGGCTAGCCATAGGACTCCCCCCCCCCTTTTTTTTTTAAATCTTATAGAAATGCAGTGTGGTGCATACCAAAGAATATGTGTGAAACATATATGTAGGTTATAAAGTATAATACAAAATGAATAAAATTCCTAGACCTGACACATCATCTCCCTTTGTTCTCTTCCTGTTCCACATTTCCCTGCTCACTCCTCTGAGGTAACCACTATTCTACATTTTGGGATTAGATGCCTAAATAATACATTGGACTTGCCTGGTTTTGCTCGAGCCTTAAAAACAACATAGTTTTCTAGGATTTGCTTTTCAAGTGATGTTTCTGGGATTTGATAAATTGAGTGTAGTTATAGTTTGTTCTTTTATCACTATTGTATAATATTCCATTGTGTGAATGTATCCACATTTATTTAGTCTCCAGCCAGTAAACATTCAGGTTATTTTCAGCTTTTGGTTCTTGTGAAGAGTGCTGCTATGCACATATTTCTATGTGCCTCCTGAAGCATGTGCAGAAGTTTCGTAGGGTATATACCGAGGAGATGAGTTGCTTGGTTGTATAATATATGAAGACTCAACTTCATAAGATAATGTCAAACTGTTTTTCAGCATAACTGACTTAGCCCCATGATTCTTGACTCTGAAAGTTCTCCATAGCTTTGCCTTCTCTAATTTATTGTATTCTTTTCTTCCATACTTTTTTTTCTCTTGGTGAAGATGACCTGCTTCACTGCCCCCCTATTTTCTTTTTCTCAAGAACTATATGTTCTCTGCCATTTCGCTTCATTAAGAACATTTTCTCTAATAAAAAGATAAAAAAGGACTGGAATGCCTGGGTGGCTCAGTCAGTTGAGTTGTCTGACTTCGGCTCAGGTCATGAGCTCGTGGTTCTTGAGTTTGAGCCCCACGTTGGGGTCTGTGCTGACAGCTCAGACCCTGGAGCCTGCTTTGGATTCTGTGTCTCCCTCTCTCTCTGCCCTTCCTTCACTCGTGCTCTGTCTCTCTCTCTCAAAAATAAATAAACATTAAAAAAAATTTTTTAAAGGACTTTAATAGAATAGAATCATATTTAACAATATTATCTTTTCATATTTCATATATGTAACTTGCTAAAGGAGCCTTTTTAAAAGTTTTTCCATACAGAAATATTTACTGATAATTTAATGGTCATTCAGGCACCTGGGTGGCTCAGTTAAGTGTCTGACTCCTGGTTTCCACTCAGGTCAAGGTTTCACTGTTCAGGGAATCGAGACCCGTGTCAGGCTCTGTGTTGACAGCATGGAGCCTGCTTGGGATTCTCTGCCTTTCTCACTCTCTGTCTCCCTCAGAAGAAATAAATAAACGTTAAAAAAAATTTAATGGTCATTTAAAGAACTTTGTAAATTGTTTGTCAGGTTCTGTATAGGATTACATTTAAGTTCTGTTTACTGTGGCTGTGTTTTTTTTAACTGCCTCACAAATGATCTGGATATTTCTGGCACTTATGAGCTCTTAGTTGTTTCAGGAGTTGCTCAGCATAAATAATTTGAAATTTTATTGTTGGGGAGTTTTTTTTTTAATTTGGGAACATGAATTTTTCTGTAATCAATTTGAATGCTTTTATTTTTTTTTTAATTTTTTTTTTCAACGTTTATTTATTTTTGGGACAGAGAGAGACAGAGCATGAACGGGGGAGGGGCAGAGAGAGAGGGAGACACAGAATCGAAAACAGGCTCCAGGCTCTGAGCCATCAGCCCAGAGCCTGACGCGGGGCTCGAACTCACGGACCGCGAGATCGTGACCTGGCTGAGGTCGGACGCTTAACCGACTGCGCCACCCAGGCGCCCCTGAATACATTTCTTTTAAAAAGGCTGTGAACACACAAATGTTTTCAGCTACTGTAAAAGCTACCCAAAGCCACATTTTATTTTCCTCTTCACCGTATTTTTTTGGTTTGTTTATTTTGTTATTTTGAGAGAGAGAGAGAGAGAGAGCAAAAGGGAAGAGGGGTAGAAGGAGAGGAGGGAGAGCAAGAGTCCTAAGCAGGTTCCACACTGTCAGCACTGAGCCTGACACAGGACTCGTCCAACTAACTGTGAGATGGTGACAGCCAAAATCAAGGGTCAGACGCTTAACCAACTGAGTCACCCAGGCACCCCTTCACTGTATTTTTTATAATAGAAATAAATCATTAATTATTATTATTTAATCATTATAAAAAAGTATTATTTGATACTATGAAGTCCATGTACGAGTGAGTCAGGCTTTTTTTCTTTTTCTAAACAGGCAGGTTTATTTTATTTAAAATAAATATGGATAGAGTTCCTAAACATCTTAACAAAATGAGGTAGGTTTTGGTTTATCCATTATTAAGCTTATATTGAGTTACCTTTTTTTTTTTTAATATATTTTGTTTTTAAATAATCTCTACACCCACATGGGGCTCAAACTTATAAAGTTACAACCCAGAGCTCAAGAGTCACATGTTCTATTGACTGAGCTAGTCAAGCGCTGCTGTAATTACTTTTTAAAAACTATGGCCACCACACCCACCTAGAACGTGTTCCTTATGCCCTTCTTTTTTGTTTTTAATTTTTAAAAATGTTTTATTTATTTTTGAGAGAGTGCAAGCAGGGGAGGGTCAGAGAGAGGGGGACAGAGGATCTTAGCAGGGTCTGCACTGACAGCACTGATCCTGATGCAGGGCTCAAATTCTCCAGCTGTGAGATCATGACCTGAGCTGCAGTTGGATGCACAACTGACTGAGCCCACCCAGGCACCCCTCCTTATGCCTTTTTCATTTATCCAAGTAAAGCTCTGGAGATTTTTGTTCTCTGCTTGAAGAGTCTAAAAAAGTGTTCAGCATGTGCATTTTTTTTTTCAAAGTAGACTTTATGCCCACTGTGGGGCTTGAACTCAGGACCCTGAGATTGAGAGTCACATGCTGTACCAACTGAGCCAGCCAGGCACCCCCAGCATGTGCATTCTTGGCAACTCTTAACCACAGCTCACATTTTTTAAAATTTAATTTAGTTTTATTTTTAAGTAAACTCTCTACCCAACATGGGGCTTTAACTCATGACCTCAAGATCAGGAGTTGCATGCTCTGGAGCGCCTGGGTGGCTCAGTTGGTTGTGTCCGACCTCAGCTCAGGTCATGATCTCGCAGTTTGTGAGTTTGAGCCCCATGTGGGGCTCTGTGCTGACAGCTCAGAGCCTGGAGCCTGCTTCAGATTCTGTGTCTCTCTCCCCTTCTCTGCTAATGCTCTGTGTCTGTCTCTCAATAATAAGCGTTAACAAAAAAAAAAAAAAAAAAAGTCACACGCCCTACTGTCTAAGCCAGCCAAACACCCCGACAGCTCAAATTTCTATAGAAAATTTCAAGACATTTTATCATTTTCTTCTGTGGTTAATTTGGTTTTGATAACTTTAGAAATGAATGCTTTAGGGGAAGAGCTTTTCCCATTTATTTTTTAACTATTTATTTATTTTTGAATACTTATTTATTTTTGAGAGACAGCATGAGCAGGGGGAGGGGCAGAGAGAGAGGGAGACAGAATCCCAAGCAAGCTCAGTTCTATCAGCGCAGAGCCGGATGCGAGGCTTGAATGCAGGAGTTGTGAGATCATGACCTGAACTGAAACCAAGAATTGGATGCTTAACCAACTGAGCCACTCAGGCGCCCTGCTTTTCCCTTTCAGATGTTAGTGTAACATCTAAAATTTAATGGTATGAGGTTTCTTCTTAGAGTGATAAAAATGTTCTAAAATTGGATTTTGATGATGGTTGTACAACTCTGAATATACTAAAAACTGTTGAATTGTACTCTTTAAGTGGGTGAGTTTTATGGTATGTGAATTATATCTTAATAAAGTTGTTAGAATTTAATGATGTCCTAGAGGGATTTATTGACCCTTTTTTCCTGTTTCTTTTTTGATAATCAAGTATTTGGGATGTCACATTAATTTGAGAAGCTAAAAATAACTTCTATGCTTTTGAACTTGGACCATTTTCCCCTAGTTTTTCTGATTGGCAAGGAATACATAGATAGTACATTTAGGTTTTCTACTTTTTTATAGTGATCAAAATTAAAAAAAACATTTTTAATATTTACTTATTTTTGAGACAGAACACAACCAGGGTAGGGACAGAGAGAGGGAGACACAGAATCCAAAGCAGGCCTCAGGCTCTGAGCTGTCAGCACAAAGCCCGATGTGGGGCTTGAACCCACGACCACAAACCATGAGATCATGACCTGAGCCAAAGTCGGACACCAAACTGACTGAGCCACCCTGGCGCCCCAGTGATCGAAACTTTTATTAGACATATTGAATAATCTTGACAATTCTACAAGCAGACAACAGTGGATTCTGATATGTTCTTCAAGTTTTTTGAAATTATAATACCTGCCCCTGGGTTAATGTTACTCAGTTGTCTCCCCCTAGAGGTGGAACACAGAACTCTTTTAGCATAAATATTCTATTTACCCATGGGATTGCTTATTTTCTAATAGGTAATATTTTCCCCAAGTCATTGATACTATATGTTTTTCTCAGGTTGACTTTAAAAAATTAGACTGATGGGGCCGCCTGTGTGGCTCAGTTGGTTAGGTGTCTGACTCTTGGTTTTGGCTCAGGTCATGATCTCATGGTTCGTTAGATCAGACCCCACATAGGGCTCTGGGGCTCCTTGCTGCAGTGCAGAGCCTGCCTGGGATCCCCTCTCTCCCTCCCTCTCTGCCCTTCCCCTGCTTGCATGTGTGCTCTCTCTCTCAAAATAAACTTAAAAAAAAATTAGACTAATTTAAGCAATTTCTTCTTTTATGTCATCTAGGTCAGTGAAAAAAGACTTATGAAAACCGGTATTTTAACTTTATTCCAAAGGCCTAAGAAATAAAAATCACACAGTTGAAAATCTCTTATCTGTATATGTTACATGGATTTAAAATAACAATGACACTATGTGATTTTATTTTATGTGACATTCTAGAAAATACGAGTCATCTATGAGACAGAAAGCAGGTTAATGGTTACCTTGGGCCCAGGGTGGAAGAGAGGATTGACAGCCAAGGGTGTTTAGGAACTTTCAGTAGGTGATTGATGGGACTGTATTGATTGTATTTTGACTGATATAGTGATTACATGGATATATATTTGTCATAATTCATAGAACTATACTCCTAAAATGGATCTAGTTTATTATATATAAGGAAAGTTGATTAAAAGAAAAATCAAATAAGACCACACATACACATGACGTTTATTTGTATCAAGTATTGATCTTTCAATATATAGCATCATCTAATATTTCCCTGTTGTATATGTAATCAGACATTTATGTTAACTATTTCAGTGGAGAGCAAAGTACTTGTACAATTGTCATTGATGAAATAGTTTGAATAGAAGCCTACACATAGTATTTTGCAAATATAATATGTCTACTCTAGTAACTCTAATTCCTTACCTTTTGATTCTATGTTACATATTCAGGTTTTGACCAAATAATAGAAATTATCTTGTAACCATGTTAAAAGTCTTCATACAGTGCATCTATTTGTATCTAAGTCAGGTGGCCAACACTTTCTACATGCCAGGCATAGTGACCAGTGCTGAGTAAGAGAGCATGGCCCCATCCTTATGGAGTACTTTATAGTTTTCAAATTAGTTTTACATAAATATCTTACTGCATCCTTTAAGAGAGGGGAATGAAACTCAGAGAAACTGACTTTGTCCAGTTTACGCAGCTAGATGACTGAGTTAATATGATACCAAGTTCAGTTTCAGGCAATTTAGGTGGATAAAGTTACATAGCTCAGGTAGATAAATGGAAAGTTTGAGAGGGTATGTTAAATAGTTGGATCTTATCCACATCCTGGAATGTGAAGAAACTTCCTTAATTGTATATAAAGTTACATGTGTTCCCCTTCCAGTTGATTTTCTCTAACACCAGGATAAGAAAGTTTGAATTTCTTGGATTTCTTCCAAGACTATTTCTGATTGTTACCCCAACAGCTGAGACCCAGTAGATCCTGGGTGTCACAGGGGAGAACTCTGCATACTTGTGGCATTGAATGTGAGTGGGCCCTACATACAAAAACCTGTCATCTGACCCCATATTGATTTCACTGATTTGCAGGGCATTTTCATGGTGGTGGCAGCTGTGAGCTGAGCTGTGTTGTGCTGCAGCACAGATGCAGGAAGCTGCCAGTCTACTGAGCAGTGTAGATAGTGGGCCTGTCATGGTGGGATGGCAGTGTCGCTGTCTTTGCCACTACTTGTGAAGGAGGCAGAATGGAATAGTGGAAAGAACATGGGACTAGCCATGGGAAAACCTAAGTTCCAATCTTAGAACTGTTACTTGAGAGCTATATTACTATGGGCTATTCTCTGTATCATTCTAGTCTTCTAAGTAAAATGAGGGAGTGATCTGTGCACCACAGATAAATCTCAACATCATTATACTACATGAAAAAAGCTAGATACAAAAAAAGACTGTATTTTATAATCCCATTTATGGAAGACTTCAGAAAATACAAACTAATATATAATGACAGCAGATCAGTGGTTGCCTAGGGCCAGGGGCAGAGAAAAGGAAGGAATGCAAAGAGACATGAGGAGTCTTTTGAGAGTAATAAAAATGTTCTGCATTCTTTTTTTTTTTTTAAGTTTACTTTTATTTATTTTGGAAGAGAGTAAGCAGGGGAGGGGCAGAGAGAGGGGGAGACAGAATCCTAAGCAGGCTTTGCACCTGCTTAGCATGGAGGCCAATATGGGGCTCGAACTCATGAACCACAAGATCATGACCTGAGCCAAAATCAAGAGCTGGACCCTTAACCAACTGAGCCACCCAGGCACCCTAGACAAATTTCTTAAAATATTGAAATGCTTAATTTACCCAGATTTTGATCTTATATTCCATTTGATTGTTTTACTGCTTCATGGTTATTATATCCTGTCATCTTTATTTACATCCTTATAGTCACAGTGTGACAAAGGTGTCAGTGGTAAATTCTTAACTCCAATATATTTGGAGCACAAGAAACATGGAAAGAAGTCATGGAAATGACTTGACACCATCCCCTACCCCAATTTTCATCCTGTATTCTATTAATGGTTTTAAATGCTCAAAATCTGTCTTTTTTCTATTGTTTTTGTTTGTTTTTAAATGTTTATTTTTGAGAGAGTAGGGTAGGAGCAGAGAGAGAGAGAGAGGGAGACAGAAGATCTAAAACAGGCTCTGTGCTGACAGAGAGCCCCATGCGGGGCTCAGACTCACAAACCATGAGATCATAACTTGAGCTGAAAACGGAAACTTAACCAACTGAGCCCCCCAGGTATCCCTGCTCAAAATCCTTCTTAATAAATACTTCCAAAAGCCAAAACCAATTGTTAGGAGTTGACATTGGAGTTGAAAATTAACCTAGGGAAAATATTCAGTAACTCAAACATGAAGTAAGTAGCGACCATTCTGGATTAGTTGTGGCTGTATACAGCTATTCCTGATCTCCTTTCCCAAATGCTCAGGTCTGTGCTTAAGACTTGCTGGAAACGCATAATCTTTAGCTGGACATGGGACAATGGGCAGCTACTTCTGAGACGTGTTTCTTGGAGGAAAGCTGATTTTAGGTTTTGGTCAGAAAATAATACAAGATGAAACTGTCAGACATTAATTGAAACACAGAATATATATTTAAAAAACCAAAACATGAGTTAATAGTGAATTTTTAAAAAGCACCCCCCACCCAAAAAAAAGGCAAAACCCAAATCCTAAAGGAACTCATTAGATACCATCCAAAACAACTAAGGCAGGTGTGCCTAGGTGGCTCAGATGGTTAAGTGTCCGACTGTTGGTTTAGGCTCAGGTCATAATTTTATGGTTCGTGGGTTGGAGCCCTGCATGAGGCTCCATGCTGACACTGCAGAGCCTGCTTAGGATTCTCTTTCCCTCTATCTCTGCCCTTCCCCTGCTCACTCTCTATCCCTCTTTTTCTCAAAATAAAATAAATAGACATTAAAAACAAAATAAAATAGGGCATTACTTCTTACTCTGAAAATTGGAAATTAAAAGGAAAGAATACCTTTATTGCTGCCTTCTATGTACAAACTTTACTCTGGATGATCAAATAGCCCTAGTTGTTAACTGAAAGTTTTTCTTTACAAGAAAATTCCACCAACAATGATATATTCTGAAAATTACCATTTTGCAACCCCTAATGAAATAATTGAGGCAGGTAGCAATCATTGGATGAAACTATTGGATTGATTGGCTGATGAGAAAACTTTACAATGAAGGAATCAGCCTGCAAATCTAGCAGACATTTGCATATTTTCTGATATGATGGGTTTTTTTTAATTTTTTTTTTTTACATTTATTTATTTTTTGAGAAACAGAGTGAGACAAAGCGTGAGCGGGGGAGGGGCAGAGAGAGAAGAAGACACAGAATCCAAAGCAGGCTCCAGGCTCTGAGCAAGCGGTGAGCACAGAGCCTGATGCAGGGCTGAAACCCATGAACTGTGAGATCATGACCTGAGCCAAAGTCAGACGCTCAACCAACTGAGCCACCCAGGTGCCCCCTAATATGATGTATTTTAAAGTGCATAGTAACACCTATGAAGTATTTTTGCCCAAAATGTAGAACTTGATTCTAATATTGGGTTGTGAGATTAGGCCAAAACACAACAGGACACCTAGTTAAATTTGAATTTCAGATGAATAATGAGTGATTATTATTATTATTATTTTTATTTTTTAGTATAAGGATGTCACATACTTGGAACATACTTGGTTTCTGCAAAAAGTCATTGGAGTAGAAAGGGAAAAAAGAAATGATGGGGTATTGCTCTGTAAGAAAAAAGATTTAAGAGACATGACAACCAAATGTGTGCACTTTGTTTGGATTCTGAGTTAAACAAAAATATTTTTGTAAAAAGATATTTTTAAAAATATATGTTTAAATACTTTATTGTTGGGAAAACTGGACAGCAACATGCAAATACAGAAAAATTAACTCAAAATGGATTAAAGTCTGAAAGTAAGAGCTGAAACCATAAAACTTCTAGGAGAAAACGTAAGTGGTAAGCTCTTTGACACCAGTTCTGGCAATGATTTTTTGGATTTGACACCAAAAGCAAAGGCAACAAAAGCAAAAATAAAGCAGAACTGCATCACACCAAAAAGCTTCTATATGTCAGAAGAAACCATCAATAAAATGAAAAGGCAGCCTACTGAATGGGAGAAAATATTTGTAAATCGTATATCTGATAAAGGGTTAATACCTAGAATATATATATATATATAAAACCCTATAACTCAATAGCAAAGTAAATAATCTGAAAACAAAATAAGCAGAGGATCTGAATAGCCATTTTTCCAAAGACTTACAGATGGCCAACAGGTACATGAAAAGACGCTTAGCATCACTCATCATCAGGAAAATGTAAATCAAAACCACAGTGGGGGGCACCTGAGTGGCTCAGTCGGTTAAGCTTAGGTCATGATCTTGTGGTTTGTGAGTTCTAGCCGTTCATTGGACTCTGTGCTGACAGCTCCGTGCCTGGAGCCTGCTTCGGGTTCTGTGTCTCTCTGTCTGCCCCTCCCCTGCTCGCTCGCTCGCGCTCTCTCTCTCTCTCTCTCTCAAAAATAAACATTAAAAAAATTTGGGAGGGGCACCTGGGTGGCTCAGTGGGTTAAGCATCTGACTTCAGCTCAGGTCATTATCTCACGGTCTGTGAGTTCAAGCCCCATCTCGGGCTCTGTGCTGACAGCTCAGAGCCTGGAGCCTGCTTCAGATTCTGTGTCTCCCTCTCTTTCTATACCTCCCCCACCCACACTGTGTCTCTCTCTCAAAAACAAATACACACCGAAAAAACTAAAATATATTTTTTAAGATATTTTAGCAAAGGAAATAAAGAATAGAAGAAGCAAGTAAGGCAAATTTTGATAATTGAAGAATCTGGGGGTAGTTAATGTGAGGGTTTATGGTACAATTCTATTCACTTTTGGGATATTAGGAATTTTTTGTAATATTTTAAAATGCTGTGGGTAGATTACTGTGCTTGAAATTTGCCAAGCAGTTAGTAGGTGCTTTACAGAATATGCCTGCTATACAATCCATACACGTAGAGAGTATTTTAATATGTCTAATTGTACTGTCAATACCTGTCAATACCAATTATTTTAGTTGAAGAAGCTGAGGCCCAGAGACATTAAATAATTTAATCACATGTCGCGTCTGATTCTTGGCAGAGCTTGACTGGATCCTGGATTTTTTTGATACGTAATCCAGTTATTTTCTGCTATATTATTTACTACTAAACAAACTCTTTGATGGTCTACTGGCCCGTTTAAAATAAAAGTCTTATTTGACATCTTAAAATAGAAAAGAAGAAACAATGTGAATGTTTTGCTCTCTGTTCAGTTTTCTCCCTACAGAATAAAAATATGTTTGGTGGTGGTGGTAGTAGTTTTAAGATCCATGTTTATGGGATGTCCATGATGTATTATACCAGTGCTTTAGTATTAGTTCCTTCTAAATCCACTGACAAAGTGGGCATGTCACTATTTTATTATAGCTAACATTTCTAAGAAGGATGAAGGGATGTTCTACAATAAAATAACTACAGAGAAAATATCAAAAGTAAAAACATGCATTTATGGATGGGTGTAAAGAGAAGGGTCATTATCCTGGTAAGCCTGCCTAAAGAAATCTAGAGCAAAAATCCTGGGGTACAGAAAAATAAAGTTCATTACAGTGATATTTTGGCAGCTTGAATCCCAACGTACTTAAATAAATTTGTAGAAAAATTAGTTTAGTGTAGTTTCTTCCCCCCACCCTCCACCCCTTCTAAGGGAGACCTATTGCTACTCGTAGGTTACAGCCTTTGTCTGGGAAACTACTACAACTTACAACCCAGGTTATCTTGTTAACAGACCACCAGTGTTGGACTTTTTTGTTCTCCCTAATTATCTAATCAGGTGCTGAGGAACGTACTTTTAAAATGATCCTTTGCTCTCATCTTATTTAACCACTGAAAGATAAACCCAATAATACAATTTGAATAAAACATGATTTTAAGAGTAATTTACATTTGCATTAGTATTGTCAACTTAAGATGACAACCGGGATGCCTGGGTGGCTCAGTTGGGTAAGTGTCCAGCTCTTGATCTTGGCTCAGGTCATGATCTCACAGTTTGGGATCGAGCCCTACATCAGGGTCTGTGCTGACAGTGCAGAGCCTGCTTGGGATTCTCTCTCTCCCTCTCTTTCTGCCTCTCCCCAGCATGCGCTCTCTCTCTCTCTCTCTCAAAATAAATAAACTTAAAAATAAAATGACAACCAATAAACATTATTTTAGGGGTTCACTCCAAGATGTTTTTTAAAGTGTTTTATTTATTTTGAGAGCAAGCAAGCATGTGAGCAGGGGAGGGGCAGAGAGAGAGGGAGAGAGAGGATCCCAAGCAGGCTCCGTGCTGTCAGCACAGAATCAAACACAGGGCTCCATCTCCTGAACTATGAGATCATGACCTGATCTGAAATTAAGAGTTATATGCTTAACCAACTGAGCTGCCCAGGCACCCCTCCAACAGGTTTTTAAAAATGAAATTCTGGTGGCACCTGGGTGGCTTAGTTGGTTAAGTGTCTGACTTGGCTCAGGTCATGATCTCATGGTTTGTGATTTCAAGCCTCATATCCAGCTCTGTGCTGATGGCTCAGAGCCTGGAGCCCATTTCAGATTCTGTGTCTCCCTTTCTCTCTGCCCCTCCCCCCTTCTCACTCTGTCTCTCTCTCAAAAATAAATAATCATTGGGGCGCCTGGGTGGCCTTAGCTGGTTGAGCATCTGACCTTGGCTCAGGTCATGATCTCACAGTTTGTGAGTTTGAGCCCCACATTGGGCTCGTTGCTGTCAGCCTGTTAGCACAGAGCCCACTTGAGACCCTCTGTCCCCCTCTGTCTGCCCCTTCCCCGCTTGTGCTCTCCCCAAAACAAATAAATATAAAAAATTAAATTAAAAAAATTTTTTTAAATGTTTATTTTATTTTTGACAGCAACAGAGGGGGGCAGGGACAGAGAGGGAGACACAGAATCCGAAGCAGGCTCCAGGCTGCCAGCTGTCAGCACAGAGCCCGCCGCGGGGCTCGAACTCACAGATCGTGAGATCATGACCTGAGCTGAAGTCGGACGACCAACCGACTGAGCCACCCAGGTGCCCTAATTTTTTTAAATTTTTAAATGGAATTCAGATTTAGCCAGATGAATAGAATAGTTTGTGTAAAGGACTTAGACATAATTCTTTGCATAAAATATAACTCAATACATTTTAAAATATAACTCAATAAATTTTAGTTTAATCAGATCATCAAAGTAGTATGACTGTGCACTATCTGCTGAAAAAATGTGATTAGCCTTATTACATAAAAATTTTTTTTGAACTATATTAAGTGCAAAGGTGATGTTGGTAAATATATTGTATCAGGCTTTTCTAGTTTTTAAGGACTCTGAGGTTGTCTCCGTTACTTTGGGTGATGGGACTTGTAGAGTTAGGAAACAGAGAAAATGGCTCCAACGACATAAGTTTCATACATTCTTTTTTTTTTAATGTTTTATTTATTTTTGAGAGAGAGAGAGAGAGAGCTTGAGTGGGGGAGGGACAGAGAGAAAGCAGACACAGAATCTGAAGCAGGCTCCAGGCTCCGCACTGTCAGCAGGCCCCAACCCACAAACTGTGAGATCAGGACCTGAAGTCATATGCTTAACTGACTGAGCCGCCCAGGTGCCCCCAGGCAATCTTGTAATCCTTTAGTTGCCTTGGTTAAAAAATAGAAATGGTGAAACTTTTTGTTCTTTGTCCTGTCTAAGCAGATTGTGTTCGTTCAACAAATACTGGTTACGCACCTTTCTAGCTCAAATGCTAGACTGAGCAGATCATACTGCTTTTCTCTTGAAGAATTCACATTATAGTATAAGGCAGAGCCACCTTACGTCATCTCTGGAACAAGGCTGGCAATAAATTTAAAAAATATATGAGTCTGTAATAAGTGCCCTATCAGTTTTACAGTCAAAACACTATAGGAGTTTGGAGAGAGAAATCTTATCTCCCTGGGGTAATTCATGTATTCAGCAAACATTATTTATAATTGTGTGAATTTTTTTAATGGCTATAACAAACAGCATATGAAAATGCTTATGTAAATAGATTTAAAAAGTGGATTATAATATAGTTGTGAGTACGATGTTCTATACAATGTTTAAAAAATGCATTAAAAAAAAAAAAGGCCAGGGAGAAAAACACCAAAATAGTAACAAGTAGTTGTATCAGGTCAATTTGAGAAGGCTGGGAGGGAGGAAGGTAGATGGATTTAGAAATATATTTTTTAAAGAAGATATAGTGGCATAGTTTCAAAATTTTAAAAACAGCTGTTCTAGAGGTCCTGCTCTGTGTGATGGAGACAGCAATGAAATAGAAATAACAATAGGAAAGGTAATAATAGATACCAGCATTTATTGGTATATAATAGTCCTCCTTGGGGGAGGGGAACTAGTTGGTAGAGGGCTAGCGTTAGAAGGAGACTATTACATAACAGCTTTTGAATTTGGCTCAGGTCATGATCTCACAGTTCAGTTGTTCATCTTGTGAGATCAAGCCCTGCATCGGGCTCTGAGCTGACAGCACAGAGCCTTCTTAGGATTCTCTCTCTCCTCTCTCTCTGCCTTACCCCCTGCTTGAGTGCTTGCTCGCTCTCTCTCTCTCTCTCTCTCTTTTAAATAATGTTTAAATAAACATGTAACTAATAAATTGAGAGTTTACTTTCGCTCTGTAATTGCTTCACAGTATCCCATTTAATGGGTTGTTATTAACCAGTTCCTATACTGATTCTTTGTTATTATATAAAGTGCTGTGATGAATAACTTTGTACCTATGTCACTTTGTACTTCTACACAATATCTGTAAGATAGGTTCCTAAAAGTAGAATTGCTGGGTCAGTGTATTTGGGTTTGTAATTTTGATAAATATAGATCAGTGGACTAAAACCATAGCCACCTGGGGGACTTTGTCAGTGTTGTTAGGTTTGTCCCCCTCAATGCTGGGAGGTTTGTTTTTTTGTTTTTGTTTTTGTTTTTTTTTTTAATTTTTCTATGTATCTGGGATGGGGTTCAGTTATCTTTATATTTTTAGGTTCCTAGGGTGATTCTGATGTTTACCCCAGAAGGAAGAGGAGGTTGGACCTTTGTAAAATGGAATGTGGTACAAAAAAGCATATCTAATTTTAAAACAAAAGAGCAGCTCTTTCTGCTCATGGGTCCCATCCCTGTGCTTTAATGAAAACACCTTTTTCCTTTGCAAAAAGAAAACCCAAAAAATAAAAGAATGTAGGCTAACTGTGGGGCTCAGAAATACAGAAGCATGCCAGTGGCTGCTTTAATCTGCATGTTCAGATTACTACTATCTCCAGCATCTTCCCCTCCCATGGTATTATGGGATATGCAAGCATTGTAAGAGGAATATGTTAGTATTTCAAGTACGGATTAAGGGATGCAGTAGAAGTCATGGTTAGCAGAGTTTGGTATGTCACCAAGGAAATGAGTATGTGAAATATATGATTTTGTACAGCCTGTGGAAATTGAAGACTGCATAGCACTTAAGCTGTTGCTCTGGGTTAGGCTGAGCCAAGTAGGAAATGTAACTGCTTAGAAGTAATTTAAAACACAACAAAACATTGAAGGCTTATTTTGTTCTAGCATCTGTGCTAAGTGAAGTTAGTAGTATAGAAATAAATCACAGTAGTAATAACTACCAATACTTATTGGGCACTGAGTATGTACGAGGCATTATGCTGAGAGTTTTACAAGTATTTTCTTATTCATTCATTCATTCATTCATTCATTCATTCATTCATTCTCAAAGTGTATGCTGACATGCGAGCAGGAGACGGGGAGAGGGAAAGAATCTTAAGCAGGCTCCACACTCAGCACAGAGCTCGATGTGGGACTTGATCCCTTGACCCTGGGATCACGACCTGAACAGAAATCAAGAGTTGGTCACTCAATTGACTGAGCCACAGGTGCCCCAAGTATTTTCTCATTGAATCCTAATCCTAGGAACTGTAGGGGCTATTACATTGCTATTTAACAGTTGAGATGGGGCACCTGGGTGGCTCAGTCAGTTAAGCATCGGACTCTTGATTTCGGCTCAGGTCATGATTTCACGGGTGGTGAGTTCAAGCCCCACATTGGACTCTGCACTGACAGTGTGGAGCCTGCTGGGGATTCTCTCTCTCTGCCCCTCCGCCACTCATGCATGTGCTTCTCTCTCTCTCAAATACATAAACTTAAAAAAAAATTAACAGTTGAGAAAAATGAGTTTCATAGATGTTAAATAACTTGCCGAAGGTCACACATGTATCTACTTCATAAGATTAAAGGTTAACAAATGGTATTTAGAACAGTGCCTGGTACATAATAAATGCTCAAAAATATTAGTTGCTATTATTATTGTTATTATTATTATTATTATTACTGAAGTACAGAGGAAATACCAGTTATCCCTTGCCTAGGGCATATGTCACAGAAGAAAAATATGAATAGAATTTCTCTTGGGAAAGACAGATATTCCAGCTAGAAGAAACAGTTGTAAAGGGATTGGTAGCCTGATTTGGCTACTGCATAATGTACTTGGTGGTAAAATGGTAGAAGAGGATGAGAAATGAAAGAAGGCATCATGGGAGGGTGGGGCAGAGAGCTATTGAGCTATTTTGAAAGGATGTGCATAACTCATTTTAGGCAGGGGGGTTGGGAACATTTCAAGCAAAGATACAACATGTAAAAAGGCATAGAAACATGGTTACAGTTATCTACTGCTGTGCAGTAAACTACCCCAAAATTAAATGATTTGAAACAACTATTTGCCCACGGTTCTTTGAGTCCTCTGTTTGGACTAGGCTTAGGTAGGTAATTCTGGTCTCACTGGGCCAGTCACTCGTGTGGCTGCAGTCATTTCGTGGCCACTGGGGCAGAATAGTCTAAGATGGCTTCTCTCACATGTCTGACTTTGATGATGACTATTGGCTGGGCTTCCCCTGTCAGCAGAGAGTTGCAAGAGAACAGAAGCTGCAAGGGTTCTTGAGGCCTAGGTATGGAAGTCACACAGTGTCACCCCTACCACATTCTGTCAGGTAAAACAAGTCACAAGGCTAACCTAGATGCAATGGGAGGAAAAAGACACTGCCTCTTGATGTGAAAGGACCTGCAAAGAATTTGTGGCCTTCCCTGACTCCCCCAAATCTACCACAGACGGAAAAGGTCAGGATGAGTTTAGGATATATTACTTAGGCTTCTTTGGCCTTTTCTGTAGCCTAAGTAGCATTTCCTCCAAAGTTAATTATACACTGTAATTTATTCACCTTTATTACCTGGCCCTGAGCTCTGTTTCTCTAACAGTGGTGTGGAGAATTCCTCAGGATCCTGATTTTAGTAATAAACCAGGATTATGTGGATTATGTGTAATTAACACATTATTTGTTAGTATTAAATACCTGACTGTTAAAAGTTTTTAAGCATTTTAATGTTCTACCATATAAAACCTTTTTTAAAGTTTATTTTAATAATTGCTATACCCACGTGGGGCATGAACTCACAACCCTGAGATTATGAGTCACATGTTCTTCCTACTGAGTCAGCCAGGTGCCCCAGCAACCATATAAAATCATTTTTTTAAAGCACTTGATTTTTTTTTGGTAATTACTGTTTTTTAAAATAATATCTACACACAGCATGGGGCTCGAACCCACAACCCCAAGGTCAAGAGTCATGTGCTCTACCAACTGAGCCAACCAGATGCTCCTATAAGATCTTGAACAATTTTTTAAACCTCAGGTAAATTACTTTATTTATATTCTGCACAAGCTGACATCTACAACCACCTACCTTTACTTACCTTGTAGAATGATCTGAGACCCTGAATTAGATTCTGAATTGATGTTTTTACCTCTTTATTCAACTAGCTTTTACCAGTACCCAGCAGATACAAATGTGATTTCCTCTGAGTTATGTTAGTTTATAATCCTCTGTGGTTTGCTATTTAATTCTGCTTTCCATTCTGAAGGACTTCTTAGCCTTTGTTCATTAATCATAGGAAACAGTTGTGCAACATGCCTTGACATTAACTTGAACATCTAAAATTAGTCTTGCTACAATCAGTGGTTGGGAACAATGTTTCAGTAGTTTGTGACATGTGTTAAGTAGACATTGCAAGATTGGAAGGAACTCCCTAGAAAAAAGTAAGTGACTTGTGTGTGTGTGCGCATGTACCTATGTATATACACAATTAAAGTTCCATTTGATAAATTACATCTGTTACTACAAATGCATCATAAGCATCTTTGCTTGTGCACTGTGCTGTTTAATTATTTCAGAAGAAAATGTATATTGAAAACTTGGTATGTTAGAATGGATTTTCTGCATGTTTGTTTTGTGATTTTCATTTTTAAAGGAATATTTCAAGTGTGGCTTTTTTCTTTTCCTATTCAGAAGTTATAGAAACTCATTCACAAAAAATGACATCTTGGTTGTATGAATGTCTTTGTGAAGCTGAACTTGCACAGTATTATCCTCATTTTACTGCCCTTGGTCTTCAAAAAATAGATGAATTAGCCAAGGTTACAATGAAGGACTATTCCAAATTGGGAGTCCATGACATGAATGACCGCAAACGTCTCTTCCAACTTATCAAAATCATTAAGATTATGCAAGAAGAAGATAAAGCAGTCAGTAGCCCAGAGCATCCTCTTCAGACAAACAGCCTGTACATTAAGCCTCAGGAATCCAGATCTGGCCCTCGCAGACAACTGCATTTTGATTCTCCTGCTGACAACAAAGACAGAACTACCAGCAACAACGGGCTTGAAATGTGCAGGTTATCAGATTCTTCTGTAAACAAACAGAAGTCTAGTTACCTCAAAGTGCTCCAACGCATGCTGCCGGCTGATTCCCAACACCATACAAAAACAAGAATTCGGAATGCCACAGCTGCTGGTTCCTATGTGCAAACAGAAACTAACACTTCACTCTTTTCATCAAATCACTTTTCTCCAATACTGGGGGATTATGATATTCCCGTTATTCAAAGAGTCCCTCATGTTTCAGAGTATAACTATGGAATCCCTCAGTCCTGTATCAGGTAATAATTTATTATCTTTTTTGGGGGTGTGGGGGAGACAGAGGCAAGGGCAAGCCTCTCCATGACTGAGAGCAACAGCTTCTTAGATATAGAAAGTTATAGTGAACAACTTCTGCAGCAACAATAGAAGTAGTTTGATGGGGGAAAGTTCATGAGGAATTGGGACTTTCCAGATGGGAGAAAAATGATATTGTTCATGTATGTTCAAGCTGCTACTTGCCAGGATCTGGTATTATTCCGTAGCAAACCTATTTCTATTGTTTATTATACTGTAACATGATACATCTAGTGCATCTTTGAAGGTAAAATAGTTAACTGGCATTCTGTAATGGAAAGAGTGTGTGTGTGTGTGTGTCTGTGTATTCCACAGGATTTTTTTTTTTAAGGCTATCAAATTCACTTCAACCAGGAGACATAAAGCTTAGTTAAAAACAAAGAGCATGTAGTTGGATTAAGTAGATCTTGGGTGCAGTTAGCTTACCTACACATGTTGAAATAGGGTCCTGATTTTGAGTGCTTTCTTCAGTTCCAGCCCTGGAAGAACATGATTTTGGTAATTACAAAAGAGTAAGACACTTTTGATGCACTTGCAATTTTGAGAGTCAAGGTGATAATAAGTCATTTTCATCTAGTGCTTTAAGTTAAATGTTGAAATGTCCCTAAGAGCTAAAATATTGACTAATCCCTAATACCAGCATTGGTATGATAGAAAACATATTCTTTTAAAAATAACATGTCTTGGTTGTTTTGTTATTGTAAAAGTTGCACATGGGGAGTTATAGAGAAACAAAATACATTCTTTTTTTTTTTTTTTTTTTTAATGTTTATTTATTTTGGAGAGAGTCACAGTGAGAGTGGTGGAGGAGCAGAGAGACAGGGAAACACAGAATCTGAAGCAGGCTCCAGGCTCTGAGCTGTCAGCACAGATCCCAACATGGGGCTCAAACCCATGCAACGGTGACATCATGACCTGAGCCAAAATTGGACGCCCAACTGACTGAGCCACCCAGGTGCCCCCAACAAAATACATTCTTAAGCCACATTTTCTTTCTTTCTTTCTTTCTTTCTTTCTTTCTTTCTTTTCTTTCTTTTCTTTCTTTTCTTTCTTTTCTTTCTTTTCTTTCTTTTCTTTTTTCTTTTCTTTTTTCTTTTCTTTTCTTTCTTTTCTTTCTCTTCCTTCCTTCCTTCAAGCTATTATTCATACCTTAAAAGAAGGTATACATTTAGATCTGGCCTTATATTGGCTAAGCTTTCAGAGAATCTCATAAGCAACCAGTTCTTTTATTCCAAAGGAAAATAGAAGACCCAATTTTACAGGTAAAAGTACTTTTAGTAATTTGAAATACATAATGAATTTTATAGTGTTTCTAAAAACTTTATTTGGTTTAGCAGAGCACAGAGTAACATATAGCACTCTTTAACTTTTTTTAAGGTTTATTTTGAGAGACAGAGCTTGTGCACATGTGTGCACGTGCAAGCTGGGGTGGGGCAGAGAGTGAGGGAGAGAGAGAGAATCCCAAGCAGGCTCCACACTCATCATGGAGCCCAGTGTGGGCTCGATTTCACAAACCATGAGATCATGACCTGAGCTGAAATCAAGAGTCCACACTTAACCAACTGAGCCACCCAGGTGTCCCTCTTTTCTTTGAATTGTTAGAGAACTAGACTGTTCATGGCTATCAAAGCCAGGATTATTACTGTCCTATTGGTTAGCTCTGAGGTGAAAGAACAGATATTTTCTTGAATGTTAGTCTTTTTTTGAACAATACATAAAAATCTAAGTTGGAATTATTTATAAAGACACTGCTTTGCATTATTTATTTGGATAAAATGAGCATTTTAGTTTAAATAGGCTCTTTCATTTAGTTGGCTCATATTAAGTACATCTCTTCCAGGCCTGATTCTCGATATAAAGATAATTAGGATATATGGAGACTCTTAGTTTCTTAGGGTGCAGGGTGAGTAGGAATATAAACAACCATACGGTGAGATAAGTGCTCTTATAGAGGTTTATACATGACAGACCCAGAGCAAAAGCTATTCCATTGAGCTTTCTTACTTTTTATATATCATTATTTTATATTTTATCACTCTTCCTACTCTTTATTAGAGAAGTAGAGATTTTAAAAAGTACATTTTACCCACTAATCCTCATACTGTCTTTTCACCCAAATGTTTCTAAGTAGGGGTCAGGGTTTCAGAACTCTGAGAAACTCCCTCATGAACTTAAGGCTTGCTGTTAGGATGTCATCTTGTCCAAAGAGCATTCTCTTCAGGTGCCTCAAATCAAGTAAGCTCAGAATACATTACTGGTCTCAGGTTTTTTTTTAAGCTTATTTATTTATTTTGAGAGCGAGTGTATGTGTGTGTACTCAGAGGAGGGACAGAGAGAAAAAGGGAGAGAGAGAATCCTAAGCAGGCCCTGTGCTGTTAGCACAGAGCCTGATGCAGGGGTCAAACTCACGAACCATGAGATCATGATCTGAGCCAAGATCAAGAGTCAGATGCTAAACCAGCTGAACCACCCAGGCCCCCCTGGTCTCAGAATTTTAATAAAAGTTTAATGCATTTAGAAAACTAGTTGCCCTGACTTATTTAAGATTTTAAATAGACCTAACTCCAGCTGTCTGAACTCTTTTCATGTCAGATAGATACAGCTTATTTCTTCTAGGGAACACTGGGCATTAAAAAACCAGAGCCTTTTAGGGGCACCTGGGTGGCTCAATTGGTTGAGCATCCATCTTTGGCTCAGGTCATGATCTCATAGTTCATGAGTTTGAGCCCAGCATTGGGCTTCGTGCTGACAGCTCAGAGCCTGGAGTCTGCTTCGAATTCTTTGTCTCCCTCTCTCTCTGCCCCTCCCTGCTTGAGCTCTGTCTCTCTCTCCCTTAAAAAAGAATAAACATTACAAAAATTAAAAAAACAGGGGTGCCTGGGTGGCTCAGTCGGTTGAGCGTCTGACTTCGGCTCAGGTCATGATCTCACGGTTCGTGGGTTCAAGACTTACGTTGGGCTCTGTGCTGACAGCTCAGAGCCTGGAGCCTGCTTTGGATTCTGTGTCTCCCTCTCTGCTCCTCCTCCACTCATGCTCTGTCTCTCTCTCAAAAATAAACATTAAAAAAAAATTTTAAAAACAGAGCATTTTAGGAGAAGAGCAGTCATTCCTTTTTGCCCCTTGAACTTGAAAACTAGTTTTTGACCACGTGACCCATCTAGAGTCCCTAGTCAATTTTTAAAAAATTTTTAAATGTTTTATTTATTTTTGATAGAGAGACAGAGAATGAGCAGGGCAGGGGCAGAGAGGGAGGGAGACACAGAACCTGAAACAGGCTCCAGGCTCTGACAGCTCAGAGCCCGACGCAGGGCTCAAACTCATGAACTGCGAGATCACGACCTGAGCCAAAGTCAGGCGCGCAACCGACAGCCACCCAGGCACTGTCAGTCCCTAGTCAATTTTTAAAAAGACATTTTCTGTTCCCCTTGATTAACTTTGTATGATTAAGTTATTAATATCCCCAACAACTAGAGATTTTGACACAGGCCCTTGTTAAAAAATAATGCATTAAAATTTTGTTTTTCTTGTTAAAAAAAAATTGAACATATGCAGAAGGGAGAATAGAACAGTGAATCCCCCATATGCCCATCATCCACTTTTAGTTGTCAGGATTTTGCCACACTTAACCTCAAAATGGTACATTTTTTTATTCTATTTTATTTTAAGTTTATTTATTTATTTTGAGAGAGCACAAGCAGCAGAGGGGCAGAGAGAGGGAGAGAGAGAATCCCAAGCAAGCTCAGTGCTGTCAGCTCAGAGCCTGATGCAGGGCTCAAACCCATGAACTGTGAGATCATGACCTGAGCAGAAACCAAGAGTCAGCTGCTCAATCGACTGAGCCACCCAGGTGCCCCAAAATGGTACATTTAAAAAAATTTGCTCTGGGGCGCCTGGGTGGCGCAGTCGGTTAAGCGTCCAACTTCAGCCAGGTCACGATCTCGCAGTCCGTGAGTTCGAGCCCCGCGTCAGGCTCTGGGCTGATGGCTCAGAGCCTGGAGCCTGTTTCCGATTCTGTGTCTTCCTCTCTCTCTGCCCCTCACCCGTTCATGCTCTGTCTCTCTCTGTCTCAAAAATAAATAAACGTTGAAAAAAAATTTTTTTTCTAAAAATTTGCTCTATGTTGGTTAAAAAACAAAGCATGCTTTAAAAGCTTGGAGTTATCTTTTATGCACAATATTAGAAATTTTATTTGCTCCTTTTTATTAATTTTAGATCCTGACAAAAAATAATTTTCCAGCCAGTTGGAGGGCTCAGAAAATTGAAATTGATATGAAACAGTTATATAGTGAAATATCCTGTGTAAAATCAATTATAAAAGGGTTTTTAGGAGCTATTAATTAAATTCTAAAGTGTAAAGGAAGGGAATAATTTTTCTTGCCAAGACATTCTAAAGTATATAGACCAAAGGCATTGATCCTGTAAACTGCTTTCAAGAATTTTATTTTCTTGTTACTTAGGTTAAGAGGAATTTCTATACAGGTAAATGGTCAGTTCTTAGAGATATGCATATATACCCCCATTAGGCTCAGCAAGTAAAATGATGAATTTTGTATCCCTAGCTCAAGGAGTATTTCATCAAATATTCTAGCTGTTAAGGTTGATAAGTTCACTGAAGCCAGAGCCAGAAAAGAAATGTGTCTGAATAGAAGGGTGATAGTGGTGGGCAGCACCAGTCATAAAATTGTCCTGGGAAGAAAAAAATAGAGGATTGTGTTCTAACAAACACACATCAGGTGACAAAAAGAGGAAGAGCAAGACAAAGGGAGGTACAGAATATACCTGGGAAGAACAGAGGAAAAGTACATTGAAACCTACCACCTAATTCAAGGTATTTAGTAAACCCAGGTATGATTAAAAAAAAAAAAAGAAAAAGAAAAAAAAATCATTAGAAGTTTTTGGAAGACCACATCTGGAAGTCAGACACACAGTCTTAAAGCTAAAGCAGTTCTTAAGGTTTGGGGGTTGGTTCGTTGTTTTCGGCAGGATAAAGGATGGGGTGGAGTAGGGATAGAGATAGAAATAATCAGGAGGATTTAGTTATTAAAAGAACTTTCTGTACACATAGTATGTATAAAATTACATGTATTTTTAATATTTATTTATTTGGCGGGGTGGGGGGAGGACCAGAGAGAGGGAGACAGAGGATCTGAAGCAGGCTCCACGCTGTAAGTACAGACCAATGCGGGCTCCAAGTCACAAATGATATCATGACCTGAACTGAAACCAAGAGTTGGCTGCTTAACCCACTAAGCCACCCAGGCACCCCGTGTGATGTTACATATTAGAGTGACAGGGCGCCTGGGGGGCTCAGTAGGTTAAACGTCCTACTTGGGCTCAGGTCATGTTCTTGCCATCTGTGAGTTTGATCCCCACGTCAGGCTCTGTGCTGACAGCTCAGAGCCTGGAGCCTACTTCAGATTCTGTGCTTCCCTCTCTGTCTGCCCCTCTCCCACTTACGCTTTGTCTCTCTCTCAAAAATAAACAAACACAAAAAAATTTAAAAAAATAAAGTGTTGACACTGAGGAAGTTTTTTATATATAATATATATGTATAAGGTGTGTGTATATATATTAGGCATAATGTATATACAAAATAACAAAATGTGCTCATACTTTGACCTCTTAAGTAGTCATCCTATTACTAAAACTTAAAGCCCACTTACAAATATATATCAGACAGAACACCTCAGAGAAAGAGAAATCTTGGACTGAGATGGAGAAAATCAGAGTTTGTGTTCGAAAACGCCCTTTGGGCATAAGGGAGGTACGTCGTGGAGAAATTAATATTATTACTGTAGAAGACAAAGAAACTCTACTTGTTCATGAGAAGAAAGAAGCAGTTGACCTCACACAATATATTCTGCAGGTATGATGCTTTCCTTTTGTGTTTGGAACTAATGTTATCAAGTGTGTCAGTTTGTTGCTTTTCTTTGAATAGCAACACACGAATTCTAAAATCCTGTTTTAGCTTTGGGTATTGGCATTCTTTTTTTTTTTTTTTTTTTTTAAGTTTATTTATTTATTTTGAGAAAGAGAGCGGGGAAGGGGCAGAGAGAGGAAGAGAGAGAGAATCCCAAGCAGGCTCCGCATTTTCCACGCAGAGCCTGATGCGGGGTTCAAACTCACAAAACGCGAGACCATGACCTGAGCCGAAGTCGAGAGTCAGACGCTTAACTGACTGAGCCATACAAGCACCCCACATTCATTCTTGATGTAAATCATTAATACTCTGGGCCTTCATTAAAAAAATATATAGATAGTGCAGTGGGGGAAACAATAACATAATTTCTGCACTCTAGGGCAATAGAGTTGTATCATACATTCGCTTAACACATTTTACGTGAATGTAATTATACCTATTCGGCAAAAAGTGGGGCCCAAGGGGATAAAAAGAATGTAATGAATTGGTGGTAGATAGGACAGGTCACTGAGGTGTGCCCCAGGGTGACTCTGAGATGATTGCATAGTTAGTCTCAAGTCTTGCCTGTGTCTCACAGTGTGAACTTATTCTGCTGAGTGTGTCTGGAGTTTAATGATGGAGGATATGTTTTTGAGCAACAAGGTTCCAGATTGCCACTCAGCTGCTTATTTCAATTCTCAACTGTCTTTGGGCTTAGATTTAATTTGGTGGAAACTGGACTCTTGAGCAGGCCACTTGGTGAAAGTTAGATTATAGTGTGAGTAAATGTAATCCAGGGATATGATTTTTACATGTAACTTACAAGGATTTACATAAAACACTGGTAATTTAGACACAAAAAATATTCACTCCCTGCCAGAAAGATCACAAAGAGTCCAAGGACAAAGGCTTGGTATTGAAGGGAACTTACTTAAAGTAGATAGATACCCTTGTAGTAATCCTCCAGTCTCCTATGGAAGCAGCAAGCCCATAGATGGGAGACACCATAATTTGGTACTCTTAAAATGATGAAGCAATTGTAAATAAAACAGAGGATAATCTACCGGATGTTAAGATTTGAGAATTTGGGTCTCTCTTTCTCTGAATCTGCCTCCCTAAACATGCACGTTATATTCATTCTTCTTTCTCTCTCTCTTTCTCTTGCCTCAAAACCCAGTGATTGGTAGAGAGAAAAAAGTGGTGAGTAATCTGTTGTGCTAGCATTTCACTTTAGTCAGCTGAGATTTTACCCTCCTGGAATAAATACGTTAACGCTGAAGTCAAATTAACACTTTCCCCCTCTTTTACACATGCATTGTTCATCTTTTTCTTTGGCTATCAAAATTGAGTTTCACAGCAACGTTCAAAGTAATCCACTGACTCTTTGTCTGGGCACTAAATTAGTAGGTCACTGTATAACCAACCCAATCACTTTAACAGCCTTACTGACTGCTGATCAATGCACAATCTATTAGGTCTAGATGGGAGATATTTATTTTGAAGATGGTCTAAATGCCAATTAGTTATAAGGTTATCTAGTTCCATACCTACTTGTAACTGTAGTAATAGCCCTGTCCAGTCACCATCTACCCAAGACATCATTAATGATGCTTTTGTCACGGTAATTCCCTCAAAGAAGCATCAGCTTATCTTTTGTATTTTTCCATTATCCCCAAACACAATAACCTTCCTTCTTTGTCATTACCATTAGTCAATACTTATTGAATACCCATAGTTTTCATAGCACTTACTCTGTAGTTTGAACTTTGGACCTTTGCTCTCATAGGTCAAAATCCTTACCTATCAATGCTATAATACAAGTGTTGGGAGGGCTTTTACCCCCTTTTCTTTTCTTCAGTGGAAAGAAGTAAAGGGAGGTTCATAGCAAACATGGCAAATAAATATTGATCCTAGATTCTTTGGGTTTTATTTTTAAGCTTACTTAGGAATTCAGACAATAGGTTTATGTACCCATTTAATTAAATGTCCTATCCTTTCAAATCTTCTTTTGTTACTTAGTATATATGATCATATACATGTAGTGTGCTGTCTTACCATTAAATTTTATATCAACATAATGTGTGAAAGGACAAGGAAACAAATGTGTATATGTTTCATTCCAATTTCTTAAATAAAGAAACATATAGAAAAAAGATGGTACTGAAATATATTAAAAAGTCAATAGTGGCTCTCTCTGTGTAGTAAGATGTATAGGCAATTTGATTTTCTTCTCTGTTGTTTTCCATGTTTTTAAAATTTTCTATAATCAGCATGTTACTTTTATATAAAAAGTAAAAACTTTTGAGTAAGATAGAGTCACCTATTTCAAAATCAAAACATACAAAAAGGTATGCAGTGAAGTATCCTGCTAATCCCATTTCCTCCTTGAAGGCAACCACTATTACCTGTTCTATCTTTCCAGAGAAATTCTATAAATATACATGTTACTTTTATAATCTGAAAAAATTTTATTTAAAAAATAAATTATGGAACTCCAATCATACCAAGGCTAAAGTGAGTATTAATCCAACCTAATTGATAAAGTGTGATCAAATGAAAGTATCTGTGATGCAAAGGATATTATGGATTATATATATATTTATATATTGTGCTAGCATTTATTATATTTATAAAATAGCATTATTATAATTAACATATATAACATATGTAACATGTTAATTAGAATAATCTTGCATGTTCATATATCTTTCATTAAGGATACTTACAGAAGTACTGGAAAAATCAATACCTAAATCCTCTTGGAAGGAAAGATACTAATCCCTTTAATCAATAAGTGTTTTCTAAGGTGTTTACTCAGGAGCTGAAGTTATTCACAAGCACTCATAGAAGGAGATGAAGAATAGCCATATATTCAATGAAGTAAAAGAAAATTTTTTAAAACTCCCACGTTTACTTGTTTTCACTTTTTTCTTATTTTCCTGAGAAACACCAAAAAATATATTTTAGAAATATATTTTACTTTTTATTATCGCCATTTTCAAGTTTATTAAAAAAATATAAAGAACCCCTATGTACCTATCACCCAGATTCAACAGTTAGAAACATTTTATTCTTAAAAACATCACATATTTTGGGGCACCTGGGTGGCTCAGTCGGTTAAACGTCTGACTTCGGCTCGGGTCATGATCTCGTAGTTCGTGGGTTTCAGCCCTGCGTCGGGCTCTGTGCTGACAGCTCAGAGCCTGGAGCCTGCCTTCGGATTCTGCGTGTCCCTCTCTCTCTGTCCCTCCCATGCTCACTTGCTCTTTCTCTCTCTCTTTCTCTCAAAAATAAATAAAACCAAAAAAAAATTTTTTTAAATCACATTTTATGCCACTAAAAGTTCACAGACTTCTGTATCATGCTGCACAGATTCCTTATTTTCTCACCTCCTAACTTTTGGAGATATCTTCTAACTGATAAATTCATCTTAGTGGCCCCAATTTCTGCTCAGGTGCCCTAACAAATTTCTATTCTAATGTAATGGCACACGAAACAGAATCAAATGTGGGTAGAGTGACCTATAATAAATTGCCCCAATTTACTTTGCTGGGTTTTCCCATGCAATTTTTCCTTACCTGGATATTTAGAGCAGGCCCAAGAGGTAGCAGAAGATAGGGCCTCATGTCCCCCTTGTTGTGTATGGACTGCCATTATTACACTACGGTCAAGCTTGAAATTAGTACTTTTACTCAGAGATAGCTGGGCTACCAACATAATAAGCCTCTAAATTTTGCAAGTGATTATGGCTGCTGAATTAAATGCTTTCCAGACCCCTTTTAATAGGGTTATCTATCCTTTTCCAAATTATCATGGTTTTTCATTTGGGAATCATCTTGGACTACTTTTTCTTCCCACCAATCCAGGCCATTAGTTGCCAAATTTCTCATGCGTCCATCTCCTCTTTATTTTCATTGTCATCATCTAATTTAGACCCTTCTTACCTCACCACTAGATTAACAGTGTCCCTGTTCTTAGTCCATTCACAGTGTGCAGTAAGATTAGTCTTCCAGTAAAATGGCTCGGATCATCCCTTCCCTTTGCAAAGTTTTTTGTCTTCCCACTATTTGCTAAATTATATATGAACATTCTGACCTTAAGGCTAGTGTCCCAATACTCATACACCGTAGTCCTAACTCATTATTCTAGCCGCCTATTTCACCTTTCTACCTACAAAATCCTGTATTTCAACATTGAATCTTCCCTGTTCCCTAAAATGTTCCTTGTGTTTTCCTGCTTTGACTATTTGCTCATGTTTTCTTTGTGCCTGGACTCTCTTCCCTGCCTCCATCTATACCTCTCAAATTCCTCTTCTTCCCCCATGGCCCTTTATCTGTACAGTATTTTTCATAATCTCTTTTCTAATTAGAAGGAATATGTTTTTGTTTTGAATTCTACATGTACTTTATCTCTCACATTTTTTCTAGCTTAGAGTCATGTGTATACTGTCTGGATTCACACCTTTAGGTGGTCGAGTGGGGTAATGGTAGGGTAATGTCAATATCTTTGGGCCCTTTGAAGTGCCTACTACAGGTACACATGTTACCAGCTGAGCAATATATGTTTATGGAATTAAAAGCTCAGCTGTGTAACCTATGAAATGGAAACCTTCCTCTAGAATTTCCCTAAATTTCAAATATGCTGGCCCTAGCTAGGCTGTGAGGATAATCCCCATAAAATTGAGTTCTCCTGGAGCTAAGGAGGATTGGCTTACTCTTGTACTCATCAGTTTACTTCACTTAAGAGAGAACAAAAATTATGTGCCTTAGTTTTTACATTATAAGAATATGTCTACAGAGATCTCAAGTAAAAGAAGGCCCTGTCATTTGACAGTTGATTGCTCATTTATCTCTAAATTTGTCATAGTCAGTAGTTAAAAACATATTCGCACCTTTCTTATGTGTTAACTAGAATAGTGGTGAAGAAAATCCAGGAAATGTCTCTATAAGAATCACATTTCTTTTTCAGCATGTTTTTTATTTTGATGAAGTCTTTGGTGAAGCATGCACCAACCGGGATGTATACATGAAGACTACTCACCCACTCATTCAGCATATTTTCAATGGGTATGATAGTAATTATTTGCTTCTCTTGCTTCATATTTTCTCTTCTCCATAATCATATTTCTTTATAAACATCACTTACATTTTTCAGTTTTTTAATTAAACATGAATTTGTGTCTTAATCTGGTGAATTTAGACTCTGTTAAAGAGTGCCTTATCTCTATAGGAGTTACCAAGCATTTAGAAATTTTCAGGAAAAATGTTGTTAGCAATATAATTTCATCAAAGTCCTCAGAATAAAAAGGTTTAAGTGGTTACAGTTTGAACTTTTGATAACAGGAATTATGTATTCTGGATATATAGTTCAGTTACCTTTTTCATTGGAGTGGGATAGGTAAGTGACTGTCATCTGTTCTTTATAGATGTATTTTTTTTAATTTTGAAATAATCACACTTTAAATAAACATATAAATGGGATAGAAAAGGCATTAGGGAGCCCTGTTGTATATTCAAAATATAGGCATGTATTGATAGAAAATGCCAAATGGTCTGCTATAATCACTGATACCAGAGTATTTTGACTTTTTCATTTTGTTTATTTATTTAAAAAAATTTTTTTTAACATTTATTTATTTTCAAGAGACAGAGTGCGAGTGGGGGAAGGGCAGAGAGAGGGGGAGGCACAGAACCTGAAGCAGGCTCCAGGCTCTGAGCTGTCAGCACAGAGCCCCATGCAGGGCTCGAACCCACCAACTGTGAGATCATGACCTGAGCTGAAGTTGGACGCCTGACTGAGCCACCCAGGCACCCCTATTTATTTATTTTTTAAATGAGTTGACTTTTTTTTTTTTTTTTTTGAGAGAGAGAAAGTGCACACAAGCTGGGGAGGGGCAGAGAGAGTGGGAGAGAGATAACTTTAAGTAGGCTCCACACTGCCAGCATGGAGCCCAATGTGGGACTTCAACTCATAACCAATGAGATCATGACCTGAACTAAAATCAAGAGTCAAACACTTAACTGACTGAGCCACCCAGTTGCCCCAGAGTATTTTGACTTTTTTTTTTTTTAAACAATTATTCATTTTTGAGAGACAGAGCTCAAGCAGGGGAGGGGCAGAGAGAGAGGGAGACACAGGATACAAAGCAGGCTACAGGCTCCAAGCTGTCAGCACAGAGCCTGGTGCGGGGCTCGAACCCATGAATGGTGAGATCATGACCTGAGCCGAAGTTGGATGCTTAACCAACTGAGCCACCCAGGTGCCCCTTGACTTTTTTAAAAATAATTTTTATAACTTTAAAAATATTGAGGTATAATTCACATACAGTTAGATGTACAGATCTTAAGTATTCAAGTTTCATGAGTTTTAGTAGTTGTGTATATCCAAGTAACTAATACCTTGAACAAGATACAGAACATTTCCGTTACCCCAGAAAGTTCTCTTGTGTCCCCTTTTAGTTAACCTCCACCTCTACCCTCAGGTCTTATATAACCACTGACCTGCTTTCTGTCACTATATATTTGTTTCGCCTGTTCTAGAATGTCACAGAAATAGAATCATTCCCATATATGTTCTTTTATGCTTGGCTTCTTTGGCTTAGCATAATGTTTTTTGATATTAGTACATGTATCTGTAGTTTTTATTACTAATATTCCTTTCTATGAATATACCATAATTTGTCCATTCTCCTTTTGATGGATATTTGGGTTGTTTCCAGTTTTGGACTATTATGAATAAAGCTGTATGAACATTCTTGTACAAGTCTTTGATTCTTGGACATGTTTTCATTCATCTTGGGTGAAACCTAGACATGGACTTTCTGGGTCTTAGGATATGTGTGTGTTTATAAGAAAGTGTCAGGGGCGCCTGGGTGGCGCAGTCAGTTAAGCGTCCAACCTCAGCCAGGTCACGATCTCGTGGTCCGTGAGTTCGAGCCCCGCGTCAGGCTCTGGGCTGATGGCTCAGAGCCTGGAGCCTGTTTCCGATTCTGTGTCTCCCTCTCTCTCTGCCCCTCCCCTGTTCATGCTCTGTCTCTCTCTGTCCCAAAAATAAATAAACGTTGGAAAAAAAAAAAAAAAGAAAGTGTCAAACAGTTTTTCTCACACCATTTTGTATTCCCAACAGCAATGTGTGTGAATTGCATTTCTCCATCCTCACCATATTTGGTATTGTCAGTCTTATTTTAGCCAATCTAATAGGTATGTAACTTTATCTCATTGTGCTTTGAATTTGAATTTCAAAATGCCTAATGATACTGAGAATCTTTTCATGTGCTTATTGCCATTCAGATACCTTCATTTGCCCCTTTTTTGTTTGTCCGTTTCCTTTTTATTGTTGTTTAATAGCAGTCATTAAAATTTTTTTAATTCTAAGTAGGCTGAAAAAGTGAAATGCCTTTCAGGTTTGATTTCTTATATATCAAATTTAGGGAGTACTTTTTAAGAGAGCAAGTTTGTAAAGTTAGAATTTGAATGTTAGGACAGTACCAGTTAAAAAATAAGAGAGCTACAAGTTAAGTGCATCCATTATGCAAAGTGTAATAAGAGATTTTTCATGCCCATATTGTTGTTTTTCAAAAAGATCATCACTAAAATGTTCAGAAGATAAGGTAGATACTATTCTTTACTCTCATTCTGCTAAATCTTTTTTTTTATTTTAGAGAGAGAGAGCATGAGCAGGGGGGAGAGGGGGAGAGAGAGAGGGAGAGAGGGAGAGAGAGAGAGAATGAGAATCTTAAGCAGGTTCCACACTTAGTGTGGACCCCAGCACAGGGCTTGATCCTGGGATCATGACTTCAACAGAAATCAAGAGTCAGCCACTCAATCCACTGAGCCACCCAGGTGCCCCTCATTCTACTAAATCCTCTGCAATGTGTTTACATTTTCCTCCATTAATCCTTTCCTATCTGTGCCTCTGCTAGTGTATTCAAATGCCCATACTACTGGGAGCCTGGATTCAAAAGACAAGGAGTACCTGGTCTCTGCTCAAACAGCTTAAATCTGATTAGCTACCATCTCTTTATTCTCACACTTATATGGTTCCTTTGCTGTTGTCCTATTACTGGTTCTTGGGTTTCTTTCTGGCTTCAGGCCTCTTTCTTCATGTTCTTCTCTCTGCCCACCTCCAGTGTTCCCTTACTTCTGTGTATTCACAGACTTTTTTCTTACTGCAAGTAGCTACTTTTATCCTTAATCTCCATGCAATTTCCTGTTCAAGAGTCTGCAATAGCTGCTTATTACTTAACATTATGTTCATTTTCTACTCTGTACTACATAGTTGAGCCTCCAATACTCAGGTAATCTTGGCCTCTAGCTCCTTCAAAAACATGCGGTGATTGGCAGGATAGTTTCCCAGCTCTCCTCTGAACCTTTTATTCTGCAGTTCTTCACACTCATACCCATGCACATACCCACCCTACATGCAAGAATAGTGATTCTTACTTAGAACCACATGGTGTCAGAGCTAGAAGGGATCTTAGAAATCAAGTAACTAATTAATTTATTAATGAAAGTGAAAACTGAGGCTCTTAGAAAAACCCTTCTGTGAGTCCTTCCTCAAATATCTTGCTTATTCACATCTAAACTTCATTAATATTTATATGAGTAGTCATTACCACCCTGTTAATCATATGGTCTTCTGTTATTTTTGTATTTATTTTAATTCTCTATTACTTCTTTCATCAAGCTTTTTCGGATTAAGACAAAATCATCTCTTAGATTCTCTAGGACATCTAGCATGGAATTCTTATTTGCTTCCAGACTTGTCTTATCATATAACCAGTTCCATGAAAAATTCCTATTAAAAAACTCATGTGCTGCTTTAAGAATGTTTTTTCCTCTTCCTGTGTTTTTATCATGTAAAGCCCTCCTCTCCCTAAAGGATTGTATGCTCATAGCTGAATTTTGTCAGCTATAAACAGGATTCTGTTTCTACCTGACTTTGGTAATGAAAAATCTGTATGTAGATTAACATTTCTCTTAGTGTATATGTTATACAAATGATTTTTTTCCCCTAGAGGGAATGCCACTTGCTTCGCATATGGACAGACAGGTGCTGGGAAGACCTACACCATGATAGGAACTCATCAGAACCCAGGACTCTATGCTCTGGCTGCCAAAGAGATCTTCAGGCAACTAGAAGTGTCCCAGCCAAAAAGGCACCTCTTTGTGTGGATCAGCTTTTATGAAATCTACTGTGGACAGCTTTATGACCTCTTAAATAGAAGAAAAAGGTACTGGTTATGAATGGGAAACTACAAATCTGTTCATCATTGTTTTAAGCGAGGGTCCACAGAATTGATGATCATGGGATTTAATACAAGGTCTTATTATATTAGTGCCCTTTTCTGAGATGAGTCTCCTGAATTAGATGAATATTTTTTAAATCAGTTCAGCTAGAAAAGAATGCAAATTAGCCTTCCATTAGTATTTTTTAAGTGATCTATATCCGTATGTTTATCAAAAGACTATCCCTTTTACTTTGATCTGCAAAAAGGTGATGATTTCAGGAAATCAGGATATCAACATGTACTTAAATACCTTCCTATTCTTTTGCCTATTATTACATTGGAAGAACTATAAATAATGTTTCTTGCTTTCTCTTATTTTTTTTTCTCAATAATCTTAGGGTAAATTTAATGATAATTTTCTGAGATCAGTTAAAAAAAATACATCTCGGGGAGCTTGGGTGGCTCAGTCGGTTAAGTGTCCAACTTTGGCTCAGATCATGATCTCGCAATCCGTGAGTTCGAGCCCCGCGTCGGGCTCTGTGCTGACCGCTCAGAGCCTGGAGCCTGTTTCAGATTCTGTGTCTCCCTCTCTCTCTGACCCTCCCCCATTCATGCTCTGTCTCTCTCTGTCTCAAAAATAAATAAACGTTAAAAAAAAAAATTTTTTTTTAAATACATCTCTCTTCTTCACGTTAGACTTCTAACTCTTCTAAGTCTTAAACTGTTGCCCTTGAAACATAATACAGTAACTTAGAAATGGATTTAAATCCTATTGTATTTTTCTGGCCTAAAGTTTTGTTTAGGTTGAAAGAGCTGACTTTAACTGAGCAGGAAACAACAAAGTTGTGAAGGTACCAACTGACTGGGAGGATAAGGAGGAGAGATGGAATAGGGGAGGTGGAAAGATAAAAGAGTGTCATAACCGAATTAACCAGAACTGTGACATGTTGGGAGCAGTCACAAGTGGAGAGAAGGGAATTGGGGCAGAGCATGGTGGTAGGCTGGGGAAACTAAATCAGTGACAGAAACTAGCCCCCAGCAAAGGTATCCAAGCCCCTACACAGCTGTCCAAAAGGATGTGCAAATTCCAGGCAAACACTGGAATGGGGGTTGGGCTAGAAGAGCATCTGAGTTCAGTAGAGTGTGATAGGGCAGGCCCCCATGCCAAAGGTGCTGATGTTTGAAGGGTTGGGGTCCAGAGCCAAGATGGCCAAGAATGAACTCTTGAGATGTCTTTGGTGCAAAAAGGTGGTTTTATTAAAGCACGAGGACAGGATCCGTGGCAGAAAGAGCTGCACTGGGGTTGGGAAGAGTGACTGATTATATAAGATTTTCTATCCTGTGGAGGGGAGAATGAGGTTAGGGCTCTAGGAAATTGAGTCCATAGGTTTCTGGAGATTGCCTTTTTACTTGTAAATTATTAAGACAGTTGCAAACTGATGCAAACTCTTGTCCTGCATGATGATCTCTATCAGTTAACCATTTGTTTTTCCCTTTCCTTTGTTCTTGGGCAGCCAAGAGTGCCTGAGGAATGTTTTACAAATCCCACCTGGGGGATGGGGGGGTGGGGGTGTTAGCTTGTACTATGCTCTCAGCTTGCCTTTGTTACCTATAAGAGTATTGAGTAGTGAAACTGGAGAAGCCATCAACTGGGCTTAGGCAGACCACCATCTGTGGACTATTCCAAGAAAAGGGGACCTTTAGGTATGCCACAATTCAGAGGATGTACAGGTGTTCAGGGTTTAGTCCTGACACAGCAACTGCCAAATAAAGGAGGGTTCTGCTCTAGGTTTGGTTTGGAGAAGAGTTGCTTTTCTTTATTACCCTCTGTTGGTTTTTGAAGCTTCAAGTTAGTTCAATCACAGCTTCTCTTCCAAGGCCCCAACACTATTACTTAGGAGACCTTTCCAGTCAGAATGCAGCTGGACACTGGCAAGAGCATCTGGCTCTGGAGGTCTCAAACAGACCAGGTTCAACCACTAGCCACCAACAAAATCCAAAGGCAGAGAAACAAGTAGTGGTGAAACAAGAAAGGAATTTAGTTCAGTGGGGCTACCACCAGGAAGACAACGGACTAACATTTCAAAGATCGCCTCCAAAGTGCCGAAAATACTTCTAGGTTTATATAAGGAGAAAGTGGGACAAAGGTCAATGGGTTTGTGCAGGTGGGCAGTGAAGTCAAGTTGATCATTGTCTTAGGGCCAATCATGGATAGAGTCTTGCTGGCTTGGGACAGTCCTTTATTGCTTGAGGGGGTAATTTGTGTTCCCTTCTGGGGATGCTTTGCCTGCATGGTCTTTTCCCAGAGTTAAGAGTATGATACGCTGGAATGAACTTAATCATTTAGAAAGTTTGAGGTCAAAATGCAGGAAGTTGAAGTCCTCTTTGTTTAAAGAACAGTCGGCAAGGGGATAAAAGCTGTTGTGCTGTGTGTGTGTGTCTGTCTCTCTGTGTCTAGTTTGTTGGTTTCTTTGGGTGAAGGGACAGTCAGGATATCTAGTTATTTGTGAGTGCGGTTCTTTAATGAATGACTCAGATATATTGCCCTGTGTATTTGCATTCTTTTCAGTTTATTTATTTTGAGAGGTGGGGGAGGGACAGAGAGAGAGGGAGAGAGAGAATCCCAAGCAAGCTGTGCACTGTCAGCACAGAGCCCAACTCGGGGCTCAAACTCACGAATGGTGAGATCATGGCCTGAGTTGAAATCAAGAGTCAGAAGCCAAACCAACTGACTGAGCCCCCCAGCAACCCCCCCCCCCACAAATTAACTCTTAAAGTAGAGGATAAATTGTTTTTATAGCCTTGCATAAAAAGTGATAGAAATACATTTCTGGCTTATAGAATTTAAAAAGCTAGAAGTACATTTTGGGCTGTCCATTAGGAACTGTTCTGGGGTGAGCTCAGGGCATAGGGCCTGTATGTTTAGGAATGACCTGAGGGCTCTGAAAGCTTGATCCCTCTTTTATTCCAGAAGCCTGACTGTTCTAATAGAATTAGTTTCTGATAGGTCATGGGGATTGGTGAAGCTGTTTTTCTCCAGTTCTGTAAAAATTCGGAAATTTGGGGTGAAACAAACTAAGAAAACATTTTTGAGAAAATCATTTCCTTTTTTGGGTATAAAGTGGAATTCCATTCTTAACCTTAATCAGTATCTTATTAAGGGAGAAAAATAATCTTTGAGTCTTTGATAGATTCAATATATGCCCCTTGATATATCTGGTTTAATGATGATGATAGACCATAGCCTTATACATAGGCCTGAGAAATTCAGTTATAGCACCAGCTCTTCCTTCCTCCCTTGGAAGATATATGAAGACTCCTTATGTTGGAAATAGAGTAGAACCCAGTTTCTGTACATCTCTCTGCTCTACCTTCTATGATGTTAGCTTTCAAAATTGGCCCTCTAGCAGATACGGAATGGCTGCCACTGCTCCCAGGGCCACATACTTTCACTTCCAGAAAGAGCACCAGCACCTCACCCCCAGGCACCTAACGACCAGAGACAAGAACTATTTTGATTGGACCAGCAGAGATCCCATATCCACTCCTGAACCAATCACTAAAGCCAGGAATATACCATCTGTTGATTGGCATATGTCTGCATTATATGTTCATTCTTTTAATTGTAGCCAAAGATGTCGATTTGTTTACAATAGTCAAGGACCATCTCTGAAGCCCAGGGCTGTGATCAGGAGGTGTGCGAGGGGGGGCGTGGAGGATACACATCAATCTCACTCAAATAACAGAACTGCTACCTAATAGGGAAATGGTGGAAGGTCTCTGGGGAGGCAAGAACAAAGTCCATTATAGCAGGTCTGCTGTACCAACCATGTTCTTGTGTCTGCAGGCTCTTTGCAAGAGAAGATAGCAACCACGTGGTACAGATAGTGGGACTGCAAGAGCTTCAGGTGGACAGTGTGGAGCTCCTCTTAGAGGTAACTCTTCCTTACTACCCCATGATAGTAACCTAAGTACAGGGAAAGAATTCATTTTGCTATCTAGCAAGAATAATGGAATTTAGCCAGAGGGCCATGACAAGCATGCTACCTAACATTTGTAAAATGTGAGTCCTCTAAGAGGATAGCTCCTTTCTGTACAGGGTTGTTGTCTAAGTGCCACAGAGTGTGTGGGAGAACCTTGTGCATGAGAGGCTACTCTTGTGCTAGCTTGACAGACTGCTAATGTGTATATCTATGGTAGTGGGAAAAGCTACTGGAGAGAAATATTCTTTTTTTAAGTTTATGTACTTATATTGAGAGAGAGAGAGTCAGCAGGGGAGGGGCAGATAGAGGGAGAGGGAGAGAATCCTAAGCAAGCTCCACACTGTCAGCACAGAAACCTAATGTGGGGCTTGAACTCACAAACCGTGAGACCATGAGCTGGAGTCAAGAGTTGGACACTTAACTGACTGAGCCACCCAGGTGCCCCGAAATATTCTTACTTTTAAGTAAAAATTTTAATGGGTAAGGGGCACTTGACTGACTCAGTAGAGCATGTGACTCTTGATCTCTGGGTCATGAGTTTGAGCCCCACATTGGGTGCAGAAATTACTTAAAAAAAATTTTTTTTAATAGTAATTTTCACATGGGTTCGGAATTCAAGAGGTACAATAAAAATATCCCTTCTATTCCCTTTTAAAACTGAGGCAAGTTTTTTTGTATATCCTTCCAAAGACATTTCCAAATCTTTCATGAAAAGTTCTTTTAGGGGCACTGTCTGTCTCTCTCTCAAATAAATTTGAAAAAGCTTCTAAAAAGTTATCTTTTAACACTTGCTCATTACTAGATACAAACCTTGCAAAAATATGTAAGAAGATAGAAGAATACAGGCCACTTCCAACTTACTGTATAAAACTCCCTACTCCCCACTGAGATATCCACTGTTCAAACGGTTTAAAATCATTTTTTTTCCTTTGCGAATTTATTAATTTATGTACAAATATATTTTTGTTGAATTGTCCTTTAATGCAGTGCTCCTCAACCACTTAGATCACTTTATTGTGAAAAATAGCCTATACCGAAATATGCTTAAAGCCTGAATGTGTATAGTGTAGTATAGTATAGAATAAAGAAACAACCACTTTCATAATCAGTTACCCAGATTAAGAAATAGAACATTTCAGCACCCCATAAACCCCTATACAACTTGCCAGTCACAGTCCCCTGTACTCCTGACATTTATGCTAAATCACTTTCTTGTTCTTTGTTATAGTTTTACCACTTATGTATTCATCCATTAACTATATAACTTACTGTGCACCTGTTTTTTAACTTTTATGAATAGAATCACACCATATTATTTGTCTTCTTTTGCTCATCATTATGCTTTTGAGTTCAGTCTATGTTTTTGCACATGGCTGTAGTTTTGTTCTTATTTGCTATATAGTTTCAATCATATGAATATGCCACCTTTTAACCATTCTGTTAATGGACAGCTGGGGTTGTTTCTATTTGGGGGGCTCTTCTGAACATTGTAACTGTGAAATGTCCTTATACCTGTGTTCCGGTACAGTTCTAGTTGTGAGGACATGCAGATCTTCCACTTCATTAGCTTTCCAAAGCTCTGTATGCTACCACAAGTGGTGTATGAGCAATCCCATTGTTCTTCATCCTCGCCAAGACTTCCTGTTGATTTTCAAATTTTTGCCAGTCTGGAATTGTTTAATTATATCTCATTGTAGTTTTATTTTGCATTTTGCTGATTGAGAAATAAATTGAATAGCTTTTCATATTTTTAATTTATCTTATGGGTTTCCTCTTTGGGGAATGCCAGTTAGGGTCTTTTCCTCATTTTGGGGTTGTCTGTCTTTTTCTTACTGATGTGTATATACAAATGTGAGTCATTTGTTTTTTGTGTCATAAACATGTTGTGTCATTCTGTGGCTTGCCTTTCTAGTTTCACCGCAGTGTCTTTAAATGCTTACTTGACTCTGAGGTCAATGAAATCAGAATCTTTTAAATCAGTCAGGCCTAGATGTAGATATTAGTGTTATCCTGAACTGAAATATTGGTCACATACCGTAAAATTCACCTTTTTAAAGTATATGCTTCAGTGTTTTTAAATATAATTTTCTTATTAAAATATAATCCACATAAAATAATCACCCTTTTAAAATATGCAGTTAAAGTGATTTTTAAAGTATATTCAGAAAGTTGTGCAGCCATCTCCTCTATCTAATTCCAGAACATTTTCATCACTTCAGAATGAAACCCTGTACCAGTAGCAGTTGCTCCGTATTTCCTTTGCCTCCAGGCCTTGCAGCCACTAATTTCTGTCTCTTTGAATTTGCCCATTTTGGCCATAGCATATATGGAATCCTACAATATGCAACCTTTTGTCTCTGGTTTCTTTCACTTAACAGATTTTCAAAGCTCACCCATGTTGTAGCATATGAAAGTACTTTCATTCATTCTTGTGGCTGAATAATATTCTATTATGGATACATTATTCATATATATATTTATTTTAGAGAGGGAAAGAGAGAGTGAGCTTGTGAGTGGGGAAGAGGGGCAATGGGAGAGAGAATCTCAAACAATCTCCATGCTTAGCTCAGACCCCAGCATAGGGCTTGATCCCACGACCCTGGGATCATGACCTGAGCTGAAATCAAGAGTCAGACATTCAGTCGACTGAACCACCTAGGTGCCCCATATTATTCATATTTTATTCATCCATTCATTAGTTAATAGACACAGAGGTTGTTTTTACTTTTATAGAAGCACTGTTATGAATAATACTGCTATAAACATTCATAGTACAAGTTTTTGTGTGGACGTATGTCTTCAGTTCTCTTGAGTCTATGCCTAGGAATGGAATTGCTGGGTCATACTTTTTGAGGAACTGCCAAACTGTTCTCCAAAGTGGCTGTGCCGTTTTACATTCCCAGCAGCAATGTATGAAGGTATATGTCATTTTAAATGCTCTCCACATGATTCTGACATGCAGCCTGCAGCCATTATAATCATCCTTACAGTATTCTTTTAGTAGCAAGCCTGGCTAGAGTCAAAGAAAGAAGGCTAGAAGGACAGGCCAGGTACTTGACCAGACGTTCCTTTAGAACAGCTTCACAATACACCTTTCCAGGGATTTGGGTGTATGAAATGGCAGGGTGGCCCACCACTGATGTCTTTTTCTAACAGTTTCTTTTTCCTAGGACAAATAAGTAAATTTTGCTTAAGGCCTGAGACCTCATATTTGTGTGACTATTATATTCTTAAGTCCTGGGATAAAACATCTGAGGATAGCACATGAGTGTGGCTATTTTAGAGTTACTTAAGAGCCAAGGGCCCCTTTCTAGGAATTGTAAAATCAAGTGCGCAACAAAAGTTTGTGGGATGTGTTGAAGGGGCTTCCCTGAGATTGTGACCATTCTTTTTTTTTTTTTTTTTAACTTTTATTTATTATTGAGAGACAGAGACAGAGCATGAGTGGGGGAGGGGCAGAGAGAGGGAGACACAGAATCTGAAGCAGGCTCCAGGCTCTGAGCTGTCAGCACAGAGCCCAGTATGGGGCTGGAACTCACAAACCGCAACACCCAGACCGAAGTCAGACACTTACCTGACTGAGCCACCCAGGCGCCCCTTTTTTTTTCCCCAATGTTTATTTATTTTTGAGAGAGAGCAGGGGAGGGGTAAAGAGAGGGGGACAGAGGATCTGAAGCAAACTCTGCACTGACAGCACAAAGCCTGAGCGGGGCTCGAACTCATGAACCATGAGATCACGACCTGAGCCAAAGTCAGACACTTAACCAGCTGAGCCACCCAGGTGCCCTGAAATTGTGACCATTCTTTTTTTTTTTTTTTTTTTTAATGTTTTTTTACTCTTGAAGGAGAGAGATAGAACATGAGTGGGGGAGGGGCAGAGAGAAAGGGAGACACAGAATCCGAAGCAGGCTCCAGGCTCTGAGCTGTCAGCACAGAGCCTGATGCGGGGCTCGAGCTCACGATCTGTGATATCATGACCTGAGTGAAGTTGGTTGCCCAACCGACTAAGCCACCCAGGTGCCCCAAGATTGTGACCATTCTTAACCTGTCCAAAGTGCCCTCCATTGTGGAGTCCTAAGAAAATTGTTTCTTATATTCCTGTTCCCTGTGGTTCTCTTGCCCCCACCTCCCCCAGCCATTCCTTCATTTGACAGGAGAGTTACTGCCCATGATGCCTTTATCCCTGAAGATTTAACCAACTGAATGGGAAAGGAAGAGATGTTTAGGAGGAGGTCCCTTTCCCTTAGCTATGGCCATAATTGTGTTAATGGGAAGTCTGGTGTCATATCACTCCCACTACCTTTGGAAGAGTTTATGGTACTGCTCTATCTTAAGATATCTTTCCTAAGAAAAGCCACCTGGGTGGCTCAGTTGGTTGAGCATCCAACTCTTGATTTCGGCTCAGGTCACGATCTTATGGTTTGTGAGTTTGAGCCCTGTATCGGGCTGTGTGCTGACTACAGAGCCTGCTTGGGATTCTCTCTCTCCCTCTCTCTCTGCCCCTCCCCTGTTTTCTCTCTCTCTCTCTCTCTCTCTCTCTCTCTCTCTCTCAAAAAATTAACTAAAAAAAAAAAGCAGAAAGAAGTTTCTTGTTAGTGTTTTATATCATCACCATCGATACTCTCAGTCTACAAGAAGTCAGTTGAGATCAAGATGGAAAGTTGATATAAATTATGGATGCCCTCATGAACATTTACTCACTCGAAACAACAGCACTTGCTAACTCAGGTGTTGCACTTTCTCAGGTGTTACTGTACATTCTCGCTCAAGTATCACCCATGTGTTTGCTCAAGTGTCACCCTCAGGTGTCATCTTTGAGTGTCACCCTCACAGATCACCCTCAGGTTCACTCAGGCATGGCCACTTGCATGCCTGCACAACTAGCAGCCGTATTTTTCCCACAGGATTGTCCTTCTTCCAGGAACTCTCTCCTTCAAGTGTATTTTATTACCTGGGCTTAACAATGCAGACACAAGGTCTTCCCTGCCTTTACCGAGGATGCACTGACTCCTCATATTTCTCAGTTGTGGAATCAAGATTTCTTCTGTCAGGGAATTGATGAGTATTTTTTCAGTTGTAGAGATTTACAGATTTTTTTTAACGTTTATTTATTTTTGAGACAGAGACTGAGCATGAATGGGGGAGGGTCAGAGGGAGGGAGACACAGAATCTGAAACAGGCTCCAGGCTCTGAGCTGTCAGCACAGAGCCCGACGCGGGGCTTGAACTCACGGACCGAGAGATCATGACCTGAGCCGAAGTCGGCCGCTTAACCGACTGAGCCACCCAGGCGCCCCAGATTTACAGATTTTTAAGTCATTTCGATAGCCACTTTATGTACTTATGGGCATCCATTCTCAAACTTCTCATAAACCTGTTTCATATTTTATCATTGCCCTAATCGCAATTGGTAACGGAGGCCCACATGGCAAAAGCTTCCCCTAGGTGAGCCTCGTTGTATGCCAGTGGTAGAGACTTACTATGCACACAGTGCCTATGCTACTGACATGCTCCTAGCCCTCCTTCAGTATATGCACAGAAACCTTAGTGATTAAAGCCTTATAACCATACAGAGGTGGGTCCTGGTGCCATGTATCCTTCAGCATGTCCTTTCCCTTTCTGAGCCTGAAACATGTGGATGATAGTAGATGATTGGGTTGGATGATACAGGAGGAAATGAGATAACATATAGAAAATGGTTGGTGTGACACTAGTTCAATTCGCCACATCTGTTCTTATTAATAGTCTTTATTAATAATGTCCCTGAATGTTACCCAGGCAACAGAATTGAGCAGTTGTCTTTAGTTTCTTTGGTGGCAGTTCCCCATTTCACTACTCACATAACATGTTTTGTCTAAAGGACCTAGATTTAGAAATTTGCCCAATAGACTTGAGTTACAGAAGGAAGAATTCAAGAAGGAGGAAGTGGTAGAGGAAAAGGAAGCCTACTGATTTTTCAGTTGATTGCACTATTTTTGCTTGGCTCCTAGACTTGCATTTTCCCCCAAATATTTTGTTTTTCCCTTTTCTTCTTCTTTTTTCTTTTTGGTTCACTTGTACTGGGGAGCCCGTGGAGTCTCATGTTGATCTGCAAAGCTCTATTTCCCCAGGAAACTCTGTTTTACATTTCTGAAAAGAAATAAAGTTTTGGAAGTTTACACAAAAATGTTTGTTCTTGGGGCACCTGACTGGCTCAGTCAGTGGAGCATGCAACTCTTGATCTCAGGGCTGTGCGTTCGAGACCCACATCAGGCTCTCTGCTACCAGCATGAAGCCCACTTCTCTGTCCCCATCTCTCTGCACCTCCCTCACTCATGTTCTCTCTCAAAAATAAATAAACATTGGGACACATAGATGGCTCAGTGTGGTTAAGTGTCTGATTCTTCGTTTCAGCTCAGGTCATGATCTTACAGTTTTGTGGGTTCGAGCCCTGTGTTGGGCTATATGTGCTGGCAGCATAGAGCCTGCTTGGGATTCTCTCTTTACCTCTCTGCCCCTCCCCTGCTTGTGCTGTCTCTGTCTTTCTCAAAAAAAAAAAAAAAAAACTTAAAAAAATTTTTTAAATAAAAATAAATATTAAAAAAAGTTGATCTATCTGATGATCTTTATAAACGGAGTCATTTTTACTCGTCAGAGCCCAGGTGCTTTATTTCACTTTCTGAAAGGCATGGTTATTGTAGCCTGTTTCTGAAGCTGAGGAAACTGAACCAGAACCAGAAATCCTTCATGCCTTCCCTAAAAGTCATTAGTCAGGAAAGGTATCCTCAACACATTAGGTTTTCTGGGATGTACTCACAGGTACCTAATGCATCATGATGGATAAGGTGGACAAGGTGCATGAAAAACCAAGTGTAAAACTTTATAACAGAACCCCAGAAGCCAACTTTTCTTGACTTCCCTGGGGGTGAACCACAAACCATCTTCTAAGTGTCTGTCTGTATCCTCTGTGCCTAGCTAGGCCTTGAGGCCTTTCTCAGCTGTGTGTCCCTAGCATCATTACTGTCACGTGGCAGAGGCCACCTGGCTTCTATCCCTAGCCTGACGATATTTGACCTATGTGACCTCGGGTAAGTCACTAACTTCTCTCTTTCTTCCCTTATCAAGCATATTGTTTATACAAATGTAGAGATTTAAAGGATCTCCCCTGTCTCTTCGTGGGGCTTGTAAAAGACCAAAACCAACAAGCAAAAAACAAAAAGAGGTGTGAGAACCCTAAAACTAGAAGGAAATACACCAGAATCTTGTTTACTCTGGATTTATGTGAGGTATATATTTTCTTGTTGATAGTTTTCCTACATTTTCCAAGTTTTCCACAGTAAGCATGTCTTTCTTTTCTAATAGAGAAAAAAGAAAAGTTTGATAAAAAGAACATTACACATCATCCTTGCATTAGTCTATGTATGCACAAAGAGTGACAGGAGAGAGGCCAGGATAAAGAAGTACATTTGAACTAGGTGGTTCAGTTACAGATGTGCCTGAAGCAGCCTAGCCAGCATCCAAGCTTAGTTAGCAGTGCAGGGCAGGGGGACCTGCCACACCCAGTGTAAGGGACTACTATCACTCTTATGATTTCTAATTAGCAGTAACATACTAGCTCTGCAGTTGACAGTACAGTGTTATAAATTAACAGGTTCTTCTCTTTATAAAAAGATTCATCGGATAGAGCTATTACACTTTTAGCAAGCTATTTACAAAATGAGTGCATCTAAAATATTCTAAATTTGATTTTAAAATACAATTCTAGGGGCACCTGGGTGGCTCAGTAGGGTAAGCAGCCAACTCTGGATTTCAGGTCATGACCTCGTGGTTTGTGAGTTCAAGCCCCACATCAGGCTTGAGCTGACAGGCTGACAGTGTGGAGCCTGCTTGGGATTCTGTCTCTCTCTCCCTCTTTTTCTTCCCTGTGTATTAGTCATTCTGTGATACACATTTCTGTCCTTTGCTTTAGTTACTAAGATAGATGGCTACTGTGGGACCTTGCTTTGGAGACAAGTCATGCCCTGGAGATTGTAGTCAGGCTAAATCTATCAAAGGTATAAAAAAGAGTTTATGAGATCAAGAAGTAAATTAGCTCTTCAGCTATTAAATGTTTTCCCCCAAGGTGAGTATTCCACATTGTTTGCATTGCTGTTGGGTATTTACTCTGTATGATTTAATGTTTAGGCAGCTTTCTGCTTAGAAGGAAAATGACTGCAGTGTACTGACAAAGGTATATGCCTGGTCTCTGTTGCTCTCAGCCAACTCTTAGAAACCAGAGGGCTTTTTTATTTCTTGGGGAAATCACCCTATGGATTTTATTTTCAGGTGATTCTGAAAGGCAGCAAGGAGCGCAGCACTGGGGCCACTGGAGTTAATGCAGACTCCTCCCGCTCCCATGCTATCATCCAAATTCAGATCAAAGATTCAGCCAAGAGGACATTTGGCAGGTGAGCTGGAAATATGCAAGGAACTGCATTGTCTGCCTTTCCGTAACATGACTTTGAAATATGTGTTATCAACAACAGAACACTCTGCCACCATGGAGTTTTTAATAAATATCAGGGATACAGAGTAGAGTTGTTAGCCCTGAAATAAATCATTGTATTAAAGTGCCATCAGTTGATTAACCATGAAGTAATGACCTATTGTTGGTCAAGCCTAAGTTATTAAAAGGGACATTGATTGCTTCTAACATGAAACACAGTATCAGCAAAGGAATAGTAGGAAATGCATCTCAGCTTACAGGCCAAAAAAAAAAGGGGAGGGGGGAGAGAGAATTAATCTAGCCTTCTTGAAAGAAGCCATAAGACAAATGAGTACATTCATTGCTTCTCTGGTGCTATCTTAGCAAACTCTGCCACACTGATGGATGAGCCTATCTCACCTCTCAGTAATGAGTCTTTTTCTTTTCTTTTTTTTTCCTTAAACTTTTCTTTCTTTTCTTTTTATTTTTTTGGCTGGAAAGTAGCCCACAGAAGTTTCTATTTAATTATCTAAGTGGTCACATATGTGATTTGCATTGCAGTCATTTAGCTTTATGGGAAGAATGGCGGGGTTTTTTGGGGGGGGGGAAGAATGTTTTATTAATTTTAGTCATACTTTCTCACAAATGATTAAAACCAATGGAAGTGTCTGAACAGTGCTATCAACAGCTGACAGATCAGGATCTTAAAATACTTTTGGAAAGCTGACAGTAATGTCTTTTCTTTCCTGAGGATGGGCCAGTGTTAATTTCTTCCTGCCGCCACAAAATGCTGACTGTTGTAAAAATAAACCAAAGCCCCAAAGAAGTTACCTTTGCTGTGTCTTTTCTCTAGGATCTCTTTTATTGACTTGGCTGGCAGTGAAAGAGCAGCAGACGCCAGAGACTCAGATAGACAGACAAAGATGGAAGGTGCAGAAATAAACCAGAGTCTTCTGGCTGTAAGTTGTTTGACAACTTTAATCTAAAAATCCTTCTTGAGGGGCACCTGGGTGGCTCAGTCAGTTAAGAGTCCGACTTCAGTTCAGGTTATGATCTCATGATCTATGAGTTCGAACCCCGTGTCAGGCTCTGCTGACAGCTCATAGCCTGGAGCCTGCTTCGGATTTTGTGTCTCCCACTCTCTTTGCCCCTGCCCTTGCCCCTGCCCCTCCCTCCCTCTCTTTCCCTCCCTCCCTCCCTCCCTCTCTCTCTGTCTCTCAAAAATAAATAAATAAACAAACAAACAATTAAAAACTTAAAAATTTTTAAAAATCCTTCCTGAGAGATTTTGTCCCTCTTTACATGCAGCCAGAGTGGGTGAGGGTGGTTGGGTGGAATCAGTAGAGCAAGGGCATGCTCTTAGAGTCTGGCAGTGGAATTCCAAGGTTGGAATTGGGCAGAGGCTGCCCAATCAGATTCTCAGCAAAGGAACACACAAGTATTTCTGCAGCTGCTAAATGGTTAACTTAGGTAAGCTTTCTCCCTCTCATCAAATTTTTAGATTGTATTAAGTTTTCAAACATACAAAAGTAGAATAAATCATTTAATGACTTCCCAAATACTTGCACCCAGCTTCAACATGTGAAAAATCTAACTAACCCTTCCCTTGGATTATTGTAAAGCAAATCCTGTCATCCTGTCATGTCTTCCACAAATATTTCATTATCTCAAGGAGATGAGGGCTCATACTTTCTTAAATATACCTGCAATGCCATTATCACACCTAAAGAAATAATTATGTTATATTATCTATTATCTAGTAAATGTTATCCTTCCTCCAGTTGTCCCATAAATGGCTTTTCACAGTTGGTTTGTTCAAATCAAGATGCAAACAGGACCCTTGGATCATTTCTGATAGTCTATTTTATTCCATATCAGTTCTTCCATTCTCTCTCTCTCTCTTTAATATCAATGTATTTGTTCAAGAAAACTGGGTCACTTGTCCTATAAGATTTCCTGCATTCTGGATTAGGTTGACTGCATCCCCATGTTGATGTTTAACATGGCACTCTGTTCTCTCTATTTTCTGTAAAGTGGTTAAGGTCTGTGTTTGTGCTGTACAGTACAGTAGCTACTACGCCACATGTGGCTATTGAGCACTTCAAACGTAGCCAGTCTGAACTGAGATATGCTCTAAGTGTAAGATACACCCTGGATCTTGAAGCAGGCATAATATCTCATTAATATTTTTCATATTGATTACACAATGAAATAACATTTTGGATGTATTGGATTACATAACATGTAATTAAGATTAATTTGGAGTGCCTGAATGGCTCATTCGGCCAAGCATCAGACTCTTGGTTTTGGTTCAGGTCATGATCTTGAAGTTCGTGGGATTGAGCCCCGTGTCAAGCTCTACGCTGGCAGCATGGAGCCTGCTTGGGATTCTCTCTGCCCCTCTCCTGCTCATGAGCGCATGTGCGCGCGCGCGCTCTCTCTCTTTCTCTCAAATAAATAAATAAACTTAAAAAAAGATTAATTTCATTTTTTTAATGTGAAATTTTAAATTACACGTATGATTTGCATTTGTGGCTAACATTTCTATTGGGAAAGCACTGTTCTAGAAGCTTGATGAGATTGGGGTTCTGTTTTTTGACAAGAATTCATGGGTAGTTTTTAGACTTCCTATAGGAACATGTCAGGAGGTACAGAATGTCTGCTTTTCTCTCTTTGTGATTTTTTAAGAATTGAGAAAAATTCAAGTGTCAGCTTAATTCCTCCATTATAGTTTCCTATCAGACTTTTTCATTGAGTGGTTTTAGCAGCCGTTGATGAACATCGCCTGTATCTGCTGTTTTATTAGAGATTCCAAAATGATGATATTCTAATACTCCTTCTTTATTAGCTGGAAAGAACTTTCCCTCAACTGTCTGATTCTGAAATATAGTTCATACAGTAGATACCAGATAAATTCTTGCTTCTTTGCCTTTACTCACCATTTTGCAGAATGACTGGTGTCCTAGTAACCTAAACATGACCAATGAGTTTGTTATTTACTTTTTTTTTTGTATTATTATAAACTCATTATAATCATTATTCTTTTTTGCTATTTAAATTGTACATATTTGGCCAGTGGGAGCTTTTTCAAGTATGTTCCTTTGTTTTTTTGACCAGCCCTCTTAGTCTCGAATAGCTTCCTGGCTTTCTGGTATGACAAGATAATCTATGCTCATCTTGTACGTTTCCTTTTCCAGACCTTGAATCAGCCAGTTCTTCAACAAGCCTTGGTTTTAGAAGGAAATGGCATTTAGAGACCATTAAGGGGCACTAGGGGTGCTTATACCATAAGTGGGTTAGTAGACAGAGCTAGGAAATAGATTTTTTTTGAAAGGGAAGGTAGATCAGGGATTCATACTAATAAATTAATTCAAAATTAAGATTACAAGGGTTTTGGTTAACTTTTTTGAATTTATATTTCCCTTCTCTCCTATGCTAGAATTCTTAGTTCCTAACATTAATTTATTAGCTCTACTTCAGTATGTATACATTTCAAAATAATCCTAACACTACTCATAATATGATTACTGAATTCAAATTAATATTTCTTTGCAGTTTCTTTTTCACTCTTAAATTGTATCTGGTTAGGGATGTGTAGTCCTAATACTGTGTTGCAAAGTCACTTGATAAACACACACACACACACACACACACACACACACACACACACATTCAGTACATTGAATATATATGTATTCAACACTGTTCTCAGAAGCAAAAGGGTAGCATACTGTAAACACTTTGCTTTTTTCCCTGACCAGTATCCTGGAGCTCCCTACACGGTTCTATATAAAGATCTTCCTTATTCCTTTTTGCAGCTCTACAGTGCTGCCTGTGCTCCTCCATATTATTTAAGTCCTTTTGACCAGAACTGAAGTCTCTAGCTAGGTACTTTATTTCTAGGCCTCATGAAGGATAAATTGCAAGGCTAGAAAGGTGAGAGAGCATCTATCTTTATCTTTTTAATTTTTGAATAATTTTAAGTTTACAAAAAGATGCAAAAATAAATGCCCAGCATTCCTTCACCCAGCATCCATAATATTAACATCCTACGTGACCAGAATAAAATGCTCTAAATCAGGAAATTAACATTGGTTATAATACTATTAACTAAAAAAAGAAAAATTTTAAAGGGGTGCCTAGATGGCTTAGTCAGTTGAATGTCCAACTGTTGATTTCAGTCATCCCAGGGTCATGGGATCGAGTCCTGTGTCAGACTCTGTGCTGAGCATGGTGCCTGCTTGAAATTCTCTCTCTCACTCTCTCTCCCCCACCCCCCCACCTGCCTCTTTCTCTCTCTCAAATAAAAGTTTTAAATATTTAAAAAAGTAATAATACTATTAACTAATCTACAGACCTTGTTTTAATTTCACCAGTAGTCCCACTGATGTCCTTTTTTGGGTCCAGGACCTTTTATTGCATTTAGTTGTTCTGTCTTCATAGTCCCCTCAGTTTTTGTTGTCTGTGACTTTAACACCTTTGAAGAGTGCTGGCCTTTTATTTTGCAGATTGTCTGTGGATTTGGGTTTATCTGATGTTTTCTCAGATTCGATCAAGGTAAAGAATTTTTAGCAAGAACACCACATAAGTTGTGTCCTTCTTGGTGGATCATATCAGGTGGTGCATGAAATCAGTATGTCTTACTACTGGTGATGTTCACTTTGATCACTTAAGGTGGTTTGTGCTAGGTTTCTCCACCGTAATGTTACCATTTTTCCTTTTGTAATTAATAAATATCTTATGGGGAGATACTTTGAAACTATGCAGATATCCTATTTACATCACACTTTTGCTGCCTAATTTTGGCATCCATTGATGATTCTTAATCTGCAACAATTATTGTGGTGTTTACCTGGTGGGATTTCCTGTTCCTATCACTCTTTTTACATTAATTAGTTGGAATTCTGCTGTAAGAAAGAGCTGTCCTTCTTCTCCAATTTATTTATTAGATTATAACAGTAAATGGATATTTCTTTTATTTGCTAGATTATAATACATTTCTATCATTATTTTATTGCTCAGATTGTCCCAGATTTGGCCATTGTGAGCTCTTTCAAGTTGGCTCCTGTATCATTTTGATATATATGCCCTCATCATTTTTTGTTGTTGTTTATGTATTTTGAGAGAGGGAGAGAGAGCACAAGCAGGGGAGGGGGCAGAGAGAGAGAGGGACAGAGGATCTGAAGTAGGCTCTGGGCTGACAGCAGAGAACCTGACACGGGGCTCGAGCTCACAAACCGTGAGATCATGACCTGAGGCGAAGTCTCAGGCTCTGACTGAGCCACCTAGGCTCCTCATCCCCCATCATTTTTGAGCATATCCTTGTCTTTTGGCCTTATAAGATGTCACACACTCATCTTTATGCTTTCCCTGCCCTAGCCCTGTAATCAACCATTTCTCAAAGGAGCCCCAGAACCAATAGCATTTACCGGTTAAGTTTCTAAGACTCAGATGGATTAAGTGAACTGGCCAGGGGTCCATATTCTCTAGCTACAAATCTGTGATTCTCATATGTAAAATTATGGTCCAGGAATCAAGTATAAAACCTGGGAAGAAGTCCATGTGAAGTCATACAACCTCTTGAGACTGGACTATGTCTATCTCACAAGGTCAGTAGCATGCAAAGGAGCCTAGAAACAAGCCTTCAAAAACAGCATCATAGTCTTGTGCTTTGTGGGGCTCCACGGGGGCTCAGTTAGTTGAGCATCTGACTCTTATTTTCAACTCAGGTCATGATCCTAGGGTCATGGGATCAAGCCCCACATCAGGCTTTGCACTGGGCCTGGAGCCTACTTGAGGCTTTCTCTCTCTACCTCTGTCCCTCTCTCCTGCTTGTGCTCTCTCTCTTTCTCTAAAAAAATAAAATTTAAAAAAATAAATAAAAATTTAAAAAATATTTATTAAAAAAATCTTGGGGTGCCTGGGAGACTCAAGTCGGGTAAGCATCCGTCTTGGGTTCAGGTCATGATCTCGCGGTCTGTGGGTTCAAGCCCCGTGTCGGGCTGTGTTGACAGCTTGGAGCCTGGAGCCTGTTTCAGATTCTGTGTCTCCCTCTCTCTGCCCTTCCCCTTTTTGCACTCTCTCTCTCTCAAAAATAAACATTTTTAAAAAATTTTTAAAAATCGTGTGCTTTGTAAGGTGCACAAAGGTACACCTTATTTTCTTCTTGGGTATTCCCCTTAGTTCTCCCTTAATAAGTTTAATAAAGTATACTTCCCATTCTGATTCAACAGGGCTAAAGGGACTCAAGGACTCATAGGGATTGGTGGCCACACTTGGATTTGAGTATGTAAGGGGCAGATGTAACTCAGGGGCAGGATTTGGCTACCTGTTTGTCCCTTTTGGAGAACTGTCCTAGTGCTCAAGTTTGGGGTATTTGTAATAAAAGAGGAAATTCCCTTATATAGGTTTCTCTATCTGAAAATAGAATTTTCCCATGAAACCTTTTGTAAGCCAAAATGGCATAAGGCAAAGAAGTGATTACCATTAATTTATATGGGAAAAGTGTGTGCATTCCCAAAATGCCAAAAATAGCCTGTCTTCGGCTTTTCTGATACCTTAAGATACATCTTGCTAATGGGTGTACAAACTAAATCAAAATAAAGCACAGATGGAGGAGCCTAGCTGGCTTAGTGGAGCATGTGACTCTTGATCTTGGGGTTGTGAGTTCAAGGCCCACATTGGGCTTAGAGTTTACTTAAAAAAAAAAAAAAAAAAAACTATTAAAAGATAAGGGGCACCTGGGTGCCTCAATTGGTTAAGCATCCAACTCTTGATTTCAGATCAGGTTATGATCTCACAGCTTTTGAATTCCAGCCCTGTGTTGGTCTCTACACTGACAGCACAGAGCCTGCGTGGGATTCTCTCTCTCCCCATCTCTGCCCCTCCCCCGCCCGCTCTCTCTCAATACTAAGTTAGTTAATTAAATTAAATAAATAAAACACAGATGGAGATACAGTTCTGCTGAGATGTTGAATGTACTTCCCTGGGAAGCAGTTGGACGGTACCACTCTTGCCGCTCAGGGTACACGCACTGCACCTGTAAAGGCTTGTTGCAGAATAAACGCTGAATACTATTTTTACTTTTCACCTTACTTTTTAATGTTTATTTTTGAGAGAGGGAGAGAAAGCGTGTGTGAGCATGGGTGGGGGAGGAGCTGAGAGAGAGGGAGACAGAATCTGAAGCAGCTCCAGGCTCCAAGCTGTCAGCACAAGAGCCCGACACAGGGCTTGAACTCAAACTGTGAGATCATGACCTGAACCGAAGTCAGACGCTCAACTGACTGAACCATCCAGGGGCCCTTACTTTTCACCTTTTAAAATAAAAGTGAAAATCCTCTTTAAATTTCTTTTAGTTAGCACAGACAGGTACTAAAGTAGGCCTTTTATAAAAGTGAAATGGCATAACCTGAACTTTCAGAAAGTGGAGGATACTTGTTCCCTCTTATATACTGCAGCTTTTTGGATAGAGAGGAGTTAGCTGTGGACCTCAATATTTGCCACTAAGAACAGCCATAGCAAACTCTCAAGGCTAATTACCTGTTCTTGGTGAACTCCAGCATGGGTACTTCCAAGGATTCTTTCCATCCTCTTTCCTCCCTTGCTTTACATTTACTTTATTTTAACCTAGATACATGACTCAGAAATAGGAGATCTCTTCTCCCTCCTCCTGTTCCCCTCACCCTTGCTGTTCTGTTCTTTCTGATGAGCATGTTACCCCTGGAGGTCTACATATGTGGATCTCTGAGCGCTAGTGATGTTCAAATGTGCACTTTTTTGAGGGGCTTATGTCTAGGAGCAAGTGATACGTCCTTGCCTTTGGGACACAGTCCCTGCCTTTTTAAAATAAGAAGGTAAAAAATAAAATGAGAAGGTAGACTTAGGTGATTTCCCAGTTCCTTTCCAGCTCTGACTCTAGAATTTCTTCTGTCCCACTGAGAAAACTTTTATCTGAGTCTACACTTGAATCTACACCTATAGGTATGCATGTGGGAGCAGGGAGGTTGAGGGAGTCAAGTAGATATTCTCTCTACTTCAGCACATCCATAGCTGATAATAGTATAAGAGGAGATGAGAAAAAGGGAGGTGGCAAGCCAGAACTGCCACCACATAAGCTTGGACTCTGGGCCTTGTGGGAAGTTACCTGGTTTGTCTGTTCCCTGCTATCAGGGCTAATTCTAGGATCACAGCCTTTATGTTGGGTGGCCCTTAACTAGACACAGCACAGGATGTTGTTTCCCAGTCTAGCTTGATTCTTCTTGTTGGACAAGAAACTACCAGGGCATTTGACTTCCTTTTGGAGGATTGCCTGAGTGTGGCTTATTTAAGAAAAGTCTGATCTGTTAACTCTCTCTTTGCATGTGATATATGATGTGTTTGTTGTTATTCTACTCTGCAGCTGAAGGAATGTATCCGAGCATTGGATCAGGAACACAGCCACACTCCCTTCAGGCAAAGCAAATTAACTCAGGTAAAGTTAAATGTGAGCTTTGAGTTTGTTCTCACTTGTTCTTTCATTCATTTGTTCATTCAGCAAAGCATCCACTGCCAGCAATGCATGATGCTAAGCTTGGGGGTCCAGGGAAGGAAAGGGTCACATTCTTTCCAGGAGCTCATTCTTTCCAGGAGCCTGGAATGGGCTCATTCTAGGATGCCCATTCTAGAGAGGGGCATCCTCAGGCAGAGATGCCTGTGGTGGGAGGCAGCTGGGCATTTTCGGGGCAGTGGTGCTCTTCTGGTCATCACTCAACAGCTTTTTGCCAATTTCTAATATAAAGAAATATTTTTTATTTAGTGGAGTCTCTTGAGCCTTTGAAGGGAGGTTGGTGTAGTTGTACTAAGTACTTTCTTAGCTGTAAGACTTAGACTAGTGTTTCAAGATAAAAAATAACAGCTGGAGTTAAAAGGAATGAGATAGATGTATTTTTGAAGTTTATTTTGGGGCGCCTGGGTGGCTCAGTCACTTGAATGTCTGACTTTTGATTTCGGTTCAGGTCATGATCCCAGGGTTGTGGGATCAAGCCCCGCATCGGGCTCTGCACTGAGTGTGGAGCCTGCTAAAGATTGTATCTCTCCTTCTCCTCCTCTCTCCTGTTCACATGTGTGCGTGTGCTGTCTCTCTTAAAAAAAAAAAAAAAAAAAGTAAAAAAAAAGTTATTTTTAAGTAATGTCTATATCCAACATGGGGCTTGAACTTAAAACCCTGAAATCAAGAGTCACATGCTCTACCAACTGAGCCAGCCAGGTGCCCCAGATGAGCTAGATTTTTGACAGGTTCTGATAGGAAAGATGACCAAGATCTACAGTATAAAAATATGTTATGAGACAAAAACTACACAAAAAAATTCTGCATGTGTTAACTGATTATTCTGAGTGTTAAAACTATAGGTAATTTTTTCCTCCATTTTTCTGTCATGAAACTGTGCTTTATTAACAGAAAATGCTAGTAAGTCAGCATTGTAATAGCTATACAAAAGTGGCCCATGGAGGGGTCTACCTACATATAAACTGCTGTGAAGGCAGTTATGGGTGCTTCTGATTCCCTTCTGCACCAAGTCCTGTGCCCAGTGGAGAATGGACTAGGGTAGAAGGCAGTTTATGAGATCTTTGTATTTTGGGAGAGGTTTTCAGTCTGTGCAGCTATCCTAATGGCTCCACAGGGCCTGTGGCAGAACCTATAACATAACTCCTTAGTAGTCGGAACTGGTTAGATGATGTCTTCTCAAACATTTCAGCCAAAAACTTAGAAAACCTTTCTTATGGGTGATTCTGACATTAGTTGTTATTATTATTATTTTTTTAATGTTTATTTTTGAGAGAGAAAGAGACCATGTGAGCAGGGGAGGGGCAGAGAGAGAGGAGGACACAGAATCTAAAGCAGGATCCAGGCTCTGAGCTGTCAGCACAGAACCCAACATGGGGCTCGAACTCACGTCCTGTGAGATCATAACCTGAGCTGAAACCAGATGCTTAACTCACTGAGCCACCCAGGTGCCCCTTGGCTCTGTTATTTTTTAAAACAAGTTCACCATCCCCAGAAAATATGTTCCTACTTAATTAAATAATTCAGGGGTACCTGGCTGGCTCAGCTGGTAGAGCATGTGACTCTTGATCTCAGGGTTGTGGGTTCAAGCCCCATGTTGGGTGTAGAGGTTATTTACAAACAAAATCTTTAAATAATAATAGTGATTCAGACCATATATACAAGTACAAAGAAGATGGTAGGAGGTACCAGAAAATCCCACCTCCCAGTGATAATCACTGCTATGTTTTGGTGGACATCCTTCCAGACATTTCTCTGTCCATATATCTACATGTAGATCTACTTACATAGTTATGGAGTAATATGCCTTTTCACTCAGATTAAGTTTTAGATCTTCCTGTGTACCTAAGTACAGCTATACATAATTTTTTAATCATTTATTTTTGAGAGAGAGAGTGCAAGCACGAGCAGGGATGGGGCAGAGAGGCAGGGGGGTGGGAAGAGAGAATTCCAAGCAGGCTCAGTACTGACAGCACAGAGCCCGGCATGAGGCTTGATCTCACGAACTGTGAGATCATGACCTGAGCCAAAATCAAGAGTTAGAAGCTTAAGCAACTGAGCCACCCAAGTGCCCCACATAATTATTTTTAATGGTTGTATTATATTCAGTTAACGATTTGTTCCCTACTTAAAAATGCCTAGATTTTCCAATTTTTATTATTATGTTGTAATGCATATCCTATATATATATATATATATATATATATATATATATATATATATATATTTTTTTTTTTTTTTTTAATTGAACAGTTCTCTTTAGGATAACATTCTGGAAGTGTGCACTTTTTTAATGTTTTCATGCATATTGCCAAACTGCCTTCCCAAAAGGAAGTACCATTTCATGGTACATGCTACATGAGTAGTGTAGCAATGTAGAAAAGTACCCATTTCCCTGGACCCTCACTAGGGCAGGCATCATGAGTCTTAATCTTATGGGTGAAAAATATTAGTATTTTTAATGGCTTGTTTGTATTTCTTTGGTGGTGAAGTGAGTACCTTTTTTTTTTTTTTTTTTTTTTAACATGGTTGATCATTTGTATTTCTTCTTTGTAAACTGCCTTTTTGTAGGGGATGGGGAGCCCAGTGTCCTGCCCACAATAAGTAGTCAATATGCCCCTTGTTAGTTGACTTCGTTGACTTGACTTCTGTTTTGGACAGGTCCTGAAGGATTCTTTCATCGGTGATGCCAAAACATGCATGATTGCCAACATCTCGCCAAGCCACGTGGCCACTGAACACACTCTGAATACCTTGCGTTATGCTGACCGGTGAGTTGCTCTCAGGTAGCAGGTCGTGTGTACAGGTCTTACACACACATAGGGGTCTGATCTTGAGCTCCAGAAGCCTGTTCTTGAGGCAGTGATCCTAGTACCGAAGGGGAATGTGCAGTTGGTAATTTGAAGAATGTGACCTGGTAGGCCTTGCCATTTTACAAGTGTGAATGTGACAAGAGGAAGAGGACACGTTTGCCGGTTCAGGAGACAACTCCATTGGTGATTTTTAAATGGCTACTGGGAAATGAAATTTCTTTGGAGTTGAAGGCTCAAGGTTTTCTTCCTGCTAGCCTCAGCCCTAATAGTAAGGGATAGAATACATGTTACTTGTCAAAGCAGAGACACTTAGAACTTTGTAGGTCCAGAAGAGAGCAACCCAGATATAACATGTTACAGAAGGATAAATTGAGCCCAGAGAAGGGCAGGAACTTTAAAAGGGCTCATTGGGAATTGGTGGTAAAGCCAGCACCTTTGACTATATTATTTGGGGTGACTTTGATATCTGCCAGGGTCCCCCCAACCTCACCCCATGTCTTACTCTGTGGTCACATATGTTTCCTACCATGGATGAAGACGCTACCATTTCCATTCTTTCCTCTGGCTGCTTTGCTGCCTGGTCCTGTCTTACATCTTTTTCTGTGGTCTCCCAGAAGCTGTCTCCTCTCCAAGGTTAACAAACTATTTGAGGGAAAGCTTTTCTTTTCTTTTTCTTTTTCTTTTTTTTTTTTACTACTGTTGAGGAATCTTTAGTATCCATGGCATTTTATGAAATTCATTGGGAAGGAAAAGTGAGGTATTATTTAAGTTCAATGAAAACAGGAAACCTTATCTTTTTCTCTACCATATCTATTGCTCAGTGCTTTACCTGGTAGACGCACAGTAAATATTTGTGAATGAAAGGAGGAACTCTTCCTGGGTGTCAGGGTGAGGCACTCTGTGTACCATCTCATTTAGATAGGAGAGATACTTGACACAGTGGTTACAAGAGCTCTGGAGTCCAGGCTATCTGGGCCAATATCCTACTTCTGCCTCAAAATAGCTGAGTGGTCTTGGGCATACATTTTGGGTCCAGTTTCCTTATCTGACAGGGGATATTAGCATCTACATCTTACAACAGTTACATGGAATCAGTGAGGATAATATGTGTGAAGGGCTTACCAACATGATGGGCACACAGTGACTACTCAATATGTTAATTTAATTTATGTGTTAATTTAACCAATGGTAATACTAATAGGTCCCCAAAATAGGTTTCTTTTATTGCATGATTTCCTAATGCCTGCTCACTAGCACTGCTAGAGGAAAGGCTACTTCATGAACTGAGATCAGATAGAAGATATGAGATGATCCAAACTTGTTTACAAAAACCCAGTATGGCTGGAAATTCTTTACCCCCATGTATCCATTACCCAGCTTCAACAGTTATTAACAGTAAGCTGAACTTGTTTCATAACCCCACTCACTCTCCAAATCATAGACATTGTTATCAATTGCTTAGACTAATAACTTCATCACTAGAAGCAGAGAACAAGACCATCTCCTCACTTAGTGACTCAGTAAAGGAAGATGAAAATAACCCTTTCTCATAGGGGATGTATTAAGTATAATTGCAAAATTATTTGAAATAATTTTGGCTTTAAAGAGAATGGAAAAAGTATAATAGAATTCGCTTCATTTGAAGCAGTCTAATACATTACTGAAAATAAATGAGGAGCACCTGGGTGGCTCAGTTGGTTAAGCATCCAACTCAGATTTGAGCTCAGGTCATGATCTCACATTTCATAAAACAGAGCCCTGAGTCAGGCTACGTGCTGAGAGCAAGGAGGGGGCTTGGGATTCTCTCTCTACCTCTGCCCCTCACTCACTCAATGTGCTCACTCGCGCGCGCGCTCTCTCTCTCTCTCTCTCTCTCAAAATAAAAAAATAAATGAAAGCCATTTATTTTATGTGCTTAAATGAGGCCTAGAAGAATGTTGCTAAGTAGTCCAGAAATAAAGTTCCATAGTTCTAATAGATGTATCAGAAGAGCTCACTGATAGTTGTGATTTTGGTGACATGAAAAGTACACTGGAAGCAGTTAGCATCAATGACCAAATTACCTGTAGGATTCCTTCTGGCACTCAGCTGTCTATAGTTATTTACTGTGACTCCTAGTGAGAAATTTTGATGTTTCTCTCTTAATTAAACTAAAATATTTAAGATTTTTATAATAGGAAGTAATATGGAACCATCTAGACTTACCATGGCACCTCTCAGCCCGTTGCTTGTATGTCCTACTGCAACACCTAAACAAAGGCCCGTGGATACAATTCGTGTGTCTTTAGTCACATCCTACATCTCTTTGCTTAGCTATGTTGCTTGTCTTCCTTGGCTCTCAGACTTAAAGGTAAGATTTAAATGAAGTCTCAGTATCAGACTTACGATCTTGGTTTTCGGAAATGACCAGGTGTCATTTGGCTACCAGTAATGATTGAATTAAAACCAAAACAATGGAGGGGCACCTGGGTGGCTCAGTCAGTTAAATCATCTGACTTTTGGTTTCAGCGCGGGTCATGATTTCACAGTTCATGGGTTCAAGCCCTGCATCAGGCTCTGTGCTGGCAGTGCGGAGTCCTCTGTCTCTGCCCCTCCCCCACTCATGTTCTCGGCCTCTCTCAAAATAAATGGATAAACTTAAAATAATGGAAGAGACATTTTATGGGAGCCCCCCAAGTAGAAGTAGTACTCCCTTCTAGAGGATTTTTTTTTCTTTTTAATAAAGAAACACTCTTTGTTTTTAATGTTTTATTTATTTTTGAGACAGGGGGAGACAGAGCATGAACAGGGGAGGATCAGAGAGAGGGAGACACAGAATCTGAAACAGGCTCCAGGCTCTGAGCTGTCAGCACAGAGCCCGATGCGGGGCTGGAACTCACGAACCATGAGATCACGACCTGAGCTGAAGTCGGCCGCTTAACCAACTGAGAGCCACCCAGGCGCCCCTCTAGAGGATTTTTAAATATATCTTTTTAATTAAGTAGGCTCCATGCCCAACGTGGGGCTTGAACTCATGACCCTGATATCAAGAGTCGCATGCTCCACCGAATGAGCCAGCTGGACACCCCACCTCCTAAGGGATTTTAATGAAGAATCTACAAACTACTGGAGAGTCACATTTTTACTTGATGTCACCTTGTAATTCTAAATTCCTACAGTGTTTTTAAATGTCACAGAGTAAGAGACTGAACTTGACAACTAAATCCTAGCAGAGACCTAATTCTGGCTTTTCCATCTTCTCTAAAATTCCCATGTGGAATAGAGCACGGTTCTCTATTTCTCTACCTAGGAGGCAACTTTGCCTCCCACGGGACATTTAGCAATGTCTACAGACATTTTTGATTGTCATGACTTAGAAGTGCTTCTGACATTTAGTAGGTGGAAGCCAAGAATGCTGCTAAACATCCCATAGGGCAGAACACAGGACAGTTCCCCACAACAAAGAATTATCTGGTTTTCCAAATACCACTATGCTAAGGTTGAGAAACCCTAGGAATAGACAGGTCACTTTTCCTTTAGTGGAATTAGCACAGCCTGCTTATTTCCAGAAGGTTTTGCTTCCTGAGTTCTAGCAAGTTTGAGGGAATTCATTTTCTTAGAGAAGCCTGAAAGGAGATGGGCTGCAGGAAAAGTGGGCAGGTGAGTGGTAGACACCAGGCTCCTGAGTTGGTCCACCTTCAAGAAGTACAGCATGGGCCCTACATGGATGTAGTGTAGTTCCAAGACCAGCTCCTCTGGCCTATCCCATGGGACTGAGGTGATTTCCAAAACTTCTGATCATAGAATGCTAGGTATATGCTTATATCCTAAGAGAATACACTTGTCTTTTTTGTAATACTTTTTGTTTCGTTTTTGAAAAATATAGAAAAGGAATTAAGGAGCATACAGGAATACACATTTAACATAAAATGGTAATTTACAGGGTCAAAGAACTAAAGAAAGGCATTAAATGTTGTGCTTCAGCTACCAGTCGAAATCGGACCTCTGGAAACTCTTCTCCAAAACGAATCCAGAGCTCCCCTGTGGCCCTGCCAGGGGATAAGTGTTCTCCCAAAAAAGTCAAGCTGGGACTTCAGCAGTCATTCACAGCAGCTCCTGGTTCCACGAGAGGGAAGGCTCATCCTCTGGCAAACCGCCCACCCAATATCCCTTTTGCTCCTGTACCTAAAGTTCCCAGTAAAAGGGGTGGATCCAGAGGGAGTCTTCACCAAGAGTGGGTCATTCAGACTAGCCCTGTGAAGGGAGCCACACGGTCTGGACATTCAGTCAAAAAAAGAGAAGAGTCTGCCTCATTGTGCTCTGAGAAAATTCAAATGAGCCACAAAGCTGCCCGCAGATGGGGAAGCAGGACCCCTGGCCCAGGAGAAGACCCGGTGCATGGCAAACTGCCCTCCAAGTGCAAGAAAGTGCAGACTGTGCAGAAGCAGCTTGTGTCACGAGTTGAGCTGTCCGCTGGCAACCTCCACCACTTGGCAGAATACAGTCAGGGCAGCAAGGGGAGCACAACTGCCAGGTCTGCCTCTGAAGCTTGGACAGACATCCCTCCACACCAGAAGGAGAGGGAGGAACATTTGCGCTTTTATCACCAGCAGTTCCAGCAGCCGCCTCTCCTCCAGCAGAAGTTAAAGTACCAACCACTGGAAAGGTTTTTATGCCAGTACAGGCCCCTAGAGGGGCAGCTCCAGAAGGAGACCCCTCCTCCCTTCTGTTCTTACTCTGAGAGCCAGGATGGAGCCCAAACTGAGGACCTTGATGACAGCGATTTCAGTGAAGATTCTTTTTCACATGTCTCCAGTCAGAGAACCACAAAGCAGAGAAACACCCTAGAGAATAGCGAAGGTTCATTCTTCCTTCATCAGAGGGAACAAGGACCTGAGGAGCAGGTGGCTGAAAGGCAGCGAAGTCTGCTTTTTAACCCCAGGACAGATGGTGATGAGAAGTGTCTAACTGGAAGCTGGATGTACTCCAGGGACCCCACAAGCCACAGAAGAGCAGCACTTAATCGTGGCTACAGCCCAAGTAAGTTACCTTTGGACTGGAGCAGAGAGGAGGACTCTATCTCCTCAGCACCTTCTCCCAGAGACAACCTGGCAGAGAAGCCTTACTGCTCACAGGTAGAGTTTGTATATGGCCAGAAAAGAGGTGGCAGCCCAGCCTTTGATCTCAGACAGAATGCCTTCAGAAGTGAGGTTCCTGGGCAGGCCGAGGGTACTTCACCATCCCTGGAGGCAGATGGTTTCATTTTCTCACTATCCCACATTGCAGTTGCAAGATCTCCAGACCAAAGAGACACAGTCAGTACACCTCTGAAAGAAGTCAGACAAGACAGCCCAACAGCAAAGAACAGTTATACATACCAAGACGACGACTCTAAAGGGGAATCAGGCACATGCTCTGAATATGCTTCTGGAGTGATGGCTCCCCTCACTGTGTCCCTCCTGGAGAACACAGACAATGAGGGCTCTCTTTCCTTGGAGCAGCTGGCCCAGGATGGGCCTGTGCATAGTCTAGCGGCAGTGGACACAGGGGGACCAGCTGTGGACCACACAGTGTCATCTGATGATCAAAAGGCACTTCTGCCAATCTCTTCAGCAACTGGGCACCTGTGGCTCTCATCATCTCCCCCTGACAATAAGCCTAGTGGTGGTCTTCCAGCTCTGTCCCCATCACCCATCCGTCAGCAGCCCCCGGACAAGCTACCCACAAGTGAGGCCGACCTAGGAGGGGTCTGCGAGAGCACAGAGACTGCTCTCTTCTCCCAGGAACATGTGGGTAGCCAGCAGTATGATGCTGATGCTAAGGACACAGAGCTGAATAGCTCCCAAGGTTTCCCAGGAAAACCCTTCCCCACCATACATACTGGAGGACCCCACCCTGGGCCTATATTCACCCCACAAACAGAAAGTAGTGATATGGCTGACCAGCCCTGGGCCCAGGAAAGAAAACATCCAACAGGTCTTGGTTGGCAGGAGCTGAGTTTGTCCACAGACCCCATCAAGTTGTCTTGCTCCAACACAGACGTCGTATGGCTCAAATACAGGCTGATCCCAAGATGCTTAGCAAGGCCAGGCTCTCCCCTGATCCCCAGCTGCTCTCCAGAGACGGCAGGAAAAGTCCATCAGCTCACCCTGGGGCATGCACAGTAAGTTGGACACTCCCCAAGATTCGAGCCCCTCCGGCACCCCTACTTCCACCCCAGGTTAACGTTTTGTCTGTCCTGGGAATGGCTATTGTTGGCTCAGTGTCAGAGCTATTCTACAACTAGAGAGGCTTTGTCCAGCTTTTCAAGGGAGCTTGCCTAGATGCACCTGACATGGAGAGCAAGAATAAAATGTATGGGAGCAGGCCCACCAGGGTGGATGAACCCTGAGTCTGGGAAAGCTGGGACTTGAGTGGGAGAAGGGAGGATCTGTCACCTGTGGTAAGTTCAGAATCCTCTTCATTCTGTCGGGTCTGTATTCCTGAAGTGCTGCCCAGAGATGCAAAAGCTGTAGCCTTGTGCCCGCAGAACCAAGACAGGCTGGCCACCTTCCAAAATGGTGAAGTTGATCAAAAACAGAGGGACTAGTGGTTTGTACTGCTTTCCCCAAAGGATGCTGTAGATGGTGCAGCAAAAAGAGATGGGACAGAGGCATAGAGAAAAAAAAGGCAGAGGGATCAAGCAGGGCCCCTCTCAGCATTAGAGGCTGGGAGATGGAGGGCAGGGTGGGTGTGTGGGAACAGAGGCTACAGCCCTTTGCTAGGGCTCCTGATATCTAGGCCGGCTGTGTGCCTGCTGCTCGCTTTGGCTCCAGGCCAAGGCCATGGACAAAGAAAAGGACATGCAGGGATGCACAGGTGAGAGGAGCCTGGCAGATCCTCCAGTTTCTAGCTCAAACCCCCTGCTTTGGTCCCTGGACGCCCAGGGAGGAGAGATGATGGCAGGCAAAACAGGCTCTACCCCATGCCAAGTGTGTCACCTCCAGTGGTCACAGCCTTGAACCTTTTGGCAGGGAAGCTATGGGCAGCTCCTGTAAAGAGTACTCATCCCTGTCCTTCAGTGTAGCTGGGGAGGCAGGGACAGCTTGAGAAGTGCCTCTTTCCTGGTATCTTCTTGGTATACTCTAGTGCCTAAATAAGCCCTAAGAACAGGTGACAGGGGAGGAGGTGATGGTGAGCTGGCCTTGGTCAAAACTTTGACCACTTTGGGCAGAGGCAGTTCCTCGCCTGGAAATAAGGCTCTCAGCTCCCAAAAGTTGCCCAAGAGAGATGGAAGGCCCAGAGGATCACACTGTCCCCTCTGGTGTTTCCAGGCAGGTGGTCATCCGAGCACACCAGGAACAGCTGGATGAAATGGCAAAACTGGGCTTCAAGGAGAAGACCCTAATGAGCCAGTTGGCTCTTAATGTAAGTGGCCTTGGCTAGACCCTCAGGGGCTCTTGGGAATTAGCCTGTGGGTAGTTTGATGGTCATCCTTGTTTGCTGCAGTTATGTGTGGGGTAAGGGTCTGCTATCCTACTCTAGGAGGCCTTGTGCCATCCCTCTGACATAGCTCAAGGGGGGCGCAAGGACAGGTGAGAGATGGTACTACACTCCCTGTTTCCAGGCCTGTACCCTGTGCCATTCTGCCTGCCATTCTGCCTTCTTCTTGACTTGCTACGGCCCCTCCCTGTGACAGTAAGTGACCTACCACATGCAAACCAGGGGTACTTTCACAAAAACAACCCTCTGTCCTGCAGAATACCTCTCATAGAAGTTTCTCAAATGCAGGGGTGCCTACCTGGCTCAGTCAGTGGAGCATGCAACTCTTGGGGTTGTGGGTTTGAGCCCCACATTGGGTAGAGATTACTTTAAAATAAAAACCTTTTTTTTTAAAATTCATTTTGAGAGAGTGCGCGCAAGCTTGGGGGGGTGGGTGTAGAAAAGAAAAGAATCCCAAGCAGGCTCTGTGTTGTCAGCGCAAAGCCTGATGTGGCGCTCGAACCCACAAACTGTTGAGATCATGACCTGAGCTGAAGTCAGATGCATAATGGACCAGGTCACCCAGGTGCCCCTTAAAAATAAAATCTTAAAAAAGTTTCTCAAATGCAGAGAAATGAGCCTCACCCTGTGCCATAGTGACCCTCCTGCAGATTTTCCAGCTGAAGGATGGACCTGGGCTCTGAAAACTTGCAAGAGAAGGGACTAGAAAAGCAGATCCTGAGAGAAGGCTAGCAAAAGCTCCATTTGTCCTTTGTTTCCTTTCTCAGGATTTTGAAGATTTTGTGACCCAGCTGGATGAAATCATGGCTCTGAAATCCAAGTGCATCCAGAGTCTGAGGAGCCAGCTTCAGCTATATCTGGCCTGCCACAGGCCAGCCACCGCCCCTGAGAGAACAATGGTGTCTTAGAGTAAGACCCAGTATGAGGTGATGGCAGCTCAGGAGCCTGTGCTGAAGGGGCCTCTGCCAGGTCCTCCCTGCAGATACCAGACCCACTCCCTGATCCTTCTCAGGCTACCCTTTCCCTAGCCACACATGGCCTTGACTGGGCCCCAGCTCCTCTCTCAGGACCAAGACTCTGTCCCTCAATTTCAAGCACAAGGCCATCTGTAAGGAAGGACAGAGCAGCCTAAAAAAAACAATATGGCCCTCCCTTTTCTTTGGGGCTAGAAGAGAATTTGTCTTACTGACCTCTTGTCTGGAAACACACTTGGGTCTAATAACCTTGTAGATGTTTCTGAATTTAAGGCTCAGAGGATGAGGTCAGTGGTAATGTAAATGCCAAAGGCCACAAGCTGGAGAAGAAACCATGCTGAACTCAGGGGCTTTGTTAGATGAATTCTGTTCTTCAAGACTTAGCCAAAAACTAAAACACTGGTGGCTTGTAGTGGGGGCTGGGTGAGCTCTGCCCCATCAGCCCTTGGAGACTGGTTTGGGCTTTAGGTTGCATACGTGGGACAGGCTTTATACCCCCAGTTCCCCTCCCTTCCTGCAATCCAGACACAGAAGGGAGTGTTCATATTACTGCATTATTCTTTTCCCATCTCTGCTTATGCTGGGATGACTGGCCTATTATAAGCCCTAACAGCACCCATGCTCCTGTGGCAGGCAGTTCCTGGCTCCTGAGTCCTCACCTGTCACGCCCTCTCGTGGCAGAGTTGAAGGGGAGGATCTCAGGCAAGTCCATCTCCTAGTGTTACCTTTAACATGACCCTGAGTGTCCACTACCTCAAGAGCCTGTGTTTAGTAGTACCTTGGCAGGAGTGCTCCAGTCAGTAGTCTTGAGAATCTGAAGCAGAATTTTTACACACCCCTTCATATGAGTCCTCCTTGCTATGTATCTTTTCATCAGGAAGAGGCTCAAGACAAAGACAAATACAAACTGGTCCATCACTTACTAGGGCCTCCCGGGTCAAACTTCAGATTCATGTGTCACAGCCTTGGCCCGGATGCCCACTATAATGTGTGAATCTTCAGTTTCTTACAGGGAAAGGATACCTTTGTAAGGTTTTAAAAGGAAGGCTTAATTAAGAGGATAGAAGCATTAACTGGCTTTCAACAAGACTGCAGCCCTGCCGCCCTTTAATTGATCTGAGCACTAGAGGGCGGCCTCTTTCCTGGCCAAAAGACTGCAGTCTCTCCTCATATGATCACTCAAAATACTAGACCCATTCCCAGCCGTGAGCATAAGGTAGGGACTACAGGATGGCATTAAGTATAAAGACCAGAAACTTCAGGGAGGAATCTAGTTCAGCTACAACAGCACCACTGAGAGCTGGTAAAACAGTCTGAATCCAGTTCTGCCTGCGGCGCACAGCACATAAACGCCTGATGCTTCTCACAGGAAAAGGTACTTCCTCATTTCTGAGTGCCTACACCACAGGCCCAGCCTGTCTCACCTCCAGTCTTGCAGGAAGGCATATGTCCTTGTTCCAGAGACTGAGCTACGTCAGGTTTGTAACAGATCCTCATCTGGGTCTGCCTCTGCAAACCAAAACCCAGGGCAGACTGCAGGGCCAGCTTCTGGGTACCAAAGGCCTACAGTGGGAAGAAAGTACTAAAAAGACAAAAATAGTTAGCTCCTATTTCATGAGCAGCAAATCTAAGCAGGAACCTCTTCACCACCTACCCCAGCCCCTCAGTAAAACAGCACTTGGCAATAAATTATCACAGCAGAACATACCTTTTAGAGTTTTATTAGTAGTTCTCTGAAGAATCAAAATAGTTAGCAAATTACTTTAGATTCAAGACTGTATATCCTTTGTATTTAGATCTTTAATGATGAACAACATAATACAAAACAAACGAAAGAGACTGATTTCTATGACTAGGTGTTACTCATTGTGTCATCCTAGAGCAGGGGGCTGGAGGGAGAGGCTGTTCTCCAAGGAGAACGGAGGTGGAGTTAGTGCTGGGCTACTAAATTGCAGCCTATTTCTCCCCACTCGATGTGCTGGGAAGGGGCCAATGATTTCTTAAACCAACAACTGCTTCCGAGAGAAGGGAGCTCTAAAATCCTGGGTAGCAGAGGATTGTGGTCCAAACCAAGCCAAAAGAAACAGGCTGGGGCAGGGAAGCATGGTAACTGCCTGGCAGAAGAGGCAAACTCAGCGCCCCATGGGGAAAAGGGCATTTTTTGCACCTCAGAGACATTGCAGAACCAGTGTAACACTAAGAGTTTGTTGGAAAAAAAAAAAAAAAACCCTGGAAGAACCTTTCAATTGCACTCAACCTGGATCAGAGTTCAGTCCACCAGTGCAGGGGAGGGAAGCATCTAGCCCTAAAGCAGCAGAGTCTGGCCCTCCCACCCCTTCTTCCTGACTCCTTTTGGCAGCTGTGCCAGGTTTCGGCTGAGGACATACCCCAGAAGGACCAGGGAAGTCTCTCTGGAGGGCCAAGGTGGGAAGGTCACTTCTCAAAATACAAATACATTTAATATGGAAGGAACCAGAGCAGTTCTGGAGGCATTCACATGCCCAAATCTTCCCTACTTTCTCCCCAGCTCAGAGACTGGCAAGCACAGTCTCCGCGCCTGACCTTCCACCCCCAAAAGAAAATCGGGAAGTGTGTCCCTTCTCCTTCCCCACACATGGGATCCTCAGGGCCTCCTGCGGGGGTGGTTCCATGGCAGGGCCTAGGCAGCGCCTGGTCTCAGCTGGCTCCTGCCCGAGCCATGAGGTCTTCCAAAGCATTGTCCTGGTCATTGTTGTGTAGTAGCAGAACTTCCTTAATGTCTTTCAGTTCAAAGCCCATTTCCTTAAATTTGCTCATTAACTGAAGAAACTCCATCATCTAAAGGACAAAAGAGAAGAAAGATTGAAGAAAGGGGTCTGGCCACATAGTAGGGTAGAGGAATGTGTATGTAGGGGGCTGCTTGGGGGAATCTGCATTTTTTGCCAGAGCCTCATGAGTTTCTCTGAGGTCCCCCAACAAGCACAAGGGGGCTGTAGAGGAAGCCAGGCAGATAGGCTGATGCCACAGCCTATCATCCTTCAGGAACTATGCCCAGTTCCAACTCCTGCTGTCTCATTTGCATCCCACTAACCAAAATCCACATTCAAGGCAGGATACTGAACCCAGAAACAGCCAGGAAGCAGGCTGGGCAAAGTGACTAGCAATCTCCTCAGTCATCCAGAAGTAAGGCTTTTTGCCCAGGTCATTTCCCCTTCCCTTCCCTGGGACTCTAGATAATCTTCAACCCAATACTTCATCAAGCCTCTAACAACCCAAACTATCCAAATGCTGTCTGGACACTTAAGAAATTATGTATTTTGACTACCTCTGCCTGCACTCACTAGTAGGAAAAGGTGATTCTTGGACAGGAGACATTACTTTGTCCCTCCTTTCCAGAGGGTTCCCTTGAGGCACAAAGGGTCCTACCTTTTCCTCTGAACACTGGTGCATTTCCAGAGCCTCTTCCACTAAAAGAGGGTCGAAGCCTTTCTCACAGAGCTGTCCATGTGCAAAGAGATAGTCGAGAATCTTAAAAAAATAAAAAGGTTTGAGCACTTATCACCACTCTTGCCTGAGTTTCCCAAGAGTCTTAGACAAGCCAGTAAGGGTGACATCTGCTTCCCACCTGGCTATTAGATCCTGGATAGGACTTGAATTTGTATTGTGAACTGCATCCAACACAGTAGGACCTCGGTGACTATTTGCTGAAAAGACAGGCATACCCTTCTAAACATGAGTAGCCATTTTTCAAAGGAGTTCCTGTCACAGCTGACTCATCTCTCCCAGAATGTCAACTCCACAGACGGGGCAGAATATACTAACAAATAGCCCAAATCACAAAATGCCAAGATTTAGGTCTCCAGTACCCTATTTTGGAACACTCTGGGCATCTATGACAGGATAAACATTTCTGGGAGGAGACATCAGACCATATCTCAAGCCTAGTGTGCCCTCTCAGGAGGGGCAGAGAACAGTCCAACGGCTCCAATGCACCCTTTCCTCTAGGCTTTTCTCTAGCGTAGGTCCCAGGGCAGCCCCCAAAGCAGAAGCACTGCTGCTGAGGCTGCTACTTTCTCCAAAAATATTGCCCTGAGTCCCGCCAACTCACAGGAAAGGACGCTGGGGCTAGGAGTCTGATGGGGCTCTAGGATATAAGCAGGACATTACTCCAGCCCCAGAGGTCTAGAACCTCTCTCCAGGCTGACCACTCACCACCCACCCCACCCCAACCCCCAGCCAACCAACCACTCACCTGCTCAATATTCTCTCCTTTCTTCTTCATGGCTCTCAGGACACACTCATATGAGTAGCCCATGTTGACCACAGTCTCCACACACTGCCGCTCACTGGGGGACAGTGTCTGCAGTTCAGAATAGGCCTGGGGACAGCTGGGAGTGTTGGGCACTTGTGACATTGAGAAATTAGGAGGTGTGACCTGGTGGTGGAGAAACCAGAGGATCAGGCAGGAATAAAGACAACTAGGGCCCCAGAAGACATGTCCCCTAAGTAGCCCAGTCCAGGGGCTTGCTATTTGACACTTACCACATTCCCAAACAGTTGGCCTGGTAGAAAGGGCCAGACTGCTGGCCAGACATCCTAAAGATGGGTAAGGGAGCACCAGATGAGGAAAAGAAAAGCTGGGAAGACACCTGCAATTGGATTGTCCTCTGCCCTCATCCCAGCTTGCAGAATAAGAAAATACTACAAGACCTATATGCCCTTCTATGTTCAAATCCCTTGGGCTTGAATTGGAGAAATAAGTTCTGAGGCTGCCCATGGGACGGATGGCAAGATGGCTGCTATGATTTCTCTCCCGGGCTCCATTATCCCTTTCACAGGTTGTGCTTCAGAGTCATAAAAGGTTCATTCACCTCAGACACCCCCTAACTCTGGGGCTCTTTCCCAACAATGTCTCTATCCCTGCTTCTATCCCTGGGCTGGGCAGAGACTGCGAGTGCTGTTCCCCTGCATGGCCAGTTCAGTGGCTCAGAGCTTTGAGGGCACTCCACCTTTGCCCTGCACCACAAGCTACAAGGCTTCAATTCCCTGCTACAGCTGCCAATACTGAAGGACTATTAGCCACACCAGGGTGGGCCCTCAAGAAATGGAATGTGTACTCCAGGGCCCTGCCTCTACTGTCCTGCAGGCAGCCTGCTACATGCCCTAGGACTCTATTGACCTCAGTCGGATTGATGGGTAGAACTCTTTCTACCCCTTCTGATAATGACTCAGGCCCAAGGCATGAAGGCTGCTCACTCCCAGACCTAAGGACCAAACCACAATGGAACAAGGTCATAGTTTAGCCCAGCTCCCAAGAACCAGGGAAAGTATTTCATCAGAATTTTTACTTCCTTTGGGGGGAGGAGGGTGTGCTTAGGAAGCAGGGAACTCAGCTCCCCCTGCCCCATCCTAGAAAGACATTCAAAGTTAATAGCTATAACCAGATACTTTTCTCAAAGTCAGTTGGGAAAAGCCAAAACTATAGGCTTTAAAGCTCACTGTTTCCTTTTATCCATCTCACCCACAGCACACCCCTGGCAGCCCAGTCACAGGGCTCAGTCATTGAGTTACAGGAGTCACAACAGGGCAGAGACTGGATCAAACCAGTCTGGTACTTCGCAGGTCCCAACAAATCTCTCTTCAGGGTCAGGGTCTAACTGGGCTTGAAAATACCAAAAGCCAAATATGATTAATCATACTGCTGGCGCAGTACTTATCACATCACAGTATGCTAATGTGAGCACCCTACCATGTCACACGTATTTCTGAATCCCCAGGGCCTTGCTTTAGGTTTGGTGTTTACAGGCCCTGCTCATCAATTGTTGAATAAATGGAGGTCTATTAGGATTTTTTTTTTTTTTTTTTTTTTTTGAGAGCAAGTTGGGGAGGAGCAGAAAGAAAGGAAGAAAGAAAATCTTAAAAAGGCTCGAAGCATGGAGCCTGATGCAGGGCTCAATCCCACAACCATGAGATCAAGACCTGAGCTGAAATCAAGTCAGATGCTTAGCCACCCAGGTGCTCTGGTCTATTAGGATTTCAAAGGGGGAATTTAATTTAACACAGCAAATTGACACTGATTCTCCCTCCCCAAAACCCACTACAATGATAATAAAACTATTAATCTTTAAGGTCAAAAAAAGAGGGAACAGCAGTGGACAATATATTTCAATGAAATATTAGAACATGGAATGCTAGCAGAAGCAGTGAAGTTATAAGTAAGTGGGAGAAAGAAGAGTCAGTCCACCAGCCCTTCAAAACTCCTGAGAGGGGTTCAGCATTTGGAAGCACCAGGTACTGTTGTGATAAGGCAAGGACACAAAGTGAGTGATTAGAGCGATAAGACCCTCAGGGAAAACCTTCCCCACCTGACCCTCACCCTCTTCACGGGGGCAGAAAGTTCAGTCTCTAGGACTAAAATATGGATACAAGGGATGGCATATGACAAAATGAGCTATAAGAACAAAAGGGGAATTTAAGTAAAAATCCTATACACCAGACTTCCCCAACCTTCCTTAACCCTCAGGCAGAATTCTCAGGTGAAACTGTAAGCCTCCAAAACCTTCACATGTTGACACTTTGCAGAGCCCCCCAAAGCCTACTAACCTTCAACCTACAGTGAAACTTAGTGATTGGCAAGTACACCCCAACACACACATTTCCCCCTCTGCTGATTTTTTTTAAGTGCCTCGCTCTTAAATGTGAATAGAAAGCCAGAGATCCCAAACCAAGAGAGAGAATAGACAAAGAAAGCACTTGGGATTTAAAGTATGGTAAAGTAAAATTTTATTTAAAAGATTGTGAGATTTTTAAAAAATGATTATAAGACAGTCAAAGATATATCCAGAAAGTAAAACATAAAGACAAAAAGATAAGGGGCATCTGGCTGGCTCAGGCAGTAGTAGCACGTGACTCTTAATCTCTGGATCATGAGTTAGAGCACCACACTGGGTGTAAAGATTACTTAAAAAATAAAAACCTAAAAAGTCTCCTCTTTTAAAGAAAAAGGACAGGAAACAAAAGGATAGCACATTAGAACAACAGTCAAGGAGGTCCAATATCCAGTTATAGGAATTCCAGAAAAAGAGAAAACAGAAAATATTAATAAAAGAAAAAAAATCTCAACAGATGTTGGCGAGGATGCGGAGAAAGAGGAACCCTTCTGCACTGCTGGTGAGAATGCAAACTGGTGCAGCCACTCTGGAAAACAGTATGGAGGTTTCTCAAAAAAATTAACAGTAGAACTACCCTATGACCCAGCAATTGAACTACTAGGTATTTATCCAAAGGATACAAAAATGCTGGTTCGAAGGGGGCATGGGCACCCCAACGTTTATAGCAGCACTATCGACAATAGCCAAAGTATGGACAGAGCCCAAATATCCATCGACTGATGAATGGATAAAGAAGATGTGGTATATATATTCAATGGAGTATTAGTGATAAAAAGGAATGAAATCTTACCATTTGCAACAACATGGATGGAACTAGAGCGTATTATGCTAACCAAAATAAGTCAGAGAAAGACAAATATCATGTGATTTCACTCATGTGGAATTTAAGAAATGAAACAGATGAACATAGGGGAAGGGAAACAAAAATAAGACAAAAACAGAGAGGAAAACAAACCATAAGGGACTCTTAAATACAGAGAACAAACTGAGGGTTGCTGGGTATGGGGATGGGCTTAGATGCGCGATGGGCATTAAGGAGGGTACTTGTTGGGATAAGCACTGGGTGTTATACAAAAGTGATGAATCATTAGATTCTATTCCTGAAATCATTATTACACTATATCTTAACTAATTTGGATTTAAATTTTTTTAAAAATCTCAGATTTTTTTAAAAACTGAGCTGAGCCTTATGAAAGGATCTAGGAGGGCCTAGCAGCACAATAAATGAACAAGGCACAGCACACCATGAGTAAACTTCAAATCTCCAGAAATGAAGATCCCAAAATCTATTTGAGCAGGTGGTGGTTGGAAGAACACAGAAGCACAGGAATGCTAGAAAGCAGTGGAGCTTATACTTCAATAAAGTTTCTTTAAAAAGAGAAGGAACAATGTCTTGAAAATTCTTAAAGGGAAACAATCTTCAACTAAGAAATCTAAATCCATCCAAACTATCATTCGCACATAAGGTTAAAATTAAGACATTTCTGGACACTCAAGGACTCAAAACTGACAGGTTACCCAGTATGTTTGGATGTGTCAGAATGAGAAAATTATCACTGGGTCTCTGATCGCTCTCTCGGAGCATTTGGAAAAAACTGGAAACAAATACAAAGAAACTATGCAGAGGAGCACCTGGCTGGCTCTGTCCATAGGGTTGTGAGTTTGAGCCCCATGTTGGGGGCAGAGAATACTTTAAAAAAAAAAAAATCTTTAAAAAAATTTTTGTGACTTTTTTTTTTTTTTAAAGTATCCTCTACCCCCAACATGGGCTTGAACTCACAACCCTGAGATCGAGTCACATGCTCCACCAACTGAGCAAGCCAGGTGCCCCAAACTGCAAATTTTTTAAATGGAGTAATTTATGAGAAAAAAACTGCAAAATTAAAAAAAAAAAATCACAATATAGTATCTGAATTTGACAATAAATATTTACCCAATCATAATAATGTGAACAGCACCATTAATTTACCAAGTTTTGTGATATAATTATGATGGAAGCTACAGGAAGGAGGTAGAGGAGCTACTATAAAAGCTAAATCCTCAACTATAACAAAGTATAAAACTATCTAAAATTGATAAATTTAGGGGGCACCTGGGTGGCTCAGTCAGTTGAGGGTCCAAATCTGGCTCAGGCCATGATCTCATGGTTCATGAGTTTGAGCCCCACATCAGACTCGCTGCTGTCAGCACACAGCTGGCTTCAGATCCTCTGTCCCTCTCTCTACCCCTCCCCCACTTGTGCTCTCTCAAAACTAAACATCTAAAAAGAAAGAGTAAAATAAAATTAATTTAGAAAAAGCAACATAAGCACTTCATTTAGAAATACATAGATAAATCCCAGCAGAAATAGCTTAAAGAGTCCAAAGTGCCTAACTAAAGGAAGCAAAACTGGAGTTGGGGAGTGGTGAGTCAGGGAGCTACTGTTTTTCAATATGACTTGATTGGGGTGCCTGGCTGGCTCAATCAGTAGAGCATGTGACTCATGACCCTAAGGTCATGAGCCTTACACTGGGTGCAGAGATAAATAAATAATTTAAAATAAATAGGGGCCCCTGGGTGGCTCAGTCGGTTAAAGCATGCAACTCTTGATTTCTGCTCAGGTCATGATCTCACAATTCATGAGATCGAGCCCCACATCAGGCTCCCCACTGACAGCATAGAGCATGCTTGGGATTCTCACTCTCTCCCTCTCTCTCTGCCCCTCTCTGGCTCACTCATGCGCACACATGCACTCTCTCTTTTTCAAAATAAACAAACTTAAAAAAAAAAAAACTAGAGGGGCACTTGGGTGGCTCAGCTGATTAAGCATCCAACTCAGGTCATGATCTTGCAGTTTATGAGTTCAAGTGCCACATTGAGCTCTGTGCTGACAGCTCAGAGCCTGGAGCCTGCTTCACATTCTATGTCTCCCTTTCTGTCTCTGCCCCTCCCCCACTCATGCTCTGTCTGTCTGTCTCTCTCCCCCTCAAAAATAAAACATTAAAGAAAATTTAGGGGCACATGGCTGGCTCAATCAGTTGGGTGTCCAACTTTGGCTCAGGTCATGATCTCACAATTTGTGGGTTCGAGCCCCGCGTCAGGCTCTGTGCTGACAGCTTAGAGCCTGAAGCCTGCTTCGGATTCTGTGTCTCCCTCACTCTCTCTCCCTCCCCCATTCATGCTCGCTTGCTCTCTCTCTCTCTCAAAAATAAAGATTAAAAAAAAATTTTTTTTTAATTTTCATTTAAAAAAATCTAGAGATACAGGGGCGCCTGGGTGGCTCAGTTGGTTAAATGGCCAACTTCAGCTCAGGTCATGATCTCACGGTTTAGGAGTTCGAGCCCCACGTTGGGATCTGTGATGACAGCTCAGAGCCTGGAGACTGTTTCGGATTCTGTGTCTACCTCTCTGACCCATCCCCATTCATGTGTTCTTTCTCTCTCTCTGTCTCTTGTCTCTCTCTCTCTCTCTCTTCCCCCCTCAAAAATAAACATTAAAAAAAATATATCTAGAGACAACAGAAGGATTTGTAAGTATTAAAGCAATGGCAACAGAAGAAATGATAAACAGATGTGAACACATAAAAGTTAAGAGAGTATATGTCAAAAAAATTTTTAAATACACTTTTGGAGGGCACCTGGGTGGCTCAGTCAATTAAGCATCTCTTGCTTTTGGCTCAGATCATGATCTCACAGTTCTCTCTCCCCTCTATCTCCACCCCTCTCCTGCACATACACACTCACTCTCAAATAAATATGTATTTTTTTAATAATAAAATACACTTCCAAAGCAAACTGGCACTACTAATGCTTACTGGCCAAATTAGTAAATTCAGAAGTATAAGGAAAAGGCAAAGTATTTTGCTGAATCAACTGTGTAAGAGTAAGAAATGTATCCATACCCAGAGAAAGAGAACCCCAATGGCAGAGTGAGACTAACCAGTGAGCAGAGCCAGGTCCACAAAAGGCTGACATAGAGTAAGAAAAGCATGGCTAGGGCTAGGTCAGCCAGTTCTATGCTGGTCTCAGAAGAAGGGCACATTACAAGATTATTCTTCTAAAGCTAATCCATGGACTTCTCAACTTCTAAGATTAGTTTATATAAACACTAAAACATGGAATCAGAATCTGAAAAGTGAGACCCAAACATCAGGCCTAAAATAGCCAACAAGAACTAAATTCCAAGAACACTTCCCTGAGTTCCTATATAAACTGTATACAGCCCAGTTAACTCCTTTACTCCCCTCCCCCATCCTCAAGTCACTAAGTATCCTGAAGAGAAGTGCTTTGTTCTCACCATGGGCCTCAAAAACTCACACTAAGATCAAGGGCCAGGATGGAAATCAGGCTTTGCTTCTTGGGGATAAGGGCCATGACTTCCTTAGAAAAACACCAGAACTTCAGTTCTGTTTATTTGCCCCTTGAAGGCAGAAAATCCCAAGCCAGCAAGAAGCAGGTCCCCTTCCCACCCTGAAATGGATGGGCCCAAAAGAAACTCCACAATCGGGTGGGTCAGAGAATGACAGGCATTCTGGTCTGAGAACCATTTAGTTTATCAGCTTTGGTCTCTAAATGGTCACTGTAATTTTAAGGGGGGTTGGGGGTGGGGGACTTGAGGTTGAGGATCCCTAATCTTTCCCAGAGTGCTTTTAATTTCTCCACAGCATACATTGAATCATGAAGAGTATCCTCCTGACCAGGGCCCAAAACCAGACCAGGAGGAATTAGGATGAAGTCCATTCCTAGGAGATAACACTAGAGTGTCATGCACTATCAAGTTTATCTGGGACAGGGGGTGCCTGACAGGCTGTCAGTGGAGCATGTGACTCTTGATCTCGGAGTTGTTGGTTTGAACCCCACATTGAGTACAGAGAATTACTTAAAAAATAAAATCTTAAAAAAAAAAAGTTTATCTGGGACAAGGTCTATGGAAGTTTATAAACAAAAGTGAGTTCTATGACAGTGGGAGCACTCACAGAGACAGTCATTTACCAAGAATGCTACTGCTGGGACTTTAGGCACTTACTGTAAAGTATCCCAAGGCTCATCTTTCTACCAGCTAATACCAGGCTTATTATGGTCTCTGACAGATATCCCACTAATATAATCAGGCTCCTTTCTGGCTCTAAATAAATAGTCTCTTGATATGCTGTCATTTAAAAAATCTGTGAGCTGGTATAGCAAAAAGTTCTTGGACTTCTAGGATTTCTATTCTAGAATGCAATGTATTATTCTGTGCTGCTTGAAACCACATCAAAAGCCTACCCTTTATGACAAAGGACTTACAACTTTTTTGAATATGACAAAATCAGATTTTCAGTGTAATACAAGTTGTAACTTTTATCATTAATCCATCTTTCAACATTAATCTGAATTCCAACCTTCCCCTCTCCCTCCCTTTGTAGGGATTCTTACTAGTGAGCAAAAAAAGGTGATTGCAGGATTTAAATCTGAAGGTTTTGGGGGCGCCTGAGTGGCTCAGTCGAGCATCTGACCCGACTTCAGCTCAGGTCATGATTCCAGGGTTGTAGGATAGAACCCCAAGTCTGGCTCCACACTGAGTATGGAGCCTGCTTAAAATTTTCTCTCTCTCTCTCTCCCCCCCCCCCCTTCTCTGCCCCTCTCCCCAACTCATGCTCTCTCTCTCTAATAAAAAAATAAAATCTGCAGGTTTAAAAGTGACAAATTTCTACCTTTTGCTCGGACTTCTGATTCAAATTATCTCCTAGTTACTAAGGCATCACGCAGTCTGCAGAACCATAACCAAGTTAGGTAAATTATAGTACACACAAGAACCAACCTTCTGGGCAGAATGAGAAGGAAAGAGGAAAGCAGGGACAAGATACAATGAGGAGTACCAAGCAACCTTCAAAAAAATGAATAAAGTAGGAAAAAGTAAATAAAAAGTTACAAAGAAGCCTTTTTAAAAAAAGGCAGCAGAGAAAGAAACAAAGTAATCAGAAAAACACCATTCATGCATGATATACATTATCTTTTTGAAGGAAAGACCAAAAAGATGCAGGTAGGAACAAGCGAACGTTAACCAAGCTAGCTCCTGGTTACTAACACTCCTTTGACCTCAGGAAACTAACCAGAACATACATAAGCAAAGTCCATACAGCCACGTCCCATCTTATCCTAAACCTTAAAAAGAAGAATGTGAGGTGACAACTGTTAGGCAGAATTTAGAAATCTTTGGGGACTCCTGGGTGGCTCAGTCAGTTGAACGTCTGACTTCAGCTCAGGTCGTGATTTTGCGATGAGTTTGAGCCTCACATCAGGCTCTCTGCTGTCAGTGCAGAACCCACTTCTGATCCCCTGTGTCTCCCTCTCTCTGCCCCTCCCCCACTCATGCTGTCTCTCCTTCTCTCTCAAAAATAAACATTAAAAAAAAAAAAGAACTTAGAAATCTTTGGAGCTCTAATTCGGAGGGAATTTCTTCCCCAAGAGGGATTTAAAAGGCTTACCGTGGGACCTGTATTTGGAGGTGATGATTCTTCTGTGCACACAGACAAGACAGAGAGGGAAGGCATCTGGGAGATCAGATCTGAGGGAGTCAGGGTTGGCACCTCTGTGCCACTGTCTAAGTTCAAAGCTGAAAGCCCAAGAGTATGATGCCCATTGAGCTCACTGGCACTGCTTTGGGTGGAAGGCTTTAGGGAATTCCGGAAGGTGCCATTGCGGAGGCAGGATGTGCTATGGAAAGTGCTTGCCAGCTTGGCTGTCTTCTGATTGCTATCATCAGAGTCAAGTTTGGGAAAGGATAGGGATTTGATATTGCTTACTGCAGGAATGGGGGGGAGGGACACTTTGGAAGACAGCGACATCTTTTCACAGTTGCCCAACTGTGGTAAGGTTATAAAGCCATTGGGTTTGTGAAGAGGCTTGATATCTAGGGTTGCCCGCTCCAGGGATGCCAGGACCTCCTCATCCTGTAACACAGACCCAGAGCCTCCTCTGGGCAAGTTATTGTCCAATAACTGAGCCATAATCGGTCCAGTGGTTCCTACCAGAATGTTTCTCAGCTCTTCCTTCTCATCAATAGTTTTTAACTCCAGATTATCAAATGGGTCTTCTTCACACTCAAAGTCAGCAGGATTGAAATCTGCCTTTGTGTGGGGTGGGCTGAGAACTTTCTGTTTCGTGGCACTGCTGCTGACCCGAGTCGGGGTGAGGATGCTGTTGTGCTGTAAGCTGGCAAGGATGGGGTTAATAGGAGGTGGCATTGTGGCTGTACTGTGAGTCTTGGAGAAGCTCATTTTGCTGTCGCCCTCTGGGCCACTCTTAGAATTCACTTTAGTTTCTACTTCCTCAGCCTTACGCTCTGCTTCCCGCTGGGCTTCTTGGATTTTCTTAATATCTTCAGCCCACTCAATAGTTTTCTTTTCCAAGGAGAAGTCATACTGCAAAGATATAGCACAGAAAGGAGGTGTGAACCCAGGTGACTGCCCTTCCAACTCAATTCCTCCAGAGAATTCACTTCTTCCTCACACCAGCAAAAGAGATCCATTCTAGGCAGCATATAAGGTGTATGGAACCATCCCCAGTAAGGAAAACTAAGGCTTCCTAATCTCCTTATGTGGTTTAATCAAACTACACTCCTAGATTACATCTAGAAAAGAACTAGAGTTCCCACCACCTCTAATCCTATATACCAGGCCAAAGGTACCCTGCCAAGTACTCCCTGCCTTCCTTCTCTCCCCTCAGATCATTTTCCTTTCTAGAATTCTTCATTGGTGGCCTAGGCAGAGCTCAGTGGCCACCTCTAAAGCTTTCCTGATGGCCTGTTCCTTCCTCTGAACTCTTACATAGCATCTGTCTCTATCATGTGACGCCAAGCACAAGTGACCACACGTAGATTTAATCTTTAATTTTTTCCTAAACATTGTCCCCAACAATATCACAAACCTCTGGTGGGCAGCTACTGGGCTTTAGACCCTCTTGGAGTCTGTTATCTAGCACAACGCCCTAGATAAATCCTGCTCAATAATAACAGTCCCTAACATTTAAAAAGCACCTACCAGGTACCAGGCAAGATTCTACGCACTTTGTATGTATTAACTCTGGATCTTTTAAACAACCCTTTAAAGTACCTACCTAAAAGTAGGTATTATTGTTACCCTCACTTTACAAGAGCTTGCCCAACGTCATAAAGCTGGTAAGTGGTAAAGCCTGGATGTGAATCCAGGCAATTGACTACAGATTCTATGTTCTTAAACCTCTACCTATTAAGTTATAATGAACAGATTGTACTCTAAATACAGGAAAACTTCTTAATAAGAAATCTAGAAATATTCATATCAGGATTTTACAGTGCAAACTGCATAAGGATTCACTTCATGGTTGGTTCCTTAACAGTACCTTCGAGTATATCTCAATTTACAAGAATTTCCATTTGCATACTTGGAAAAAAAATACGATTACATAAAACAAAATTCACCTTGAACAGGAGAAAACAAAACTTTTGGTGTTGACTCTAAAGCCTCAGAACTAAACAATGTCTGTGTGCACATTCAAGGCTTCAGAGGTTAAAAAAAAAAAAAAAAAACCGAAAAAAAAAAAGGTGGGGGGGAGGGGTGGGATGGAGAGGAAAGGGGCCTATATGCTCAGACCAGAGTTTTAGAGTACAAGAAACACAATAAAGTGCCTCTGGTCATCCCCAAGTCTTTCAGTTCAAACAACACAAGAGAAGCCTGGAAATGCACATGTCAAGAAGTTTGTTTATACCCCTGGGCACCTGGCTGGCTCAGTCAGTGAAGCATGTGACTCTTGATCTCAACCCCCATGTTGGGTATAGAGGTTACTTTAAAAAAATTTTTTCTCTTAAATCTTAAAAAAAGAAAAAAAAAAGGAAAGGAAGGAAGGAAGGAAGGAAGGAAGGAAGGAAGGAAGGAAGGAAAAGAAAAAGAAAGAAAGAGTTCATTTACATCCCTAAGCCAGCTGCTGAGCCCCAGAAAGGCACCTTGTGATCATGGTACTGCCTTTCTACCACTAACGGTAGTGAAAAAACAGCACTGGGCAAAGACTGCTGCTTCTAACTGTGGAGTAAATCCAATTTTGCACCTGGCTTCTTCCACCAAATACAGCCTGTAACCGACTTCCCACCGCCTGTAAACATGGGTCCCTAAAATTTTACTCTCAAGAACTGGAAATTTATCTCCTTTTTTTGTAAAACCTTTATTGACTTTCATTTTTTAATTACCATAGTAAATACAGAATACTTGGAACACAGGAAAAACAGTAGAAATATTACAGTGAAAAATTGTGATTTGAGTGTACAAATAAATAATAACAGCATCAAATATTTATGGAGTATCAGAAACCAGAATACGCATTATAAATGCATTATCTTATTTAATCCTCATAACAACCTTAAATGCTAATTACCCCCATTTTACAGATAAGGAAACGGAAGCTTGAAAAGTGTAAGAAATCTGTACAAGATTACACAGCTATTACATGGCAATTCCAGCTCATGAATGAGTGATACCAAATTCTGCTCTAAATCGAAACACTGACAGCCATTCCCCACTACTGTGACCACCACCAATATGATATTCAGTGAAAGCTTTCTAGACCCAGGGTGCATGGATTATTTATATATGTTTTACTAGATCACTTTGCTGAATGTTTAACTGAAAAATTGAGTTTGTACTGTCATGTATGGGCGAATATGACAAAGTTACAGGAAGCGTCAAGGTATCTATCTGTCTAGGGGACCCTAGGTCTGACTCTTCTCTGAATAGGAAGGAGACCAGTACCAATACCACAACCAAATCCCCCATGGAGACCCAGAGTGTCAAAGTTTAAGGGTACTGTGTGCAATTACAGAACAAAAATATTTCAACTGTCCCACACAAGAATGGAGCTCATATCTCCTCTTTTGTTATTAGTGGGTGCTATGAATATAGTGAGCACAGCACCATGCACTTATTAATGCTTTATGCTGATCAAATAAATAGAAAATTCCCAGCAATGCCTAAAATAGCAGCAATTTGGGATTCAAAACAATTTTTCTGGATGAATCAATGAAGCAGTGAATAATATGAGAACTATTAAAAGAAAATGGAGATGTTTTTTAACACTATTGTTAACAGTATCCTGCACACAGAGAGGTATTTACTAATACTTGCTATCGCCAATAAAAAAGTCACCAGGTAGGGCACCTGGGTGGCTCAGTCAGGTAAGCGTCCAACTCTTGGTTTCTGCTCAGGTCATGATCTCACAGTTTATGGGTTCGAGCCCCCATATCGGGCTCTGGTGCTGACAGTGCAGAGCCTGCTTGGAATTCTCTCCCTCTCTCTCTGCCTCTCCCCGAGTCGTGCTCACGTGCGTTCTCTCTCTCTCTCAAAATAAATAAGCATTTTTTTAAAAAAGTCACCAGGCAAAGAGAACAATGTAAAACTTTATATGGGATATCTGTGTCTCTTCTGGCTCAATAAATTCTCCATACACAATAGGGATAGCAATTCAGTATTTGAAAATATGTAAGATATTAAATATCATTAGAATTAAGGAAATACACATCAAAACCACAATAAGAGACCCACTGTAAACTCCAAGGATGTATATAACCAAAAAGACAGATTAGAAGAGTTGGCAAGGATGTGGATAAACTGAAACCCTCACGCACTGTGGATAGATTGTAAAATGGTGCAGCCACTTGGGAAAATAGTCTAGTGGTTCCCCAAAAGGTTAAACGTAGTTACCATATGACAACCCAGCAATTCCACTTATACACCCAAGAAATTTGAAAGAATATGTCCACACAAAAACCTATATACAAACGTTCATGCCACCATTATTCATAATAAACAAAAAGTGAAAAACACCAAAATGTCCATCAAGCAATGAATGGAAAAACAAAACGTAGTGTTATCAATACAACAGAACATTATAAAGTCATAAAAATGAATGACATACCAACACTTCATTCATTACACATTGATAAACCTTGAAAACATTATGCTAAAGGAAAAGAGTCAATCACAAAAGACTATCTACTGTATTATTCCACTTATATGACATGTCCAATATAGGCAAATTCATAAAGACAAAGTAGATTTAGTGGTTTCGAGGGGCCAGGGTGAGAGGGAATGACTGCTAATGGCACTGCATTTCTTTTGGGGGGATGAAACTACTTAGGAATTAAGACAGTAATAACGGTTATACACTCTGAATATACTAAAAACCATTTATGTGCAAACCTAAAAAGGCAAATTTCAAGGTATATGAATATCCTGATAAAGCTATTATTCTAAAAAATGTAACTATAGTTCTCCCATTATAATTACTCACTGCATTTAGACTGGAAGATAAATATTTCTTAGAGTAACATGTTGGTGCCTTAGAGAATCTCCCAGAAACAAAACTCCTTTGCCAGAAAGCTGTATTTTTTTAAATCTTAAGTCACAGGAAGAAGTGTTTGATGGATAGTGTACTCTGTTTTCCCATGTGACTCTTTCTCTAAACTGTAAGCTCCTTGAGGACAGTGATTAAGGTATTTATCTCTATCCCCAGCCCTAGTGGAACACTGCTCAAAAGCAGGCATTCAGTAAATGTGTACTGAAGGAAGAAAGGAAGTCACAAAACATAAGGCTATTTGCTGCTTTCAAGAAGTAATTCTGTACATTTATATATAACTGCACTTTAAAGATGAGAGGATTAAGAAGCTACTGAAGAGGTGGCATTTAAGCACAGTCTAGAAGAATAAGCAGATTTTAACAGGTAGACAGCTTTCAGTACAGTGAGAAAGAGGAAAATATTCGAAGTGGAGGTAACAGCTCATGAGAAAAAACACAGTACAGATAGGTAATATACACGGTATATTCAATGAATTGGCAGTAACCTAGTATGGAGGAGACATGGAGGAGATAATGAGCCGAGGTGCTTTACTACACCTTACGTCTACACTTGATTCAATAAGGACTGGTGAACCAGTGTAAGTTTTTTTTTAACAGGGATGTGACAATTTGAAACTTTAACTTAGTAGTATTATTCTAGAAACAATATGGAAAATTTTTAAAAATGCTACAAGAAGAGGGGCCAATTAAAGAGGCTATTGCAATAGTGCAGGTGAAAAAATAAGGTTAAGGATGAACTGGATGGTAAAGGTGAGACACAGCAGAGAGAAAAATATCACCTTATTTGAATGACCAAGAAGATAATGAGGACATCAAAAGAGAGAAGGAAAAGAGGCGAATGAGCAAGTCAGATGGACAATGGAGATTTGTTTCAGACAAGGCACAGAATCCCAGGAATACACAGTCTAACAGATTGCAGAAGGTCTGTAACAGATATATAAACATATGTAAGTATGTGTGTGAGAGAGACAATGTGAGCCAAGCAGTAACAGTTGCTATACAAAATACAAATAAGAGATAAGAGAATGGTTTTTTTTTCCTATTTCACTATACATCAAATTCTTACTTTTTAAATTTTTAAATGCACTAAACTTTAACTAAAAATTACCACTTACCTGTATTTCTCTGACAACCTGCAAACAATCAGGCAAGGAGAAGCCAATAGGTAGACCAACTTTAGCTGGTGTTTTGAATTTGTCTCCTATCTTAAATGGGACATCATCAAGGTAACTGAAAGTCCCTATAATCAAAAATAAAGTAGAAAATATCAGCAAAAAACTTTATTATTTGTTTTGCTATACTCTTACATCTAGGATACAACATTAAGTTATGCTAGCCTAAAACCAGAAGTTAGAGGGTTGCTTCTCTGACTGCTTACCTTCTCCTGACCCTAGATCTCCGTGCAGGGAGGAAATCCTACCTGAGCCTACTTGATCTTATAAGGGTTTATTTTCGATTATACTTAGCGAAAGAGCCAAAGTACTCACAGAAGCCTAAAAGGCCTCCCCAAAGCCCACTATCCCTCTGCCCTCAACTGTCTGTCGCCTCTAACTACACTAAATCAAGGTGATTCTCTGTCCCTCAACCATGACAGAGTCAAATCTACCTCAAAAATTCTGCAGTGGCTGCTCCCTTTATCTGGACTGTTCTCTTAGATATCCACATGACTTATTCCTTTGCCTCCTTCAAGTCTTTGTTCAAATGTCACTTTCTCAGTGACGCTTACTCTGACCATCCTATTTAAAGTTCCTATATGACCCTCACTGCAGTACTCCCATGTTACTATCTATCTTTTCCTCTACAGCACTTAGTACCTTCTAACATATTATTCATTTTTAAATTATATTTATTGTCTGTCTGGCCCAGTGGAATGTAAGTAAGCTCCTTGCAGGCAAGTATGTAAGTCTATTTTATTCACTGATATTGTCTCAAAACATACACATATTAGGCACTTCAAAAATACTGAATTAATGATAGAACCTCCACAAAAGAATCTCCTTGACTAGATTTCTCTACTTCAGAAAGAATCATTTTTAATTAATACAAGGAATTACTCTACATTTTTTTAAGACTATATTCTGGAGCAGATGTGGAAATATTCAAGAACCACAACACTTATGAAAAAAGGAAAACCAGACCAGACCATGGGAATCAGAACAGGATTATCAGGAGACATAAGTCATATACAACTGAACTGCTTTAACTCCCTAAAGGTTCTCTGCCTAATAGCTGAATCATACAGAAAGACCAGGACATTATCACTGATTTATGGAGTCAGACAAAATGCGAGCAGCTCTTGTATGTAACTATCACTAGCTATACACTCCAAATTGTACATGGTTTCTTTTCTGGACCAGGTTTGGGGATAACTTACTGGCAGAACCATCACGGACAATAAAACAGTTGATAAAATTAATTCTGCTTTTTGACTATTAGTAGCTGTAAGGATTGCTTCTGGGCCTCACACTAGACACTAGTGTATTTTCTTGAGTGCTCATGGACAGAATAAGACAATTACACCTCTTCCATGAAGATGCCTTCTCTCCCTTTCTAAAAATTGATAGATTTCAAGACTTAACAAGCTCAAGATGTAGCTGTAATCTTGTCATCATTCCCATTTCCTCAGGTAAATACTGCTCTGATACACCTGAAACCCTCCATCAGGAAGAAGGTCCCTGCTCCCACCCTTGGGGGCTAGAGTTTCTAACATATCTTCTATCCAGAATTAAAACATTTTATGTATCTCCCACTCAGCTAGCAAATTAAATTCAAAACCGTGTCCAATTTAACAATTTTTTCTGGGGAATAGTTTCCTAGTGGGTCATACTTTTAAAAGTACTGTTTTCTCAGATGGCAATGCCTGTCACATTCCCACCCCTTTTTACTTGATTATTTCTACTCCTTTAAGAATGAGCTTTACAACTCCCTTCTCAATCTCAGAACACCCAGTTTATACCAGCACCTCAGGTTGTACGACTCTGTGTTAAGTTTCCTTATATTCCGCCTAGAGACTGTGAGTGAGAATCTGAGTGTCCCCTAAGAAGGGATAAAAATGTTTCAAATTTATACCTCCCAATCTCAGAGTAATATCTGGCAGAAGACATGCTCAATAAAGTAAAACACAAAGAATACATGGTCTTATGCTTCTTTCATATTTAATTCTCACCCCCATGCTAATTCACATTAATATTTATTAAAATTCAAAGTAATTTACCAAAACTGGCAAGGCTAGTCACAGAAATGTACCAGGTACCCCCACCCCTCAAAAAACTATCAGGTATCATCATAGCTTGCCAACAAAACCAAGTATTGGTTACAACACTAAAACTCTGTCACTTACAAAATTCTTTATATTATAGAGATTAAAAGGAAAGTTGTATCTAATTTTAAAAATTGGGAGGAAGGGCATCTGGGTGGTTCATCCAGTTGACTCCTGGCTTCAGCTTAGGTCATGATCGAGCCCATGTGGGACTGTGTGTGGAATGTGGAGCCTGCTTAAGATTCTCTCTCTCCCCCTATGCATCTCTCCCCTGCTTGCTCTCTCTAATAAATAATAATAAATTTATCTGCCCTCCATGAACACAGGTGCTCAAATTTTCCTGAAAGTTAAATTTTAACTTTAGCTAGTATCCTGATTAACTGGAAACAAAGTTGAAACTAGCCTTTTCTAAGAAGCACTGCAAAGATTTACAGTCTAACAATCACAAAATTAAGTCTTTTGTTTAACAATGTTTACTCATTCAGGGGAGCCTGGGTGGCTCAATCAGTAAAGTATCCAACTTCGGCTCAGGTCATGATCTCACAGTTCATAAGTTCAAGTCTTGCATCAGGTTCTCTGTTGTCAGCAGCCCAGAGCCCTCTTCAGATCCTCTGTCCCCCCTTTCTTCCTTGCCCTCCCCCACTCTCTCTCTCAAAAATAAACATTAAAAAAAAAAAAGAATTCATTCCAAGTAGGTTAATTATATAACACACACACTGAAAAAAAATCCTATCCATAATATACAAGCATATATGATATATATATATAAGAAAACTCATCCACACGAAAAGTAACAAAAAAAATTCTTTTTTAATGTTTTGCTTCTATTTGAGAGAGACAGTGCGTGATTGGGGTAGGGGCAGAAACACAGAGAGACAGAATGTAAAGCAGGCTCCAGGCTCTGAGCTGTCAGCACAGAGCCCAATGTGGGGCTCGAACCAATGAACCTTGAGATCATGACCTGAGCTGAATTCTGAAGCTTAACTGAGGCCACCCAGGCGCCCCCTAACAAAATTTTCTTAAGTGAACAGTTCTGTTGGGGCACCTGGCTGGCTCGGTGTAATGTGTAACTCTTGACCTCAAGGGAAAGATTACTTAAAAATAAAATCGTTTGAGGGGTGCCTGGATGGCTCAGTTGTGTGAGCGCCTAACTCTTGGTTTCAGCTCAGGTCATGATCCCAGGGTCATGGGATTGAGCCCCGAGCTAGGCTCCATGTTGAGTGTGGAGGCTGCTTAGGATTCTCTCTCTCTCCCCGTGTTCCTCTCCCCAGCTCATGCTCTCTCTAAAAAAAAAAAAAATTTTTAATGAAATCTTTTAGAGACACCTGGCTGGCTCAGTCGGTTGAGTGTCCAACTTCAGCTCAGGTCATGATCTCACAGTTTCTGAGTTCGAGCCCCACATCGGGCTCTGTGCTGACAGCTCATGCCTGGAGCCTGCTTCGGATGCTCTGTCTCCCTCTCTCACTGCCCCACCCCTGCTCACGTTCGCTCTGTCTCTGTCTCTCAAAAATGAATGAACGTTAAAAAAAATTTGTTTAATGAAACCTTTTTATAAATAAATAAATATCTTTTTTAAAAGGGCATTTAAAGAGATGACAACAAAGCAAACAACCCTTTAACGAATATATCAAAATATGTATGTCTCATTTCTCAATACATCTTATTTTTTAAATAGATTCAATAAAAGCTCAACTACAGAGAATTAAACACTATGACTAATAATTTTCCAGCTTACACCAAATACTTTTTACTTTCAGTCTTTTTTTTATGTTTATTTATTTATTTTGAGAGAGAGCATAAGCAAGGGAGGGGAAGAGACAGGAGAGACAGAATCCCAAACAGGCTCCACACCGTCAGCACAGACTCCAATGTGGGGATCAAACCCATAAACCGTGAAATCATGACCTGAGCCAAAACCAGAGTCCCACACTTAAGCTACCTAGGCACCCCTTTCAGCATTTATTACTGAATATCTTTCTTTTTCTGAATATCTTTCTAAGATGTCTGGGCCTGTTTTCTTAAAATTTAGTTTAGAAAAAGAAAATTAAGTATATCTGTGATGACTGTGGCTGTGGCAGTTCCCTGAAGTCAGGTTCTGTATCGCTTTGCATTATGCCACAGAAGAGACTGGGCTGAAAATGTAGTATATCTCAGGATAAATTCTGGGAAGACTTCATTGTGTTTTCTTTCTTTCTCAATTGCTGATATACTGGTGATCCTGTGACCTGCCTGTTTCCCTGAAACAAAGTTACAATTCCAGGGAGGAGGTAGGATGAATTCTTAATGGAGGATAGAAACTGGATTATGCTTAATTCAGGTCTTACTGTAAACTCAAATTGAGGATTAAAATTTAAGTTTTTGAAAAAGAACAGTAAAGACCAAACTTAAAATTAAGTGAAAAACACAATTCCATGACTGGGTATCACTACCTTAAAGCTGTGAAGTTGGCTTTAAAATTAGACACATGGACAGATAAATAGACACACTCGTATACAGACACACATTAAAATTATATAGATATCTGCTATAGGATATGAAGTCAAAATAAATGTTACTCACACCCTAACAACAACAGCCAACCTACAAAATCAGCTTTTAAACGCAGAGTGTCTGGCATTCAATCAAAAACAAGACACACAAAGAAGCAAAAAATGTAACCCATCATTAAGAGAGGAACCAGTCATCAGACCCAAACTGAGTGATGGCCAATATATTGAAAGTATCAGAAAGGTGGTGAACATGTGTTAGCAAATGAGGAATTTCAATAAAAGGCAGAAATATAAAGAGACAAAACAATAATGCTAGAAATGAAAAATGCTGTATCAGAAAAGAAAATCTTTGACAGTTCATAACCAGGCTACAGTGATAATCAGAAGACAATACTTAGCAGAGAAAACAATCAGAGAACCTGAGGTTAGGTCAAAAGAAATTAACCAAATTGAAACACAAAGGAAAAGAAAAAAGAAAAAAATGGAACAAAGCCTTAAGAAAGCTTTAGGACTATCAAACAGCCTAATATGTGTATGATTAGAGTTTCAAAGGTAAGAGAGAAACAATGGGGCAGAAAAATTTAAAAGAGATAATGGCTTGCAAAATTTCCCAAAGTGATAAAAAACATCCACCCACAGATCCAAAAAGTTTAGCTAACTTCAAGTAGGATAAATACACAGAAAATCACACCAAGGCACATCATGGTCAGATTGTTAAAAACAAAGAGAAAATCTTGAAAGAAGGTGGGGAGCAGCAATGATTAAATGATGGCCAATTTCTCTACACTGTAAAGCATAGCTGATCAACTTTTGAAACAATTTAAATCTTTTTTTTTTAATGTTTATTTATTTTTGAGAGAGAGAGCCCAAGCAGAGGAGGGGCAGAGAGAGAGAGAGAGACACAGAATCTGAAGCAGGTTCCAGGCTCTGAGCTGTCAGCACAGAGCCCGACATGGGGCTCAAACTCACGAACCGTGAGATCATGACCTGAGCAAAGTAGGACACTTAACTGACTGAGCCACCCAGGCGCCCCAACTTTTGAAACAATTTAAAATAAAATACCTTTCTCTATACCTCAGCAAGAAAAGGATGTCAATATGCTGGTAGAAATTAAACCAAGGGCAAAATGAACCTCCCTTAAAAATTAGCTAACTAGGGGCACCTGGGTGGCTCAGTCGGTTAAGCTTCTGACCAGCTCAGGTCATGATCTCACAGTTCAGGAGTTCGAGCCCCAAATCGGGCTCACAGCCCACTTCAGATCCTCTGTCTCCCTCTCTCTCTGCCCCTCCCCAGCTTACACATGCTCTCTCTCTCTCAAAAATAAAGATTGTAAAAAAAAATTTTTTTAATTTAAAAAAAGAAAAATAAATTAGCTAAGGGCACCTAGCTGGCTTAGTCAGTTGAGCACTGTGACTCTTGATCTCTAGGTTATGAGTTTGAGCCCCATATTGGGTGCAGAAAGAGTTTAAAAATAAAATCTTTAAAAAAAAAAGTTAGCTAAGTAAATGGTCATAAATAGGATACCCTGGCATTTCAAAGGAGAGAGTTTAGTTTCATTAAGTTATATCTTATTATACAGACTTCTTTTTTTCTAAATTAGAATCTCAGGGCATTTTCCCAGGTAGTAAAAGAATAATTTTTGTTTGTTGAAACATTTTTAAAAGCCCTTTAAAAGTCGTTTCTGGAAAATAAGTTTTTTCTTGGATGAAACAAGTGGAAAATGAGTTAAAAACTAAAGGGGATTAATATTGTAAAGCACCAGGCTCCAGGAAAGGCCTGATTTACACTGACCCAAGGGTTTGCAATTTACATATTCTAAGAACAAAATTTTTAATTTTTTTTAACGTTTATTTATTTTTGAGAGACAGAGCTCAAGAGGGGGAGGGGCAGAGGAGAGAGGAAGGCACAGAAACTGAAGCAGACTCCAGGCTCTGAGCTGTCAGTACAGAGCCCGATGTGGGGTTTGAACCCATGAACTCTGAGATCATGACCTGAGCCAAAGTCAGACGCTTAACCGACTGAGCCACCCAGGCACCCCTAATGTTTATTTATTTTTGAGAGAAAGTGTGCAAGCAGGGGAGGGGCAGAGAGAGAGAGGAAGACAGAGGATCTGAAGCAGGCTGTGTGCACTGACAGCAGAGAGCGTGATGTGGGGCTCGAGCTCCCAAATTGCAAGATCATGACCTGAGCTAAAATCAGGCACTTAACCAACTGAGCCACCCAGGCACCCCTATAAGAACAATAGCTTTAAAAGTCTTTGAGAATTGTTTATATCTCTTATTCTGTTATTTAGGGATATGTAATTATTAATGACAGTGGAAGAAGTTCAATCTCAGTTGAAAAAAACAAACTTGAAGGTAAGTTAAATACCAGTCATAAGACAGCATAGCAAAAAAATCTAGTCAACTCAAATATTTGAAAAGAAAAAAAAAACTATTTAATATCCAGTCACAAGAGCAGATGCTACCTCCTGTCCACACCCCAAAATGCCCCTGGAAGAATTACACACACACATATACCCACTAACCCCAATGGGCCAGGCAGATAATACCTAACTTAGGGAGAATCAATCCACAGGCCTATAAGCTAGGCTGTGCCAATCAGATTCTCCCTTGGCCAAAAGACAGAAAAACTTCAGCTATATGATGCTAGCTGCTTAAACTGAAAGATCAAGTACCAAGCAACACCATATGGGGGGAGGGGGTGCATTTTTGGCCCTATGCACTCTATACAAGTAGGCAAGTAGGCCAAGAAAGCAAGTCTATTAACAGAAGAACAAAAATGGAGCACACCCGCAGAGAAAAGCAGTAAGGAAAGGCTATGTAGCCTTCTGAGAGATGGGAGCAGATACCTCAGTTTCCTGGCTTTCTGATTTGTAAGGCCAAGCTGAACTTGATTTCCCACACTCAGCTACCTACAAGACTGCCTACTCCCATTTTTTTTTTTTTTTGCCTATTTCCTTTAATTTCTATTCCTTAAACTATATGATATCTAAAAATAAGACTCTTTACTCTAAAAACTCAACGAAAGCAATGGAAATTCAGGTAGGAACTCAGCAGTTTAAAGCAGAAGAAGCTGAAGAGAGAAAGAGAAAATCTATTCTCAAATTTTATTCCGAATATTTTGCTTAATAAAATTTTGGTGAGGAATGCAAGGTGATGGAGGACTTTCTAAAAAACAAGTCTTTACTGATCAGGTAACTTCAAAATTAGAATCTTCTCTCTGGATTGTTTAGCTGAAACACATAATCTGGAGTCCATCTTATTTTCACTCCAGTCAAAAAGGATTTCCTAAAGAGCCAAGATATATAACTTGTCTTTTGAAATAAGGTAAGTTAAAATTTTTCTTTTTTGCTATTTTCTCCCCTAGGTCTTCCCTCTGTCATTTGCTGTCCTCTTTTGTCTTGAAAAAAGCTATCCAGAAGCAACTTCAGATCTGCCTCTCTACTATCATCCAAATACTACGAAAGAGCCACATAATAATCCTTAAATAATACAAAATAGGTTACCTGGCAGATCTGATGCCCCACCTGCTACACAGAATGCAAATTCCAGAGTCAGAATGACTTAACTCCAAAAGGATTTAACAAAACATATACAAGTGATGCATGTAAGGATAAACACAATAGTAATTCAAAATATTAAACACTTGTATAAAATATATTAGCAAGTTAGAACCCCAGTGACTGCTCCAGCACCCTGACTCAGCTGATACTAACAAGCAACCATTTGTAGATCAGAAGAGCATACCAACACATGTTGCCATGCCGTCTGGCAAACCATTCTTACAATGACATGATTTTAAAAATAGAAAATCAGCTTTAAAAACCTACTTAAATTAACGGTGTTGTCTGGATATTTCTGTTGTTTAATTCTACTATATGAAAAGAGGGTCTAATTTTAACTTCTTAGGCATCTCTATTCCTCCCAAATGCATATAATAAAGCTTACTAATGTATTCAATTTTGGAAAGTCATATCTTAGAAAAGGATGGCAGGGGCACCTGGGTGGCTCAGTCGGCTGGGTGTCCGACTTCCAGCTCAGGTCTGATCTCACCATTCATGGGTTCTAGCCCCACATCAAGCTCTGTGCTAACAGCTCAGAGCCTGGAGCCCTCTTCAGATTCTGTGTCTCCCTCTCTCTCTAACCCTCCCCCACTCACATTCTGTATCTCTCTCAAAAATAAATAAACATTAAGAAAAAAAATTTTTTTTTAAATAACAAACTATTATGGAGCACCTGGGTGGCTCAGTCGGTTAAGCGTCTGACTTCAGCTCAGGTCATGATCTCGTGGTTTTTGAGTTTGAGCCACACGTCGGGCTCTGTGCTGATGGCTCAGAACCTGGGGCCTGCTTCAGATTCTGTGTCTCCCTTTCTCTCTGCCCCTCCCCTGCTCATGCTCTGTCTCTCAATCATAAATAAACGTAAAAAAAAAATTTTTTTTAATGATAAACTATTAGTTTCTTTTTAATTAAAAAAAATTTTTTTTAATGTTTGTTTTTGAGAGAGAGAGAGAGAGAGAGACAGAGCATGACAGCGGAGGGGCACAGAGAGAGGGAGACACAGAACTCAAAGCAGGCTCCAGACTCCGTGCTGTCAGAACAAAGCCTGACGTGGGGCGCGAACCCACGAACTGCGAGATCATGAGCTGCGCAGAAGTCAGACGCCCAACTGACTGAGTCACCCAGGCACCCCCATATTTTAAAATTTTTTTTAATGTTGATTTATTTTTAAGAGACCGAGCGAGCGAGCGTGCACACAAGCAGGGAAGGGGCAGAGAGGGAGTGAGACAGAATCCAAAGCAGGCTCCAGACACAGGGCTCAAACTCAAGAGCCGTGAGATCATGATCTGAGCCCAAGTCAGATGTGTAACTGACTGAGGCACCCAGGTGTCCCAGATGATAAACGATTAGTTTCAAATGCAAAACTGTAATTACTACTACTGACATTCCTGTAATTACTGATCCGCTGATCATGGTTTATTTGTAGTAATTACTTACTATTATTGTGGGGCAGGAAGGATGAGGGGATGGACACTAAACCAAACCATTATTAAGTATTAACTAAAGATTTAGAATTTTTCACATTTGAGATGGCAAAGAACTATGACCACGGGATAAGAAAGGGAATGGTAACTACTTCAAAATACTGCTGAAGAACAATAAAAATAGATAGGCTCCCTATCCATCCCTGGTAATTTTAAGTACAATAACCAGCGAGACTCTAAAGTTTAACTACCTACTTAAATACTTAAATACTAAATTACCTGAAATCCATTGGAATGTATATGCGACCCTGTTGTACAACTTTTTCTCAAGCTGCCCATTTAAATAAATAAAAAGCGGCACTTGCTTACACAATGCTAAGTGATTTCAAATCCTCTAATCAAATCATAACTTAAACCATTATATCTAACAGTCCACTTACCATGAAAATCTGCACCCAACTTCTTAGAAGCCATTTAGAACCTGAAAAGCAAAGAAATATTTTTAGGCACATGATACTCTGAGGGATATAAACAAATTATAGGAATATTGAGACTATAGGGGCATCTGGGTGGCTCAGGGTTAAGGATCCGATTCTTTGATTTCAGCTCAGGTCATGATCTCACAATTTTGTGACAGAGATTTGCATGGGATTCTCTCCCTCTCTCTATCCCTTCCCCACTCACGCACGTGCTCTCTCTCTCTCTCAAAATAAACAAACATGAAAAGAAAAAAGAAAAAAGAAAAGAAAAGAATACTGAGACTACAAAAAAGAAACCAGAAGACTAAAAGGTTCCAGGACTGATACAGTCCTCAAATTTCTCAGCCCCAAAGTCTCAAAAAAGAAAGCAGAAAGGAAGAGATACTAGTTTTCTACAGAAAAGTTAACTATAAAACTGCATGTTCTGAATATACTAAATATATGAGAAGAAAAGCATACTAACCTTTGACCAATTGATATGTGGACTACCAAAAGGAAAAAATTACAAAGCATATACCTTCTTGATACAAACTACAAATATGTCAGTAATAGATTAAAAAAAGCATTTTTCAGTTATGCAAATATAGACCTTTTGCTGGCAACTAACTCTAACAGTAATTTCTTAAGCAGGGAATGAATTACATACAATCTTCTGTACAGTTTAATTAGTATAAAATTTTTCTAAATAAAAGAAAAATATCAAAACCACACATCTAGCTTAATATTACCTTTGCATTTTCAACCCCTATATAAGTAGGTATTAAGTCCTGTCTTACACAAATAATCTGAGCTCTTCAACCTAAAAGTTTATTGCCCTTGACATGATGTTTATACCTTTAACTTGCCTAAAACGTAAGCAGGAAAAAAATTAAGGTTAGCTATACGAATTTATGGTCTTTTGTCTATTAACCTGCATTACAATACACTGAAAAGCATCATACTGAAAATAATCCATTTTCACTGAAAGTAAAAAAAAAAAAAAAAAAACCAAGTGTATTACACCTGTCTTGTGAAAATTATTCAAAATAGAATTAAAATCTGCACAGGATTTATTGTATTTGTTTACTTTGAAATTGACAAGGGGATTTTAAAATTTACACGGAAAGGCAAAGAAAATAGAATACCCAAAATGATTCTCAAAAAGAAAAAGTTGGAGAACTTATCACCTAACTTCAAAGCTTACTATTAAGCTACAGTAATTAAGATTGTGGAAATGGCATAAGGATATCATACATCCCAAAAAAAGAGTCCAGAAATACAGCCATACACATATAGCCAGTTGATTTTCAACAAAGGCACAAAAGCTTAAAGGGGAAAGGATCGTCTTCTCAACAAATGGTGCCAGACATTCACACGCAAAAAAATAAACCTTTATCCATACTTTGTATCATATATAAAAATTCAGGGAAATGGGAAGATAATGGCTCAGGGGTACAGGGTTTCTTTTTGGAGTGATGAAAATGTTCTAAGACTGACTGTGGTGGTGACTGGATTGTACACTTTTTTTTTTAATAGGAGGGTTTTTGTTTTTGAGAGAGAGAGAGAGAGAGAGAGAGCGAGCACATACAAGGGGACGAGGGGCAGAGAGAGAGGACAGGATCTGAAGCGTGCTCTGCAGAGAGCCCAATGAGTGGCTTGAACTTCCTAAACCATGAGAACATGACCTGAGCCAGAATTCAGAAGCTTAAGCAACTGAGCCACCCAGGCGCCCCCAGACTGTATACTTTAAGTGGATGAACTGTGGGGCACCTGGGTGGCTCAGTGGATCGAGCATCAGACTCTTGATTTCGGCTCAGGTCATGATCCCAGGGTTGTGGGATTGAGACCTGTATCGGGCTCTGCACTGATTATGGAGACTGCTTAAGATTCTCTCTCTTCCTGCCCCTCTCCCCTGGTCTCTCTAAAATTAAAAAAAAATTTTTTTAATTAAAAAAAAATGCATGGTGCTCACTTCAGGAGCACATGTGCTTTTAAAAAAAAAAAAGGGTGACTTATACACAGTATCTGATACACCACAACCACACAGACAAATCTCAAATGCATCATGGTACATGAAAGAAGCCAGGATCAAAAGGTAACATATGATTCTACTTACAATGAACTATAAAAATAAAAAAAAATAGGGCTCCTGGGTGGCTCAGTCTGTTAAGCATCTGACTTCAACTCAGGTCATGATCTCACAGTTTGTGAGTTTGAGCCCTGCATTGGGCTCTGCGCTGACAGTTCAGAGCCTGCTTCAGATCCTCTGTGTCCTTCTTTCTCTGCCCCTCCCTTGTTTGCACTCTCTCTCAAAAATAAATAAACATTAAAAATAAATAAAATAGAGACTGCTTCTTTAAAAAACAAAAAAAGGAATAAAAAATAGGCAAGACTATAGGAATAAAAAAGTAATCTAACTACCAGGGACTATACAGGATAAAATGGATTATGTAAGGGGCACCTGGCTGGCTCATTCCGTACAGCATACAACTCTTGATCTTGGCCGAGGTTGCAAGTTTGAGCCCCGTGTTGGGTGTAGAGATTACTCAAAAATAAAATCTTCTTAAAAATTAATAAAATTTAGAGGTGCCTGGGTGGCTCAGTCAGTTAAGCATCCGAATCTTGATGTCAGCTCAGGTCTTGTCTCAGGATTGTGAGTTCAAGCCCCATGCTGGGCTACACACTGGGCATGAAGTCTACTTAAAAAAACTAAGGGGTGCCTGGGTGGCTCTGTCGGTTAAGCACCCAACTTCAGCTCAGGTCATGATCTCATGGTTCACAAGTTCAAGCCCTGCATTGGGCTCTGTGCTGACAGGAGCCTGGAGACTGCTTCAGATTCTCTCTCTCTGTCTCTCTCTCTCTCTGCCCCTCCCCTGCTCACGCTCTGTCTCTCAAAAATAATTTTTTTTAAAAAAGCATTTAAAAAAACTAACTAAAAAATAAAATTACGAGCACCTGAGTGGCTCACTCGGTTGAACATCCGACTTCAGCTCAGGTCATGCATGATCTCATGGTTCGTGAGTTCAAGCCCCACATCAGGCTCATTGCTGTCAGCACAGAGCCCACTTTGGATCCTCTGTCCCCCTTTCTCTCTGCCCCTCTCCAGTTCATGCTCTCTCTCAAAAATAAATATTGTATAAATAAATAAATAGTTTTTTAATTAAATTTTAGTAAAATTTTAAAATGTTTTAACCAAAGTGGATCCTCTAGGTGGTAGAACTTGAAATAATTCATGACATTTCTCTATGGTTTCTGAACATTCTATTGCAAACAGGTATAAAATTCATAATTTCTGGGGCACCAGGCTGGCTTGGTTGGAAGAGTGTGTGACTCTGATCCTAAGACTGCCAATTCAAGCCCCATGTTGGGTGTAGAGATTACTTTAAAAATCTTTTTTTTTTAATTTGGGAACACCTGCATGGCTCAGTCAATTAAGCATTTGACTCTTGATTTTGGCTCAGATCATGATCTCATGGCTGGTGAGTATGAGTCCCAAGTCAGGCTCTGCACTGACAGTGCAAAGGCTGCTTGGGATTCTCCCTCCCTCCCTCTCTCTCCTTGCCCTTCACCCACTCACTCTCTCAAAATAAATAAACTAAAAAAATTTTTGTCATACCTTCTTTAAAGTTTTACTTAAAATTTTCTGTTTTTTGGGGGCACCTGGGTTGGTCAGTTGCTAAAGCATCCGACTTCAGCTCACATCATCATCAACAGTTCTTGAGTTTGAGCGCCACATTGGGCTCTCTGCTGTCAGTGCAGAGCCCAATGCCTCCCTCTCTCTCTGCCCCTGCCTCACTTGTGTGTGCACACTCTCAAAAATAAATAGAAACATTAAAAAAAAAGTTTCGGTTTTCCAGCACAAGGTGGGGATGAAGTATTCTGGTTGATATTCTAATTAGTGAAGATTTGAAATTATAAAGTACATGGATCATCAAAACATTTTACATACGCAGAAGACATTTCATTGGCGAACATGCTTTTACGGTCATCAAAATGTACATAAACCACAATACAGTGAGACTTCTTTAAAAATTTTTTTAATGTTTATTTATTTTTGAGAGAGATGGAGACAGAATATGACTGGGTTAGGAGCAGAGAAGGAGACACAGAATCCAAAGCAGGCTCCACGCTCCAAGCTGTCAGCACAGAGCTTGACGCAGGGCTTGAACTCATGAGCTACGAGATCATGACCCGAGCTGAAGTCGGATGCTCAACTGACTAAGCCACCCAGGAGCCCCAAGACTTCTAAACCCAATAAGCAAGAATGTGGGCAGCCTCAACCTTCACACACAGACATATATCAGAAATATGTTTTTTTAAGTGTCTGTAGAGAAAAGCAGTATTTAAGCATCCACCAAAGAAAGCTGTGAATATGCTCATAAACAGATACAGAAAATGAGTATTTTCATCTATATGTCCCTAATATTTATTAATATTGTGGGATATAAGCAGTTTCAAGAAGGAGCTGTTTTGAGATGTAAATGGCTTGGGAGAGGCTGCTTGGGCCTCTGATTCAAAAATAATTTTTATGGAGGGTCTGGATGGCTCAGTCGGTTAAGCATCTGACTTCGGCTCAGGTCATGTCTAGCCCCATGATGGGCTCTGTGCTGACAGCTCAGAGCCTGGAACCTGCTTCAGATTCTGTGTCTCCCTCGCTCTCTGCCCCTCCCCCACACATGCTCTTTCTCTGTCTCTAAAAAATAAATATTAAAATAAAAAAATAAAAGATAATTTTTATTGGCAGTTACATGGCCCACAGCCGCTTGCACCCACTCTATTGTACACTTTTTTCATTAAAAAAATTTTTTTTAATGTTTATTTATTTTTGAGACAGAGAGAGAGCATCAACGGGGGAGGGTCAGAGAGAGGGAGACACAGAATCTGAAGCAGGCTCCAGGCTGTGAGCTATCAGCACAGAGCCTGACGTGGGGCTCAAACTCATAGACTGTGAGATCACAACCTGAGCGGAAGTCGGATGCTTAACCGACTGAGCCACCCAGGCACCTCTACTGTACACTTTCAATCAACACTTTTTCAGACTAAAGGCCAAAACCTAAAAAGTTATTAATAATAAAATAAAATAAAATAAAAAATAATTTTGCAAGGCCCCTGGGTGGCCAGTCAGTGAAACATCTGGCTCTTGACTTCAGCATAGATCATCTTACGGTTCATGGATTCAATCAAGCCCCACATCAGGCTCTGCACTCACAGTGCAGAACCTACTGGGATTCTCTCCCCCCATCCCATGACCCTCCCCTGGTCATGTTTCTCAAAATAAACTTAAATATTAATAATTACTATTATTATTTTGCAAACAGGGGGTGCCTGGGTGGCTCAGTCAGCTGAGCATCCTACTCTTTTGATTTTGGCTCAGGCCATGAAAAATGCTCAACATCACTCATCACCTGGGAAATACAAATCAAAACCACAATGAGATACCACCTCACACCTATCAGAAGGGCTAACATTAACAACTCAGGCAACAACAGATGTTGGCAAGGATGCAGAGAAACAGGATCTCTTTTGCATTGTTGGTGGGAATGCAAGCTGGTGCAGCCACTCTGGAAAACAGTATGGAGGTTCCTCGAAAAACTAAAAATAGACCTACTCTACAACTCAGCAATTGCACTACTAGGTATTTATCCAAGGGATACAGGGATGCTGTTTCAAAGGGGTACATGCACCCCAATGTTTATAGCAACACTATCAACAGCCAAACTATGGAAAGAGCCTAAATGTCCATCGATAGACGAATGGATAAAGATGATGTGGTGTATATATATACAATGGAGTATTACTTGGCAATCGAAAATGATGAAATCTTGCCATTTGCCACTATGTAGATGGAACTAGAGGCTGTTATGCTAAGCAAAATTAGTCAGAGAAAGACAAATATCACATGACTTCACTCATATGAGGACTTTAAGATACAAAACAAATGAACATAAGGGAAGGGAAGCAAAAATAATATAAAAAAACAGGGAGGGGAACAAAACATAAGAGACTCTTAAATACAGAGAACAAACAGAGGGTTGCTGGAGGGGTTATGGAAGGGGGGATGGGCTAAATGGGTAAGGGGCTTAAAGGAATGTACTCCTGAAATCATTGTTGTACCATGTGCTAACATGGATGTAAATTATAAAAAATAAATAAATAGAAAGGAAAAAAAAAAAAAAAAAAGGAGTCTCATGCTCTACTGACTGAGCCAGCTAGATGCCCCTAAATGGATTCTTAATAGCTTTTTTAAAGAAAAAAACCGCCCATGGGGCACCTGGGTGGCGCAGTCAGTTAAGTGTCCGACTTCAGCCAGGTCACAATCTCGCGGTCCAGGAGTTCGAGCCCCACGTCAGGCTCTGGGCTGATGGCTCAGAGCCTGAAGCCTGTTTCCGATTCTGTGTCTCCCTCTCTCTTTGCCCCTCCCCCGTTCATGCTCTGTCTCTCTCTGTCCCAAAAATAAATAAACGTTGAAAAAAAAAAAAAAGAAAAGAAAAAAAAACGCCCCTAAATGGATTCTTAATAGCTTTTTTAAAGAAAAAAAAAAGCTCCACCAAAACACAACCCACAAAATGGGAGGGGCTTGTATCTAGAATATATAAATAAGTCCACAACTCAATAATAAAAAGACAAATAATCCAACTAGAAAATAGGCAAAAGAATATGAATGGTCAATTATTCAAAGATATACACACGAGATGATGTTCAACATCGTTATTCATTAGTCAGGGAAATGCAAATTAAAAACTCACCTTCCTATTCCCCATTAAAAAAAAATTTTTTTAATGTTTATTTTTGAGAGAGAGGGAGAGACAGACAGAGGGTGAGCGGGCAAGGGGTAGAGACAGAGGGAGACACAGAATCCGAAGCAGCTCCAGGCTCCGAGCTGCCGGCACAAAGCCCGACGCAGGGGTCAAACCCACGAACTGCGAGATCATGACCTGAGCCAAAGTTGGACACTCAACCAACTGAGCCACCCAGGCGCCCCTCCTAGTCCCCATTTTAAAGCATGCATATTACCTTCAACAAAGCAAAATTTCTACTAAAAAATAGTAAGTGAAAATTAAAATATAGTATCCCTTATTACTAAATAAAAGGAAATAAATTAAAAATTTGCCTCACTAAAGGTGATAAAATGTAGATTTTCTAGGCGTTTTCTTTAAATGGTAAAACAATTCACTGAATGCAACTCCTACATTTTCCACAAACCTTAAGAAACAGGAAATTCATATCTGGTCATTTACATTAAAGATTTTTCTAATATCTGATATGCAGTAAAACTTCACTGTCTCTCAAGAACCAAAAGGATTTTAATAGCTATTTGGGTCAATATTTTTTTCCTGGAATATCTGAAACAAATCAAGTGAGACAGATAATTTATTGCTATTTATATTTCCTTATAAGCCTCCCATATTTTATTTAATTATAACTATTTCTTATAACATCTTCCTATAATCTAAATGTTTAATTATGGGGAAATGATTAAATAAATTATAGAAAAATTCAAAAGACAAGTGGTAATGCAATTAAGAATGTTTATTAGGGGTGCCTGGGTGGTTCAGTTGGTTAAGCATCCAACTTCAGCTCAGGTCATGATCTCATAGTTCGTAGGTTCGAGCCCCACATCGGGCTCTGTGCTGACAGCTCAGAGCCTGGAGTCTGCTTCAGATTTTGTGTCTCCCTCTCTCTCTGCCCCTCCCCAGCTCATGCTCTGTCTCTGTCTCTCAAAAATAAAACAAAACAAATGCTTATTAAGAGCATATAATTGAAAATAAGTGTAAGTTTTAAACTGTTTTTACAAGTTGGACTGAATTACTTTAACTATGTAAAAAATGTATACAAAACAAGACTGAAAAAAATACATTTGCCCCCAATGTAAAATTATAAGTGCTCACAGGGGGAAAAAAAATCCTAAGTAATCATAAATTTCCATTAAAATAAATATAAGTGCTTATATTAAAGGAAAAGTATCAAGTAAATAAGAACAGCACACATTCTTAAATGACAAACTCTTACACTAATAAAATGTAGAACTCCCTGAAGGAAGTTCTACAGGAACTTAACAGCAATGTTGTTGTTGTTTTAAGTTTATTTATTATTTGCGGGGGGGCGGGGGGGGACAGACAAAGGAGGAGAGAGACAATCCCAAGCAGGCTCCACACTCTGTGCTGAGCCCAAAGTGGGTCTCGATCCCAAGGGATCCTGACATGAGCCCAAATCAATAGTTGGACACTTAAACGACTGAGCCACCCAGGCACCCCAACAGCAATGTTCTATTTTTGCCAGTTTAGTGCCACTTCAGTTCAAATGCTATGGAAAGAAAACCTGGTAACTTAAAATTTAACTCACTAATTAGATATCCGAGAACAAAAAGAGATGGGGAAATAGGTAAAAGGAAGAGAACTGCATGGAGAAGAGGAGCTAGAGTGCAAGAAACAGAAGAGATGGGATAAGGAATGGAAAAAGGGAAAGGTGAGGAGTTTAGGGGTAGGAAACCAAGACAATACAAACATCCTGCCAAAGCACAGGCCCTTTCTTAAAGAAGAGAAAGCCCAAGGGCAATTACAATGATGTTCTCATTTTCTTTCTTCCCTTTCTTAGAACATTAAATTCCTATTACGTGAAATTACATTCTATAGTTTCCTAATACACAACAGCAATTTAGTATCTCAGTAAGCTATCACAGTCACACATTATACTGCAACAAGAGATGCAATCAGTAATTTCCCAAGATGCAAATTAATCCAGAAAATTCTCCAACTTACAGAAAAAGAAGCTTCTGGAAATCATCAGATTTCAAGTCTAAAAACAAAGTTAACGCCTATACAACTAGCATTCACACTAATATGTGTAAGACAAAAATCACACTTGTAGAAGCCATTAATATGTCAATTCTAGGCTACACTATATTCATCAGAAAAAAGCTTTATTTTTTTCACAGATCTCAAGAGATATTTTGGAGCCTCAGTTCCAACAGTAAAATAGTAAATAAAGGTAGTAGATTGAATAATACGCCAACCCTAAACATACCATAAATCTATCACAGTAGAATAAATTAAGCAAAAATATTTGTTTCCATATTAAATATTTAGTACTCATGGGGCGCCTGGGTGGCTCAGTCAGTTGGGCATCCGACTTCAGCTCACGTCATGATTACAGTCTGTGTGTCCGAGCCCCGAATCAGGCTCTGTGCTGACCACTTAGAGCCTGGAGCCTGTTCCTTAGTATGTTTCTTCCTCTCTGCCCCTCCCCACTTGTGCTCTGTCTCTCAAAAATAAATAAACGTTAAAAAAAAATTAAATATTCAGTACTCAGGATAAGTGATATCATCATTTACTATACACAGTAACTTTTAAAAGAGGTCTCTATGGCAAAACGAAAAGCTAGCAACCATGTTAATACCACCTCCCCCTTTTTAATGTCAGTGATCCATGAAACCCAAAAGTCTGGAAACCATTTTATGTAAAATAACAACCTCAAATGAGTATGGTTATTAAAAAAACAAAAAACATATCTTTGCATAATGCTTGAGACTGAGAAAGAGCTCAACAAAGGTTGGTAAAAATATAACTTAGAAGAGAGTAAACCACTTGTCAAGTACTCTACCTACCAGTAAACTGGTGTACCTATACACAATAATGTAGATTTTTATTTGAATATTAATATTAGACTCTTATTCTGGGGTGCCTGGGTGGCTCAGTTGGTTAAACATCCCACTTCAGCTCAGGTCATGATCTCATGGTTAGTGGGTTTGAGCCCTGCATCGGGCTCTGTGCTGACAGCTGAGAGCCTGGAGCCTGCTTCAGATTCTGTGTCTCCCCCTCTCTCTCTGCCCCTTCCCCACTTGCACTCTGTCTCTGTCTCTTAAAGATGAATAGATGTTAAAAATAAAAAATAAAAAAATATTAGACTCTTATTCTGATGAAGAACATGGCCATGAACACTGAACAGAATTTTTATGAGACCCTACTTTCAGTTTCTTCAAGTCTGAGAATTAGCCAGAGACATTATTTTCAGGGTCTATCACTGTCCACAAGCTCTGTGTTTGCAAAACTAATCCCCTTACCTCAGCCTATTTGGCTTAAGATGGAAGACCAACAATAGAGGTCAACAGTACACAGATTCATACTGAGGAGCATTTCAATAACACCAGTAAGTTTTTCTTTTTGCATTAATTTCTACTTTCAATTCAGCTGGAATAGTGCTTGTTCAGTCAGATTTGTCCTGAGAACCACTGTTTTACAGAGAGTGAAAATGGAAAACCTAAATTTGAATCACTAACCTGCAGAAACAAGATCTAATAGGCCCTGCCATTTTAGAAAACAGGAGCATATGTTTGTGTGAATACAGAAACAAATATGGTGGTTCTATTTGGATGATGGGTTTACAACATGGGGCTCTTGGTTTTCTCTTTTGTGCTATTTGCTTTCCAGGTTTTCTATATGGAGCACATATCTCTTGATGGACATACCTTGTAACTAGGAAAAAAAACCTAGGACTCACAAACATATGGCCAACTAATCTTTGACAAAGCAGGAAAGAATATCCAATGGAATAAAGTCAGTCTCTTCAGCAAGTAGTTCTGGGAAAACTGGTCAGCGACATGCAGAAAAATGAACCTGAACCACTGTCTTACACCACACACAAAAAATAAACTCAAAATGGATGAAAGACCTAAACATAAGACAGGAAGCCATCAAAATCCTTGAGGAGAAAGCAGGCAAAAACCTCTTTGATCTTGGCTGCAGCAACTTCTTACTCAACACGTCTCCGGAGGCAAGGGAAACGAAAGCAAAAATGAACTATTGGAACCTCATCAAAATAAAAAGTTTCTGCACAGCGAAGGAAACAATCAGCAAAACTAAAAGGCAACTGACAAAATGGGAGAAGATATTCGCAAATGATATATCAGATAAAGGATTAGTATCCAAAATCTATAAAGAACTGATCAAATGCAACACCCAAGAAACAAACAATCCAGTGAAGAAACGGGCCAAAAACATGAATAGACACTTTTCCAAAGAAGACATCCAGATGGCCAAATGACACATGAAAAAATGCTCATCACCACTCATCACCCGGGAAGTACAAATCAAAACCACAATGAGATACCACCTCACACCTGTCAGAAAGGCTAACATTAACAACTCAGGCAACAACATATGTTGGCGAGGATGCAGAGAAAGAGGATCTCTTTTGCACTGCTGATGGGAATGCAAACGGGTGCAGCCACTCTGCACAACAGTATGCAGTTTCCTCAAAAAATTAAAAATAGAACTACCCTACAACTCAGCAATTGCACTACTAGGTATTTATCCAAGGGATACAGGGATGCTGTTCCGAAGGGGCACATGCACCCCAATGTTTATAGCAGCACTATCAATAATAGCCAAAATATGGAAAGAGCCCAAATGTCCATCAATGGATGAATGGATAAAGAAGATGTGGGGTGTGTGTGTGTGTGTGTGTGTGTGTGTGTGTATATATATATATATAATGGAGTATTACTTGGCAATCGAAAAGGATGAAATCTTGCCATTTGCAACTACATGGATGGAACTAGAGGGTATTATGCTAAGCGAAATTAGAGAAAGACAAATATCACATGACATCACTCATATGAGGACTTTAAGAGACAAAACAGATGAACATAAGGGAAGGGAAGCAACAATAATATAAAAACAGGGAGGGGGACAAAGCATAAGAGATTCTTAAATATGGAGAACAAACAGAGGGTTACTGGAGGGGTGTGGGAGGGGGGATGGGCTAAATGGGTAAGGCACATTAAGGAATCTACTCCTGAAATCACTGCTGCACTATATGCTAACTTGGATGTAAATTTAAAAAATAAATTAAATATAAATACACACACACACACACACACACACCTAGGAAGCAACCGAGGGAAAGAATACCCCAGATACCTATAAGGGGACTAAACAGAAACAACACAGTATGCAATCAATGAAAGACTGACCTCAAAGAGAGGAAATACAATAAAAAAAAGAATAAATCGGTGGTTTCTAAGACCAGTAAGAATACCACATAAATGGTCACGGACGTATAACAGGTGTTTCAGTTTATTGATAATAAAGGATGTAACCCATGATGAAGAGCTAACTTACGAATTGCTCCAAATAACACTGCATCATCACTCATAAAACAAAAACTACAGGGGGGCACCTGGGTGGCTCAGTTGGTTAAGCATCCAATTCTTGATCCTGGCTCAGGTCATGATCTCGTGGTTCATGAGACTGAGCCCCACCTCTGGCTCTTCACTGACAGTGCAAAACCTGCTTGGGACTCTCTCTCTCTCATTCTCTGCCCCTCCCCAACTCATGAGCACAGGCTGTCTCTCAAAATAAATAAATAAACATTTTAAAAAAACAAGAAACACAAAACTACAGAAGAACTAGGTAGAAATACATAATTAATAAGATAGATATAACTTATATCAAAATCACCCTGAAAGCAGAATATACCTACAGTACCCACAGAACACTTTACAAAAACCTAAGTAAATATTAAGCCACAAAGAAAATTCTAATAAATATCCAAAATCAGAAATAGCACAACTGGGGCACGTGGGTGGCTCAGCCGGTTGAGCGTCCGACTTTGGCTCAGGTCATAATCTCACAGTTCATGAGTCTGACCTCTGCATCGGGCTCTCTGCTGTCAGAAAAGAGCCTGCTTCAGATCCTCTGTCCCCTCCTCTCTCTGCACCACCCCCACTTGCTCTCTCTCAAAATTAAATAAACATTAAAAAAAAAATAGGGTGCCAGGGTGGCTCAGTTGGTTAAGCATCTGACTCTTACTTTCATCTCAGGTCATGATCTTGCATTTTATGAGTTTGAGCCCCGCATCAAGTTCCACACTGACAGTACAGAGCCTGCTTAGGAGTCTTTCTCTCTCTCTGTCCCTCCCCTGCTCATGCTCTCTTTCTCAAAAACAATAAACAAAAAAAAAATTTTTAATGAAATAGCACAGCCAACAGTCAAAACACAAAAAGATTAGAAATTAATTACATCAGAACACAAAAAAAAATCCTACTACCTAAAGCTAAACTGTCTCTTGATCAAAGAGGAAACCAAAAATAAAACTGCAGAAAACAATGACAATGAAAATACTGCATTTAAGAACCTACAACATGCAGCTAAAGCAGTAATCGGGAAAATTCACTGCCCACTCAAGTACTAAGAAGAAAATTCACAGCATAATGACTTAGGATATAAAAAACCACCTGAGGAAAACACAAGAATGGAAACAGGGACATAAGCACAAAACAATCCATTAAAAATCAGAAAAATGACCAACTAACAAATTAACCCAAGAGCTATAATTTGGAAAATAAACCATTCAACTAACTCAATTTTAAAAGGAAGGGGTAGGGGGGGCACACCTGGGTGGCTCAGGTCATGACCTCACTGCTTGTTGAGTTTGAGCCCCGAATTGAACTGTGCTGACAGCTCGGAACCTGGAGCCTGCTTCAGATTCTATCTCTGTCTCTCTGCCCCTCCCCTGCCCGTGCGCTCGCTCGCTCTCTCAAATATAAAATATAAAACAAAAAAACAAAACAAATATATATATATATATATATGTAAATAAAAGAAGAGAGAGGGGTGCCTGGGTGACTCAGTTAAGCATCGGACTATGGCTAAGGTCATGATCTCACAGTTCATGGGCTCAAGCCCCGCATTGTGCTCTGTGCTGACAGCTCGGAGCCTGAAGCCTGCTTCAGATTCTGTCTCCCTCTCTCTCTGCCCCTCCCCTTCTCGCACTCTGTGAGTCTCTCTCTCTCAAAAAGTAAAATAAAAGAACATTTTTTTAAAAAAGGAGAGAAATAGTGTACACAACAGAGGAAATTAAAATAATCTGAAGACACTGCTTTGTTCATCTCTTTGCAAATACAAGTGGCAACCTGGATAAAATGATCTTCTAGGAAAGTACTATTTATCAATACTAACTATACACGAGGCAGAAATCTTAACCAGACCACTAACCACAGGGAAAACAGAAAAAGCTGTCAAAGAGGTCTTGCAATCCAAAAGAAACCTAACTGCAATGACACTTTAATGGTTTCAAAACACAGGAAAAGACGTTTCTAATTTTTTTTTACAAAGCAAGCATAATATTGATGCTATCAAAGAAAAAAACTACAAAAAAAAAAATCTCACGTATGCATGGAGATAAAAAATCCTCAAAATAAAAATGCAAACCAAATTTAGTAATAGATTATAGGAATACATCACATCCAAGTGGGACTTAGCCCACACATTCAGGATACTTCAATACTAGGAATCTGTTGATATACTTCACCATTCATTAATAGATCTAAGAAGAAAAATCATATAGTCATCTCCTTAACATGAGATTGAAAACAACAACAAAAACAGAGGGCACCTGGGTGGCTCAGTGGTTAAGCATCTGACTTTGGCTTAGGTCATGATCTCACAGTTTGTGTTTTTGAGCCCTACACAGGGCTCTGCCTGACAATGCCAAGCTTGTTTTGGATCCTGTCTCCCTCCCTCCCTCCCTCCCTCTCTCTCAAAAATAAACATTAAAAAAAAAAAAAAAAAAACAGGGGCATCTGGGTGGCTCAATTGGTTAAGTGTCTGTCCATATCTTGGTTGCTGGGGTCAAGACCTGCATCGGGCTCTGGATGACAGTGTGGAGCCTGCTTGGGATTCTCTCTCTCCCTCTCTGTTCCTCCTGCATGTGCGTGCACTCTCTCTCTCACTCTCTCGCTCTCAAAACAACAAAACCATCTCTCTCAATACCAAAGCCAGAGAATGTTGACTAATGGGGAAATAAAGGATTCCCATAAAAACAAGATGTCCACTATTATTGTAATTTGTTTACATTATTATTTAACACTGGATGAAAGAAGTTAAAAGGTATAAAAAGTAGAAAAAAGGGGCACCTGACTGGCTCAGTCTGTTGAGCGTGCAGCTCTTGATCTCGGGGTCTTGAGTTCAAGCCCCATGTTAGGTCTAGAGATTGCATAAACTTAAATAGTAACTTAGAAAAATGGCTTTCCAAGGGAAACCCCAAAACTGAAAAACTATTACAAATAAAAGGGAATACAATGTTTCTAGATACAAAATTAATATAGGCATACTTTGCCTTACTGTGCTTTGCTTTACTGCACTGCACACTGTCTTTTACATACTGAAATTTCAAGACTTCAGTGGAAGAAGTAAGTGCAGATGTGGTAGAAATAGCAAGGGAACTAGAATTAGAAGTGGGGTCTGAAGATGTGACTGAATTGCTATAAGCTCAGGATAAAATTTTAATGGATGAAGAGTTGCTCCGTATGGATGAGCAAAGAAAGTGCTTTCTTGAAATGGAATCTACTCCTGATGGAGATGCTAAGAAAACTATTGAAATGACAGGAAAGGATTTAAACTTTTTTTTTTTTTAAAGAGTGCATGAGCCAGGGAGAGGGGCAGAGAGAGAGAGAGAAGGGCGGCGGGGGGAGAGGGAGAGAGAATCTCAAACAGGCTCCACACTCAGTGCAGAGCTCAATGTAAGGTTTGATCCCACGACCTTCAGACCATGACCCGAGCCGAAATCAAGAGTCAGACATTTAACCAACTGAGCAACCCAGGTGCCCCTGACAGCAAAGGATTTAGAAATTACATAGAGTTATTTGATAAAGCAGTGGCAGAGTCTGGGAGGACCAACTCCAATTTTGAAAGTTCTGCTGTGGGCAAAACGCTATCAAACAGCCATCTCATGCTAAGGAGTAATTGTTCATGAAAGAAAAGGTCAATGGGGGGGGGGGGTGCCTGGGTGGCTCAATTGGTTAAGTGTTCAACTCTTGATTTCAGCTCAGGTCATGATCTCATGGTCCCTGAGATCCAGCCCCACTTTGGGCTCTGCACTGACAAAGCAGAGCCTGCTTGGGATTCTCTCTTTCCCTCTCTCGCTCTCTCTCTGCCCTCCCCAGCTTGTGCATGCGCACTCATACTCTTTCAAAATAAACTTTAAAAAGAAAAAGTCAATCATTGCAGCAAACTTTACTTTTCTCTTATTTTAAGAACTTGCCACAGCTACCCCAACCTTCAGAAACCAACACTCTTATCAGTCAGCAGCCATCAACATCAAGGCAAGACTCTATACCAGCAAAAAGATTACAAATCACTGAAAGCTCAGATGATGGGTAACATTTTTTAGTAATGAAGTACTTTTTAATTAAAGTATGTACATTGTTTTTTCATTTTTTAGGTTTTTTATTTATTTTGAGAGACAGAGTGCACACACAAGCAGGAAAGAAACAGAAGGAGAGAGAGAATCCCAAACAAGCTCTATGCTGTCAAAACAATGAGATTATGACCTAAGCCAAAAATCAAGAGTCAGACACTTAACCAACTAAGCCACCCAGGTGCCCCTGCTACATTGTTTTTTTGCTTTTAATGTTTATTTTTGAGAGTGAGACAGAGTGTGATTGGGGGGGGGGGGAGGGGGGGAGGGGGGAAGAGAAAAACTGAAGCAGGCTCCAGGCTCTGAGTGGTCTGCACAGAGCCCAAAGCAGGGCTCGAACTCACAGACTGCGAGTTCATGACCTGAGCCAAAGTCAAACGCCCAATCGAGCCACCCAGCTGTTCTTGTACATTGTTTTTTTAGACACAATGCTATTGCACACTTAATAGACTACAGTATGGTACAAACATAACATTCATGTGCACTGGGAAACCAAAAGGTTCATTTGACTTCATTGTTCACTTTATTTGGTGGTCTGGAACCAGAGCCAAAGTATCTCCAAGGTATATTCTAAAACAAATGCCCTTCATATACACAATAACTAGATAAAATATAATTGAAATATGCAATGTGCCACAGAGGTAAGAAGCAAGAATAAACTTAAGATACAAAGGAAGAAACTAAAGCTCTACTGAGCAACAGAAAAGAGGACTTATGTAATTGGAAAAGCATATACTAAATCTTGGATAGGACACATTACATTATTAAGATTGATTCTCCTTAAGCTACTCTATAAATGTGTCATGATAAAAGTGAAAACTAGAGTCTTCTGTTTTATGAACTAGAAAAGCTGATTCTAACTTTCATATGGAAATAATATAAGTAACAGCAGCCAAGAAAACTGTGAAGAAAATAATGGAGACTAGACTGTCAGATATTAAAATATTTATTGTAAGATTTAACACTTACAGCTGTGCCATACTGGCACATAAAGAGATCAGTGGAACAGAACAGAAATCCCTAAAAATACCCAAATTTGGAAATGTGGTATATAATAAAGCTGCCATTTAAAATTTTGTGAAATGATGGGGGCGCCAGCCAGCTCAGTCAGTAGAATGTCCAACTCTTGATCCCAAGGGGTCATGAGTTCAAGCCCTATGTTGGGTACACAAATTACTTAAAAATAAAATCTTGGGAAGTGCCTGGGTGGCTCAGTCAGTTAAGTGTCCAACTTTGGCTCAGGTCATGATCTCATAGTTTGCAGGTTCAAACCCCGCATCAGGCTTTCTGCTTGAGTGTGGAGCCTGCTTGGGATTCTCTCTCTCTCTCTCTCTCTCTCTGCCCCTCCCCTGTTCTCTCTCTCTCTCAAAAATAAATAAACCTTAAAATAAAATCTTAAAAAATAGAAAGTGAGGAAAGTGACAAAAGGAAGGAAGGAAGGAAGGAAGGAAGGAAGGAAGGAAGGAAGGAAGGAAGGAAACTTGTGATGTAACAACAGGGTAGCTATTTAGAAAAAGGTTAGAGGCTCACCTCATACTCCATCCCCAAACAGATTCCAGATCAAAAGTGTAGTAACATTATGCAACTACCCAAATATATCAATCCTATTTTCATTCTACATAGAAAGGTACAGAGCAAAAATAACTTTCTGAGGCTCAAAATTCAACAAAAGGCTTACCTTATTTAAAAAAAAATTAGAAAATGAAGGTTATTTTTTTGTTTATTTTTTTATGCAGTAATCTCAACATCCAACATGGGGTTCAAACTCATGAGTCTGAGATCAAGAGTCTCATGCTCTTCCAACTGAGCCAGCCAGGCACCCCAGAAAATGAAGGTTATTTTAAAGACAGGTTGCTGTAATGTACAAGTTTTCTCACTAATTATTTGAAAATGATGCTTTACCAATTATTAATCATATGGTATACTTGAGGCTATAAGAGCACCTAGTGACACAAAGCTCATTTTTTTTTTTTTTTTTGGTAAGTTTATTTTGAGAGAAAGAGCAAGCATGTGTATGTCCAAGTACAGAAAGGGCAGAGAGAGAGGGGGGGAGAGAGAATCCCAAGCAGGCTCCACACTGACAGTGCAGATGCAGGGTTCAAACTCATGAATCCTGAGATCATGACCTGAGCCAAAACCAAGAGTCAGTCACTTAACTAAATGAGCCATCCAGGCTCCCCACAAAATTCATTTCACATAGTTTAATACAAACTGGTTATAGCTGAGTATCAACTTGCTAAAATTTAAAAAGCAATTAGCAGTACATAAAAATATAGTATTTGTCAAGGTAAATTACTGACCCAATCTGTTTTCATGAGAACTGCAGTTAAGAATTCTAGCTAATTCTTGGGGGCCTGGGTCAGCTGGTTAAGCGTCCGACTCCTGATTTTGGCTCAGGTCATGATCTCAGGGTTCATGAGATCAAGCCCTGCATTGGGCTTTGCACTGACAACAAGAAGCCTGCTTGGGATTCTCTCTCTCTCCCTCTCTCTCTGCTCCTGCCCTCCTCACACTCTCTCTCTCAAAATAAAAAAATTAAATTAAAAAGATTCCCTCTCTCCCTCTGCTTTCTCTAAAATAAAAATTAATTAAAAATTAAAAATTAACGAACTCCAACTAATTTCAAAATGGGTCAGGAAAAATCCAAATAAGGATTTCCTCAACTCTGAATCAACTCTGGGTTCCTCTTAATTCTACAAGCATCTAGCATATCTAATCTTTAGCAGGGAGGGAGGCCTTTTCATATCCCCTTGCCCTCTTCCCTTAAACTTTCTGAGAATAGGATAATTCTATAATATTCCTAACTAATATGTATTTTATAAATATGAGTAAACAAAACAATGCCCTTAAAACGAAAAAGTTAAGAATGATTTTTGTAATCACCAATAGTCTGAAATCATAAGGCCTATGAGACTAACATAATGTAAGAACAAGAAAGTGCTGACAGTTACAAGTTAGAATGGGGAGTCATAACATAAAGCATTAGCTAATTAGAAATTTTTAATCAGTATCTTAACCAATTCATTACACCTCATTTAACATTTTCTTCAACATGATTTAGAGTTTAGTAGAAGTACAATGTCGCAGGGGCACCTCGCTAGCTCAGTCAGTGGAGCATCCAACAACTGATCTCAGAGTTATAAGTTTAAGACCCATGCTGGGTATAGAGATTACTTAAAAATAAAAATAAATTTTTAAAATGTAAAAAATAGGGGAACCTGGCTGCCTCAGTCAGTATACTAGTCTTGATCTCAAGGTCATGAGTTCAAGCCCCACGTTGGGCATGGAGCCTAATACATATACGTATATATATGTGCACTTATATAATAAAATATAAAAAGGAAAAAAGGGGAAAATAAAAGTATAATGTCCCAAAAGGAAATACAGCCACAAACTTATCAATTCAATTCTTTCAACTGTGAATTAACATTGGGAAAAAAATAATTTCAAGAAGTAACTGAAGCAAAAATGTCATCTCCTCCCCAACTCTTTCAAAAATCACATCACGGAGAGCCTGGTTGGCTCAGTTGGTTAAGCATAAGACTTTGACTCATGTCATGACTTCACAGTTCTTGAGTTCAATTCCCACATCAGGTGAGTTCGAGCCCCCCTTCAGGTGACCATGAGCCCTGCATCCAGTGATCTCAAGCCGTGCTTTGGGTGGGCCCCACTTCTCTCCCTCTTTCTCTCTCTGTCCCTCATGGGATTCTCTCACTTGCACCCTCTCACACTCTCTCAAAAAAAAAAAAAAAAAAAAAAAAAAAATCGTATCACAACTCATGCCAGAATGTAAGAGAGAAAGAGAACTCCAGACAGTTAAAAACATGAGTTCTAGCCTTAATTTTTCCATCACTTTGGGATGGTTTAGAGCCTGTCAAAATCTCTGAGGGGAAAAGAAGAATTCAGGACTGCTTCTATAAAAAGAGAAGCCTGGAACAAATGATCTCTGAGAACCTTTTCAGAATTAAGGGTCTGGATATATTCTTTTATAACTATGGACTTCAGCAGCTTTTATGCTCTTACAATAAAAATAATGCAAGACTTCATTCAAATTCTTAGTTATGACAGCATATAAACACATGTAATCACTTGTTGAGCCTATGATTCAGTATGTACACACAGTCCACACCCACTTTTTTAAGTAGAAAATGCTTACTACTTAACACTAATAACCCTATTTCACTCTACAAGTAGCCAATACAATATAATTGGTTGACTTGTATTTTATACAAGGAAACTAAACATCATACCATGGGCTATGAATCTGACCCGAGAGAAATAATCACAAACATAATTTTTCTGTTCTTCCAACAGTCTTCATACTCAGTGGATTACATCATTCTGTTAGAGTCATGTGAAATCTGAAAGGTTTTTCCCATGGAAACAAAGAACAGAGCTCTGTTCACCAAACTCAAGAACTTATACCCCAAAGGGAATATTGTGCAGTACCAAAGGAACAAACAATATAAAGATGGCACAACTTCATAAAAGCAGATGATCCTCATCAGTAGCCTAATGGTAAGTCACAATGCCTACGACACTTACCTCCCCCTTCATTTCATCACGCATTTTATCCATCTCACATGATCACAAGAAGGGGGAGTACAGTACAATAAGACACTTTGAGAGAGAGAGACCACATTCACATAATTGTTCTATTTTATTTTTTATTATTGTTGTTAATTTCTTACTGTGCCTTATTTATAAATTAAAACTGATCATACCTAGCCAGATACATAGAACACCTGGCTGGCTTTGTTAGTAGAGCATGAAACTCTTGATCCAGGGTTATGAGTTCAAGCTCCAAGTTGGGTGTAGAGATAACTTAAAATATTTTTTAAAAGATGAATAAATAAATAAAATTGGTCATACATATATATGTATAAGAAAAACCTTACTACAGATCTTCTTCAACTTACGGAGTTTCATCTCAATAAAACCATCATAAACTGAAAAAAAATCTTGTCACAAATACAATTAATACACCTAACCTACTGAACACCATAGCTTAGCTGAGCCTACCTTATACGTGCTCACAACACTTTACATTAGCATACACTTGGACAAAATAATGTAACACAAAGTCTATTTTATAATAAAGTGTTGAATATCTCATGTAATTTATTGAATACTGTACTGAAAGTGAAAAACAGCTGTATGGGTACAAAATGGTTATAAGCGTATAAGGTGTTTACCCTCATGATCACATGGCTGACTGAGAGCTGCAGCTGGCTATCACTGCCCAGCATTATAAGAGAGTATCATACCACAACCTGGGAAAAAAAATCACGATTCAAAATTCAAAGTATGATTTCTACTGAAAACATATTGCTTTCACATCATAAAACCAAAAAATTGTAAATCAAACCTTTATAAGTTGGGGACCATCTGTATATAAACTGGACAACTGCACAGTTTCAGGCATCCACTGAGGGTCTTAGAACATATCCCCTTGTGGATGGCGGGTGGGGGAGGAAACCACTGTACATAACAGAATCTTCCTTCTTTATTTTACAACTGAGAAACCTTAATCTGAAATGATTTCTAATAAAAAGACACAAAAAACACACAGATCTTTTCATTAATCTTAGGTACTTTATAGTTATCAAAATAGGTTGTAATTTCTATCTGGTAACAAAACTTAACATATTCTTCTTACAAATAAAAAAAAGATTTGTAATATTAGAAATTAAATAGTACAATGGAATGAATCTAAGGAGGGTTATTATAAGGATTAAATAACATAATACAAGCAATAGTTACTCACCAGCGTCTACTGACACCTCCTCACCTTCCTAAATCTTATTTTAATAAAGCCACATTTCAATGGCTTGTACTTACTCTATAGAACAAAGAAAGGTGATTCCAAAAGACCATCACCTACAGTAAGAAACTCATTTTTCTAAATTTTTTGAAATCCATTTATTTTTGTTTATTTATTTATTTTTGCAAGAAAGCACGTGAGTGGGGGAGGGGAGGAAAAAGAGGGGGCGGGGAGAGAGAGAGAATCCCAAGCAGGCTCCACACTGCCAGCATAGAGCCCAACTTGGGGCTTGAACCCATAACTCAGATCACGATCTGAGTTGAAACCAAGAGCCAGACACTTAACCAACTGAGCCATCCAGGTGACCCAAAACCCGTTTATTTTTATATTGACTTATGAGTTCCAGGCAATCAAATGGAAAATTCTCTATAAAGGTTAAATATATGATTTCAGCATACTTATGTACTAAATCTTTTGCAACTCTCCTGGAAAATAATCAAAAGTCTATCATCCTTCAAATAATAAGAAAATATTCCGGGGTGCCAGGTGGCTCAGTCTGTTCAGCGTCTGACTTCGGCTCAGGTCATGATCTCATGGGTCATGAGTTCAAGCCCCATGTCGGGCTCTGTGCTGGCAGCTCAGAGCCTGGAGCCTGCTTCGGATTCTGTGTCTCCCTCTCTCTGCCCCTCCCCTGCTCACACTCTGTGTCTCTCTCTCAAAATAATAAACAAACATTTAAAAAAATATATTTCTTCTCCCACCATCATTAAAAGTTGAATAAACTTTTAAAAAGAATGAAGATACTGGTATATATACTAATTTAGACTAAAAAAAATCACAGCACATCACTAAAACTTCAATATAGTGGACTATGTCCATTTTAAAATATATATATATACAGTACAACCTTTTCATATCCATGTCAAATAGAGAATCAAATCTTACCAGATTACTGGAACAAAGTTACTTAATAATATCCCAGGTGCCTGGGTAATTGATTGATTGATTGATTGATTGATAGATAGATAGATAGATAGATAAAATAGGCAAACCTGTGTTTTCAAAAGAAAAGAAAAGGGGGCACCTGGGTGGCTCAATTGGTTAAGCATCCGACTTCAGCTCAGGTCATGATCTCTCAGTTCCGGAGTTTGAGCTGGAGTCAGGCTCTGTGCTGACAATTTAGAGCCTGGAGCCTGGTTCGGATTCTGTGTCTCCCTCCCTCTCTCTCAAAAATAAACAAACATTAAAGGGGCACCTGGGTGGCTCAGTCAGTTAAGCATCTGACTTCGGCTCATGCAGGTCGGGCTCTCAGTCCGTGGGTTCAAGCCCCGTGTTGCACTCTGTGCTGACAGCTCAGAGCCTGGAGCCTGCTTCAGATTCTATATCTCCCTCTTTCTCTGCTGCTCACACTCTCTCTCTCTCTCTTTCCCTCTCTCAAAAATGAATAAACATTTTTTAAAAATTTTTTAAACTTAAAAAAAAAAAAAAAAAGACATTCCAAATATGAAAGTTCAACATGTGGACTATATGTCGTATAGGATTACTTCCAATATAAATGTAAGCATAAATCTTTAAAATTTCTCACCTCTGTAACAATTTTGTCAACTCTAACACAATGCATACATTATCCAACTACGTACAATCCAGCTAACTTACCTATAATGTAAAGGGTGTATATGATTTCCAGGAATATGGGAAATATTAGCACCAAAAGCAACACAGGCAGTTTGGAAACCTGCTTGTAGCACAACAAAACCATAGTTGATTAGGCCGACATTAAAACTCAGAACACCACTGACTTCAAATAAGAAAGCATCAATTCTGAGGTGCCTGGGTGGCTCAGTTTGTTCAGCATCCAACTCTTGATTTCAGCTAAGGCCATGATCTCATGGTTCATGGGATCAAGCCCTGAGTCAAGGCGGGTTAGGATTCTCTCTCCTCTATCTCTGCCCCTCCCCCAACTCCCACTGGTGAGCGCTCTTTCTACTTCTCTTTCAAAAATAAATACAGGGTGCCTGCGTGGCTCAGTCAGTTAAACATCTGACTCTTGACTTTGACTCAGGTCATGACCTCATGGTTCCTGAGTTCAAGGCCCACACTAGGATCTCTGCTGTCAGGGCAGAGCCCACTTCAGATCCACTGTTCCTCTCTCTCTCTGGGCCCTCCCCCTACACTCATGCACTCTCTCAAAAATAAATGGATAAACCTTAAAACCTGAGGCCAAGCCCCACATCAGGCTCCACAATGACAGCAGTAGCCTGCTTGGGTTTCTCTCTCTCCCCATCTCCTTCTGCTCCTTCTCACTCACTATTTCTCTCAAAACAGATAAATACATGATTTTTTTTAAAAAGAAAGCACCTTGGGGCGCCTGGGTGGCTCAGTCGGTTGGGCGGCCGACTTCCGCTCCAGTCATGATCTCGCAGTCTGTGAGTTCGAGCCCCACGTCGGGCTCTGTGCTGACAGCTTGGAGCCTGAAGCCTGTTTCAGATTCTGTGTCTCCCTCTCTCTGACCCTCCCCCATTCATGCTCTGTCTCTCTCTGTCTCAAAAATAAATAAACGTTAATAAAAAAAAAAATTTTTTTTTAAATAAAAAATAAAAAAATAAAAAAGAAAGCACCAATTCATTTCTAAATAACAGAAGCGCACTTGGTGGCTCCATCAGTTGAATGACCGACTCTTGATTTCAGCTCAGGCCATGATCCCAGGGTTGTGGGATCAAGCCCCGAGTCAGACTCCGTGCTGAATGTAGAGCCTGCTTAAGGCTCTCTTCTCTCTCTCTCCCCCTTTGCCCCACTCACACATTCCCCCTCTCTCTCTTTCAAAGAAAAATAAAATAAAATAAGGCTTAGTGGCTCAGTTGGTTAAGCGTCTGACTTTGGCTCAGGTCATGATCTCGTGGTTTCTGAATTCAAGGCCAGCACGAAGGTCTCTGTTGTCAATGCAGAGCCTGCTTCAGATTCACTGTCCCCCTCTCTCTCTGCCCTGCTCCCCTGAAATGCAAAAGCACTCTCCCAAAAATAAATGGGTAAACCTTAAAAATATTAAAATAAAACTAAGAAAAACAAAGAGAAAAACTAAAACCTAAAGGTGATTCTTTAAAAAGGTTAATTAAATTGATAAACCCCCTGGGCAAGGCTTATCAGAAAAAAAAAAGAAAAAAGAAAACTACTGCTATCAAGAATGAAAGAGACCATACACATTTACAAAGATTAAAACAGAACACCATATCAAAACAATTTTATGCCAAGTCTGGCAATCTGGCTGAAATGAACCAATTTCATAAAAACCACAAACTGCCAAAGATCACTACAGAAGAAAGAAACAAAAATAGCCCTATACCTATTAAAGAAATTAGATTGGTAATTTACAACCTCATCATAAAGAGAACTCACGGGGCACCTGAGTGGTTCAGTTGGGTAAGCATCCAACTTTGGCTCAGGTCACCATCTCACAGTTCACAGATTCGAGGGAGAGTGGGGTGGGGGGGAGAGGCAGAGATGGGGAGAGGGGGAGCAGGGGAGAGAGAGAGGGACAGAGAGACAGAGACAGAATCTTAAGCAGGCTCCACACTCAGCACGGAGCCGGATATGGGCTCAACCCTGAGATCATGACCTGAGCAAAATCAAGAGTCAGACACTCAAATGAACCACCCAGGTGCCCCTAAACTTGTTATTTTAAAAATGTCTGTAGGGGTGCCTGGATGGCTCTGTCGGTACAGCATGTGACTCCTGATCTCAGGGTTGCAAATTCAAGTGTGTGGAGCCTACTTAAAAAAATAAAGTTTTTTAACTTCAAAATAAATAAAAATGTAGAAGCAAAAAGACACTATCGTTGAACATCCCTAGCATCTACATTTTGAGTTCTCAATATGATTTCTGCATTAATTCTTAGAGAAATGGTTATTTTCACATGTACAGGAAAAATTTGTAAGATTAACCTGGGTCATCTGTTGTGTATGAAAGACATCTTTCAAATATTTTTTTTTTTAACGTTTATTTATTTTTGAGACAGAGAGAGACAGAGCACGAATGGGGGAGGGTCAGAGAGAGGGAGACACAGAATCTGAAACAGGCTCCAGGCTCCGAACTGTCAGCACAGAGCCCAACGCGGGGCTCGAACTCACGGACCGCGAGATCGTGACCTGAGCCAAAGTCGGCTGCTTAACTGACTGAGCCACCCAGGCGCCCCATCTTTCAAATATTTTAACGTTTATTTATTTTTGAGAGAGAGACCGAACACAAGTGGGGAAGGGGCAGAGAGAGAGAGAGGGAGACACAGAATCCAAAGCAGGCTCCAAGCTCTGACCTGTCAGCCCAGAGTCTGACACACTTAGCTCGAACCCACGAACCATGAGACCATGACCTGAGCCAAAGTTGGACGCCCAAATGACAGAGCCACCAGGCACCTCTATCTTTCAAAGATTTATAGTTCAGGGGGCGCCTGGTTGGTTCAGGCAGAAGCGCCTGGGGTCGTGAGTTCAAGCCCCATGTTGGGTGTAGAGATTACTTATATAAATAAAACTTTAAAAAAAAATTACAGTTCATATGAAAAAGCTACCAACCTGAAATGGTTAGGGTTGATCAAAGATGAAACAACTTGTACATCAAAATGGCTACAGGTAGAATATCCAACTCCTGGATCTCAGGGTTGTGGGTTCAAATCCCACACCAGGTACAGAGATTACTTAAAATCTTTTTTTTTTAATTACTTAAAAACAAAATCTTAAGAAAAAAAAAAGAATGACTATGACTATTTCAAACACGTGGTATAAATCCCCAAGTTTATAATAATCAAAGAAAAGATCCTTAGAAAACCAACAGTCAAAAAAAATTGAAAACCCCAAAAATAACCTACCGTAAGAGACTACTGTTATAATCTTTTTTTTTAATGTTTATTTTTGAGAGAGAGAGAGAGAGAGAGAGAGAGAGACAGAGCATGAATGAGGGAGGGGCAGAGAGAGAGGGAGACACAGAATCCAAAGCAGGCTCCAGGCTCACAGCTGTCAGCACAGAGCCCGACGTGGGGCTGGAACTCACAGACTGCAAGATCATGACCTGAGCCAAAGTCAGAGGTTTAACCAACTGAGCCACCCAGGCACCACTGTTATACTAACTCTTTACTCTGAAATTGGTAATTAAAAGAACAAAGCATTTGTCCTTTTTATTTTTTTCTTTTTATTGTTTTTATTTTAATTCCAGTATGGTTAACATAGTGCTATATCAGTTTCAGGTGTACAATACAGTGACTCAACAATTCAATACATTACTCAGTGCTCATCATGGTAAGTGTGCTCATCCACCCCTTTCAATAGGAACTAAACCTCAGCATAAGCCTGCTACTAAGGGAAAGCTCTTTAGAAAAGAACAATACTTCAAAAACATAAATATGACAGAAATAGCACGATGATACAATTTCAAAACTTCTAATTAAATAACTGATTCAAGTATCATCAGTGAATTCTAAACTATTAAGTAAAGATTTATAGGGAATTTTATAATATAAGGATCACACTGACACCATCTGAACAACTAACAACTAAACCACTAAAATCACTAAAAGTGGGACAACCATTCATTATATACCTCCTTGTGTGATGTAAACGAAAGTACAGAGCACCACCTATGTGCTGTTCCCCTTACTGTCAAAAAATAAAAATAAAGGGGCACCTGGGTGGCTCAGTCGGTTAAGCATCCAACTTCGGCTCAGGTCATGATCTCACAGTTTGTGGGCTCGAGCCCTGCATCAGCCTCTGTGCTGACAGTTCAGAGCCTGGAGCCGGCTTTGGATTCTGTGTCTCCCTCTCTCTCTGCTCCTCCCCTACTCATGCTCTGTCTCTCAAAAATAAACAAACATTTAAAAAAAATTTTTTTTAACAAAAGAATTGTTTAAATAAATAAATAAAAATAAAAAACATGAATTAAATCAAGCTTCTATTAGTTTACAAAAAATAGAGGAGCAAGTGAAAAGAAACACGAGAATGTACATAGGATACCTACAGGACAAATGGCCTGGTTTCTCCAATGAATCAATCATATGAAAAGGGGATAATTATCATATAATAAAAAACCCTTAGACATGAAAGCCAAATAAGTGATAAATACAGACCTTATCTGAACTGTGAATGGAACAAACTGCCTGTAAAGTGACATTTTTAACACAATAAGAGAAATCTGAATATAGATGACATTATATTAAGGAATTACTAATTGTTCAATGTGATAATAGCATGATGGTTATGTTTTTAAAAGAAAGCCTTAACAAAGGTTCGTAACAATGTATTTACAGGAAAGTTTGAGATTTGCTTTAAAATACTTCAGGCACTAGGGCACCTGACTGGCTCAGGTTGTAGAACATGTAATTCTTGATCTAGGGGTCATGAGTTTGAGCCCCGTGCTGGGATAGAGATTACTTAAAATAAAAAAAAAAAAAAAATTACAAACATATAGCATGTCTGGCAGAGAAGGGTTTCCTAAATATGATATAAAAAGCACAAACCATAAAAAGCTGAAAATTTCAATTCATTAAAATTATGAACTTTTCTAATACCAAGACTATAAAGAGATGAAAAGTCACAAATTGAAAACAGATTATTTGTAGCCCGTAGTTAGCAAATAATTAGTATACAAAATTACATATATAAAGAAGTCTTAAAAGTCAATCAGAAAAAGAGAAACAAGAAATTGGCAAAGAACTTGAACACACACTTCATGAAAGAAGCACAAATAATGAATGAATATATGAAAGGAGGCTCAACTTAAGGAAACGTAATAAAAACCAAACAGATACCATTTCAAACCCACCAGATTAGAAAAAAATTTAAAAGTCTGACAATATCAAGTGTTGTGGAGGAAGTGAGGAAACCAAAACACATACTGCTGGCTCTTGACTCAGTAACCACAAGATGCACAAATACCATGAGCCAACTCAGTGACTCAAACATTAAAAGTGTTTGGTAAGCAATTAAGCAACTGATAATGACCAATCCAGAATTATGAGAACACATGCGGACTACTGCCAGATACAAATTTTGGCCCTTAATGAACTGAATCCAACCTGACACAACAATAGAAATAAGAAAACTTAGCCTCTTACCCAGTTTATCCAGTTTATTTCGTTAAGTACAAAATATTCAGGTATTCATTTCCTCCTCAAGTACTAATGACATCTTAATGACTAAAATTTTAATGAACTATTTATCATTCCAGTTACACTATACTACAAAGAGAACAAGTAGTTTTAAATAGCTTTGAGTTCTTTGTCTCATTCTCTCTGCCCCTCCCCCGCTCATCCTCTGTCTGTCTCTCTCTCAAAAATAAACATTTAAAAAAAATATTTTAAAGAATGAATGAATGAATGAATAGATAAATAAATAAATAAATAAATAAATAAATAAATAAATAAAAATAGTGGCTATACTTTAAATTTACTTTATAGGAAATGAAATGGCCCTGTGACTGCCTAAGAGGGATGAAAGTGTAGCAGATGTAGTTTGGGCATTGAAGTTGAACAAATCTGAGTCCAAATCCAGACTCTACCATTTTATAGCTGTAACCTTAAATTACTCAACTTCACTGATCCTCAATTTCCTCAACACCTAAAAAAGTATGTGTATCACAAACTGCCTACCTAATCAAAGATTAGAGATTGTAAATTGCAAAGATTAAGAGATTATTACAAGTGTTTAACAATGCCTACCTCATTAGCACAGGCCCAGTGTTAGCACACTTCCCTTTATAAATCTTGCTAATCTCACCTAAAAATTTTAAAACCTAAAATTACAACTCTCAACTGACAGGAAAATATTACTCTTAATTCAAATCATTTCCAATATTACAAAATTGTGCACTACCGGTTAGAAGAGGAATACCTGCCTACGTCTTCCTTTAACTGAAAGGCTCTTTCCTTTATTAGATTATGGAAAAAATAGATTTTCACTTATCTTCATGATATAGAAGCAGGGATTCCCAAGTTATGTCAAAATATAAACTCATCTGATTTCTAAGATTTAATTCAAGTTTTTGATTCTAAATAAAAGCTATTTAATATTTAAGGTACTACATACCACTTTTTACATTTCCTGAAAAGGCCTGTCTAAAGAAAAATTACCTGATCAATGATGAATTGATGGTATTGGGATTTTTTGGTTTGCCTGTGGGAAAAAAGTTTACAGTTAAAATAATCTACATGTTAAAAATCTCAAAACAGGAGGGGCAGAAGGGTGGCAATTGGTTAAAGCATCTGACTTCAGCTCAGGTCACGATCTCCCAGTTCATGGGTTTGTCAAGCCCCACACTGGGCTCCACACTGAAAGCCCACAGCCTGCTTGGGATTCTGGCTCTCTCCTCTCTCTCTGTTCCTCCCCCACTCACACTTTCTCTCAAAATAAATAAACTTAAAAAAAGAAAATCTCAAAACAGCAACACCTGAGTGACTCAGTAGGGCACACAACTCTAGATCTCAAGGTCACGAGTTCAAGTTCAAGCCCCACCTTAAGCATAGAGCTTACTTAAAAAAAAAAACCTCAAACTATTCAATTTAATTAGAGATCAGGGAAATTTATAATACAGGCCATCTACACTGTGGGATAATGAAAATACATTTGTAATGCTGAAAATACTCAAGAGGATTTTAGTCACTGAATTGAATTTCAGGAATCATCATTTTAAACACCTTACCACATTCAAGATGTAAAAGAAAAGACGCACAAAATAAACTTAACATTTGCCAATCTGAGAAATATGAATAACCAGTGATGACTGTCTACAGACCTAATATTATCACTTCAATACTGTCTCCTTCAAAACCAAAATAAAAAATAAAATCTTTCAGGGGTGCTTGGGTGGCTCAGTCAGTTGAGCGTCCAACTCTTGGTTTTGACTTATGTCATGATCTCATGGTTCATGAGTTCAAGCCTGTCGGGCTCTGTACTGAAAATGCAGAGCCTGCTTGGAATTCTCTCTCTCTCTTTCTCTCTCTCTCTCCCTCTCTCTGCCCGCCCCCTGCCCCACCCCACCTCGCTCACTCTATTAAACTTTAAAAAAAATTTTTTTTAAATAAACTCTTTCAGGGGCACCTGGTTGGCTCAGTCGGTAGAGCATGAGACTCTTGATCTCAGGGTTGTGAGTTCAAGCCCCACATTTGCGTAGATACTACTTTTAAAAGGATTTTTTTATGTCAACAAAAATAATGTAAATAATAAAATCTTTCAGATACACACAAAATGTCATGATGAGGTCATGAGTCAAATTCTAAACCAAAGAAAAATTCAGAAACTTCTTATATCCACAAACTTTAATTTTCTTCCACTGTCTTTATTTCTAAAGTAACCCTTTTCTTCCAATGAGGCCATAGCAAGTAAGTTATTTGCTGTGCAGTGATAGAGATGATCATTAGACAAACATTAATTTTCCCATTTCCATAATGAGAATGACTCTTAATGCAACACAGAGCACGCATTAAATGTTAAGTGAATAACAGAAAAGCTAAATAGAATGGATTAGAAATAAAAATTTAATTTCTAAAACTCCACTTTATAGGCTAATGCAGAAAATGTAATTCTTTTAGTCTTTGAACACTTCACATTTTTTGTTATAACACAATACATAAACTTTCAGTTTAACTAGTTTGGGACAGTAACAAGAAAGAACTAGCTATCACTAAAGACTAAGTACCCTGTTTTTCCCACCATCAAATATGACAAAATTCCAAAGAGAAACATCCATCATGTCTATCCAATTTCTCAAATGCTAATAATTATAACTGAGGAAAGAGAGAAAACACTAGTAAGTGGGGTTAGAACAGAAAGTATTTAATAGTCAACTAAATTGCCCAATCTGGTTTTCTAACACTGCATGTTATTTTAAAACTCTCAAATTTTCACTTCAGTTTAATATAAAATGCATTTTCATGCCCAGCCATACTTTTAAAAGACCAGTCTGGAAACAAGTACGTGTGGAGACAATCCAAAGTCAGAGATCCCTGATAGAGATCAAATAAATGAAGTATAACTTGACGTTCCACAGGAAAGATTTGGGACTGTTTCTGACGCCCAGGTGGACTATACAGGTAAGTCTCCACCCAAGAAATAAACAAAAGAGGCAAGACAAATATACTGGGGAAGACCAGACAATGTCAAAGATATCCCCAAAGGCCCTTCACCCAGGCTCTGGTTTCCTCCCTTTCTCCCTAATCTCAACGGCTCAGGGAGAAGTAAATCTGCATCTCACTTCCCCAGCTCACCCTCAACTCCAGATCACTCACCTTCTTTACTAAAACCTGGATCCTCCTCCCCGACATCCTCTAATTCCCAAAGAGCTCTTACTCCAGCCAGATAGACATGTACTGCGCCTGTCTTTCAGTAAGGTATTAGTTCCCTTAATCCGAACTCATTTTCCGCATCCCATCTGCCTTCCGCCCCTTCAACTCGGGTCCCCTCACTCCGACCTTTCTCCCAGAATCCTCGCAAGTCACCAATTTCTAGCCCCTTCTCCCTCCCACTCCTCAGCTATAGCTCCTTTCTTCCGGCTCGGCCTCCAACCTCTTCCCAAGGAACCCTCCCCCATCCGTCTCCCCGTACCGGTCCCCTCCCCCAACTCCGCCCCTCTCCCCTTCTCCCAGCGGGAGGCCCCCCTCACCTGAACGCCGCTGCCGCCGCCGTCCCAGAAGCCGAAAGGTGCTGGCGCCGGCCGGCCTCCCAGGCTCGGTCCCCGCTGAGCTCCTGACGGCCTCTAGGGAGAGCGAACGCCACCACCTCCAACTCTGCCCGCCCGGGGCCAGGCCGTCACCGTAGCCACTGCCAGTACCACAGCCGCCATGTTGAAGTCCTACTTCCCTCCTCCTTCCCCTCACCACTCCGCCCCTTTGGACGTCGGACGTCAAGGCGCCGCGCTCCACCCTCCCTGGGCCAATGGGAGGAGTCGACGGTGACGTAACTAATCTCTCTTCTGCCAAACAACTCTAGTTGCCTGGACCGCTGCAATTGGAACGAGTGGACCTTGCTGACCCATAAGGGAGAAAGGGAAGGGAGGTGGGGGGAGTCATTCAGAGGTTAAGGCGTAGAGGCTGGAGAAGCGGCCCAGGAGGGAATCTGAAAGCCTCGAATCGTGAAGGGACGCACAAAGACTTACCAATGAGACCTACTTGGGAATGAGAATGTCTGGCTTTTGGTCGCAGGTCAGTGACCCGGTACAAGTCCTACCCTTTCCGGACCTCACTTTCCCCATTTACAAAGATTGGGTTGAAAGATGACCTCTAAATCTTCCTCCAATTGTGACATTCAACGATTTAAACTAGGTAATCCAATCCCAAATATTGACTGCCTTGTGCATTTATTGGATGTCTCTTGAAATTCGGTGCATGGAGGATTCATAACTGCGTGAGATGAATCTTTGTTCCCGAAAGTTCCTTTTTGGTGAGAGAAATAGAAGCACAGTTAACTCGAGGAAAAATCAGAGAGTGATAATGGCCTAACAGGTGCGTTAATTGCTCTGGACAAAATGGCTTTTGGCTGGAGGATCAGAAAAGGTTCACATCTCTACACTTTATGGGTACATAAAGAATGTGTGTGCTCTCATACCTAATTCTTGAGCCCTGTTTTCTCTTCAGAGCTCCAGAGAAGATACCGTTTGTACTTTGAAGGGTGCAGCAGTTTTAACTCACAATGAAAGAAAGTGGGCATTCCAGAAGGGGGAAGTTAAAATAAGCAGAGAATAGCAAATCGTCGATTCTGGATTATTTGCCTACTTAATTCAACAAATAATGGGCAGCCACAGAAGGCTTGTGGAAGACTACTGGAACAAAGCTCTTCATCAGGAGAATTTAAATGGTAGCAGTGAATAAAATGGACTGCAGACTACAGGGCAGACTTCTGCACTGAGTAAAAGATTCACACCTGAAGTAAAGCAGAGACTGCAGGGATGGAGACCAGGGAATGAACTGAACCAAGATTGAAGGGATTAATTCAACAACACTCCCATGTAGAGAATGGGAGGGAGAATAAATCATAAGAAAAAGCAAGTTCTGGGGGTCTTTTTTAAACATAAACAAAAAAAAAAGTAAGGTTTACTGAAGTGCTAGAGGAGATAATAGTGAGTTCAGCTGTCCAAATTAAGATGATGGCAAATTTTCCAGAGAGATGTCCAGGAGGGAATGTAAACTTGGAAATTAAAAAGAGGCAAGGAGTATATATGTGTAGTATACTGATACTTCTTGAGCAATTAAACTTTTCACTCATAATTCAACAAGCATTTCCTGACTGCCTGCAGTATACCAGGCACTGTTCTACGCACTGGGGATAGAGCAGTGTATAAAAGAGACCCCTCCCCAAAAAATCCCTGCTCTCACAGAGCTTATATTCGAGAGGAAAATGACTAATAATAATGGTGATAGGTGTTAAGAAGAAAAAAATAAAGCAGAGGAAAGGAGATAAAAAGGTATCCAAGGTTGAAATTTATAAAGGATGGCCAGGGAAAGGTGATATCTGAGTTAAAAATAGAGGGAAGTGAAAGATTTGCAGATATTTAGGAGTAGAAAATGCCAACTGAAGGGAACACCAAATAAGAGATCCTGAAGTGGAAGCTCACCTTCTATGTTCTAGGAACAGTATGCAGCCCAGTGTAGCTGGAATGGAGTAAGCAAAGAGGAGATGAAGTCAGAGAGGTAACAGGGGACTAAATCACACAGGGTCCTTTAGGTCATTTTAAGGACTTTGGCTTTCACTCTAAGTGAGCTGAAAGCCATTGGAAAGTTGTGAGCAGAGAAGGGAAATGATCTTTTTAGCAGAATCACTCTATTCACTGAGCATAAGCTAAAGAAGGGCAAGAGTGTAAGAAGAAAGACCATTTAAAAATTATCGCAGTATTCCAAGCAGGAAATGATAGTCCTAAGTAAGACTGTACAGTTGTAGTAGTAGTGAAACTGATTAGAAATAGCTCGGTTCTGGGTACATTTTGAAGGTAGTGCAGTAAGAATTTGCTCCCAGATTCGATGCACGATGGAAATGAAAGGACTCAAGGATGACTTTAAGGTTTTTGACCTCAAATTCTTACAGGTTTGGCTAGAAGAATGGAAAATCAGATTAATTAAAATTTCTGAGGATAGGACCCTTTGGAACACTGACAGGGCATGGGAAGACGAAGCAGGGAAGGATTTGGAAAAGTAGTGACAAGAGGAGTAGAAAAGGAATTAGAAGACTATGGTGCTGGGCGCCTGAGTGGCTAAATTAGTTAGTTAAGCATCTGACTCTTAATCTTGACTCCGGTCATGATCTCACAGTTAGTGAGTACAAGCCCCCCATTGGGCTCTGTGCTGATGGCATGGAGCCTGCTTAGGATTCTGTGTCTCCTTTTCTTTGCCTTCTCCCATTTGTGCAGGCTTTCTCTCGTGCTTTCTCTCTCTCAAAATAAATAAACTTAAAAAAAAATCTAAATGTCTAAGAAAAGAAAAGAAAGACTGTGGTGTCATGGAGGATTAGGAAGGGAAGAACCTTTGGAGGTGTGGGCCTGTGCCTCTTACAGTAGGACTCCCTGAGACCAGAGACATGCCTCCCCTATCAGATAAGGACTTCCTGAGATTTCCCCACCAGCCTAGGTCTCCTGATCCAATAATTTTTCCTTCTCTCCCTTCTTGCTTGATCAGGTTTCTGATCCCTGAGAAACACTGATCAGTGTTCTACTCCTGAGCCAGCCTGCTGTGTGCCTGTTCCCCATGGACACAACTCATTTTATTTTTTTAAAGTAGGCTCCACACCCAGTGTGGAACCCAATGTAGGGCTTAAATTCATGACCCTGAGATCAAGACCTGAGCTGAAATCAAGAGTTGGACACTCAACTGACAGAGTCATCAAGGTGCCCCAGACACAACCCCTTCTTAAGAAATGGAAATGAAGTAAGGACATTTCCTGGAGAAACAAATACTTCACCTTCCTAGAAGTGACTCATACTTGACAATTTCCATGTGTGAATGCTGATGGTAATTCTCTTGGGGTCAGAAGAGGTTGAATAAGATACCAGTCCTCCATTCCCCCTGCCCTGTGTCTTTCCTTCCCAATGCACCTAGATGGTGCCAGCACACCCGCTGTCTAGAAGCAGCACTCCAGGCCAAGGGGCATCAGCTTGCACTCCTTCCACTTTTCCTTTTCTTTCTCCTTCACTTCATAAATGAGGCTTTTGGGGTGTCTAAGAGCAGAAACAGGAAAGACAACCAGCTCTTAATCTTTAGCCATCCAGAATTTACTTAGACCATATGCCAGACACCATGAGTCTGCAGAGATACTCTTAAGGAGGTCAAGTGAAGGAATCAGACAGGTGTACAGAAAATGATAGTATCTGGCAGAAAATTATGGAGTTCCCAAGGCAGTACATTGCATACCTCAGAAGTAGAGAGGAGAGAGAATCTGAGTAGACTTGAGAAACAAAGGAGAACTATATGGAAAATTGAAGGATTTAAGCTAGACCTTAAAGAACAGATAGAATGAAGGGTGCCCAAAGCAATGAGAACAAAGCAGTTTAGGCACAGGCATGGATTCAAGAAAGCTCCACAAAAATTCAGAATCAGTATGGGTATATGTAGGAGAGCAGAGGAAAATAAGGCTGGAGAGAGCAAGTACGAGGAGGTGTGGCTTGGGTTTAATAGTTCTAAGGCTATAAATAAAGTCACTGGAAGCTTTTCTGCTGGGAAATTAAAGAGAAAAGTCTGGATAAATCCTTAGAATCATGGGGGTCAGGTTGAAACCCTTTGCCCCTCCCTAGAAGCTCAAGATAACAATTAAGGACTCAAGTCTTGGAGCACCTGGCTGGCTTAATCAGTAAAGCGTGCAACTCATGATCTTGGGGTTGTGAGTTCAAGCCCCATGTTAGGTGTATAAATTACTTAAAAATAAAATCTTGAGGCACCTGGGTGGCTCAGTCAGTTAAGCACCTGACTTTTAATTTTGGCTCAGGTCATGATCTCACAGCTCGTAGGATAGAGCCCCAAGTCAGGGCTGACAGCCTGGAACCTGCTTGGGACTTTCTCCCTCTTCCTCTGCCCCTCTCCCTGCTCGCTCTCTCTCTCTCTCTCTCAAATAAATTAATTAATTAAATGGTTGAATAGAAAAATATGGGTATAGGGGCACCTGGGTGGCTCAGTTGGTTAAACAACCAACTCCTGATTTCGGCTCAGGTCATGATCTTGCAGTTCATGAGTTTGAGCCCTGCATCAGGCTCTGTGATGACTGCTCGGAGCCCACTTGGGATTCTCTCCCTCCCTCTGCCCCTCTCTCCCATTCATGCTCACTCTCTGTCTCACAAAATAAAAGTTTTTAAAAAAATACATGGGTATAACTTGTCAAGAGGCAATTCACTAAAGAAGAAACAAATAAATAGCTAGTGAGCATATACAAAGATAGCCAACATGACTGATAATTTTTAAAAATGGGAAAAGGCCCCATTTTTCACCTAACAAATTGGAAAAAGCTAAAAGGATTAATTATATCCAGTGCTGTCACGGATGGAGAAATAAGCATATTTATACACTGTTGATGGCAGTACAAATAGATGAAACCATTTTTGTAGAGCAGCATGGCAATGACTATCACAATACATTGTGAAGTAAAAAGCCAGTTATAGAATAATGCTTATTGTATCCATTTTTATAAAAAAAGAAACAGCTAGACATACAGATATAAATATAGACATAGATATAAGTACAGATTTAGAAGAATGCCTGGCTGGCTCAGTTGGTGGAGCATGTGATTCTTGATCTTGGGGTCATGAGTTCAAGCGCCACGTGTGGCATAGAGTTTATTTAAATAAAAAATAAAAATAAATGTAGATTTAGATATTTTAACATAGATAACAGTGCAAAGATACACACCAAACTCTTATTGTGGCTCTGAAGGGAGCAGGACATGCCTGAAGAGGGTGGGCAGCAGGACTTGGAACCAAGGAGGTGGGGGAAGTGGAAACCAGAGAGAAGGTCGCAGTCACTGCTGGAAGATGTGACTGGAAGAAGTCACAGCTGTGAGAGGAGAGGAAGAATTGCCCTGACTTCTCCCTCCAGCCCTCCAGTTTCCTGCCATTGCCTCTCACCGTTGGAATCTAGCTAGCAGCTGGCAAAAGGAGCCGGGAAATGTAGTTTTCAGAACAGAGAATGGGTCCCAAAACAGAGACATAATGACCAACCTCAAAAAGTTATTGAGTGGTTCACAGTATCAAAGAGAGAGATGGAGAACCAGATATGAAAAGCAAGAGAAAACCTAGTAAAAAAGAGCAAGGAGCCTGGTAAGAGTCACCTGTGAAAGAGTTATAAAAGACAATTCCTTAATAGTAAGTGGTAATAGTAAAAGATAATTGTATCAAATTTGTTTAAATGGTGTGAGTAGACTATCCTGTCCCTCAGCTAAAAGAGCCCTGTCTCACCTGTTGGGATGAGCACTGGGTGTTGTATGGAAACCAATTTGACAATAAATTTCATATATTTAAAATAAATAAATAAATAAATAAATAAATAAATAAATAAATAAATAAAAATAAAAGAGCCCTGTCTCTAATAATCATTCAGCTGATACACTGAGGTCTACTATACACCAAATCCAGTGCTACAGTGGGAACAAAGATTAAATAATACCAGGTTTCAGTCATCAAGAATCTTTGGAGGAAGACAATCATAAACAGACAATTATAATAGTTAATGTCAGCAAGCTTGAAGACCAGCCACTATGCTAAACTGTGGCTTTGTGCAAAAAAAAAAAAAAAAAAAAAAAAATCATCCTTTCTGAGTGGATGCTATGCCAGGGATAAAGCTTGGCAAATTGAGTGCAGCTGGATTTTAACCCTCTCTGGACCCCTCAACCAAGCACTTTTATGAGCACAAAGTACACAGCCATACATAGCTGCCCTGCTTAAGGAGGTAGAGACTGGCACCAATGGAGGAGATCAGAGGCAGCCTGTGAGGATGTGTACCCACCTATGCAGCAGGAAGGCCTGGAAGCCCAGCCTCTCAGCCCAGAACTTCATTAGAAAACACAATGATTTCATTTGCTTCTGGTGCTACTAACTGTAACAAGGAATTTGCAAAGAGAACCCTCTGGAAATTTGGAAAGACTCCTTTGGAAGGAAAAATTAACAGATGGTGTTTACAGCTTTGCCTTGGTTCCCCCATCAGAGTGAATGCCAGATGTTTTCTTCTAGTTTCCAAGATAGTGTGTGAGATCGAAAAGGTTCCTTTGCCCAAAGGTAATGAAATATTAGAATGAGTTAATTGTGAGCATGTGGGCAAGTGAATCCTGTGCCAGGTCAGCAAAGTTTGACTTGCTGTTGTGATGTTATCATTCTAGTCTTTTCTTTTAACAGCATCAGTGTCCCATAAGAGGGGGTTGGCTGGATAAATGCACATGAGACAATGTTATGCAGCCATTAAAAAGGATGTTATAGGGGCACCTGAGTGGCTCAGTCGGTTAAGCTTCTCTTGGTTTCAGCTTAGGTCATGATCTCACTGTTTCGTGAGTTCCAGCCCTGCATTGGGTTCTGTGCTGGCAGCATGGAGCTTGCTTGGGATTCTCTTTCTCTCCCTCTCTCTCTCTCTCTGCCCCTCCCCCACTCGTGCTGTCTTTGTCTCTCTCAAATAAATAAATTTTTTAAAAAAAGATGTTATAAAAGGATGTTATGTAGATACAGTAAGATCAGCGGTTACCAGGAGTTAGGGGAGAGGGATAAATAGGTGAGATACACAGCATTTTTTAGGGCTTTAAAATTATTCTATATGACACTATAATGGTGAATACATGACCTTATACATTTGTCAAAATCTATAGGACTATACAATACAAAGGGCGAACCTTAATGTAAACTATGAACTTTGCTAATGATAATTCATCAATACTGCTTCACTAATTGTAACAAATTAGTTACATTAATGCGGTGTTAATTAATGCAAGGTGTTAGTAATAGGGGAAACTGGTGGGGTTGAGGGAATATGGGAATTCTCTGCACTATCTGCTCAATTTTTTCTGTAAATCTTAAACAGTTCTAAAAAATAAAGTCTAAAAAAAGGATGTTATAGAAGTATGTAAATATGAAAAGATGCTTGTGAAACATTGCTAAGTTAAAAAGAGCTACTAACCATATATTCAATATGGTCTCATTTTTGTAAAATTATACACATACACACAGTATAATTTTCAATTTGAAATTCTGAAAGGATATATGCCAAAATATTATAGTGGTTAACTCTTGGTGGAAAGCTTATAGGTAATTTGTAATTTCTCCCCTCTGTTTGCTTATTTAAAAATGCCCTGGTGGGGGACACCTGGGTGGCTTAGTTGGTTGAGTGTCTGACTTTAGCTCAGGTCATGATCTTATGGTTCCTGGGTCCGAGCCCTGCATCGGGGTGCAAAGCCCTTTTGGGATTCTCTCTCTCGCCTTCTCTCTCTCTGCCCCTCCTCCACTTGCACACTCTCTCTCACTCTCACTCTGGTTCTCGCTCTCGCTCTCTCTCAAAATAAACAGATAAACTTAAAAAGAAATGCTCTAGGAGAACCTGGCTGGATCAGTTGGTAGAGCATGGGACTCTTGATCTTGGGGTTGTGACTTCAAGCCCCACAGTTGGGTGTAAAGATTACTTAAAATTTAAAAGTCTTTTAAAAAATGCTTTAGGGGGCACCTGGGTAGTTCAGTCAGTTAAACATTCAATTCTTCATTTTGGCTCAGGTCATGATCTCACGGTTGGAGAGTTTGAGCCCCGTGTCAGGCTCCACACTGACAGTGCAGAAACTACTTGGGTTTCTCTCTCTCCCTCTCTCTCTCTGCCCCTCTCCTGCTTGTTCTCTCTCTCTCTCTCTCTCTCTCAAAATAAATAAACTTTAAAGAAAAAATGTTTTAGGAGCACCCGGGTAGCTATCGGTTGAATGTCTGACTACAGCTCAGGTCATGATCTTGTGATTCATGAGTTTGAGCCCTGCGTTGGGTTCTCTGCTGTCAGCACAGAGCCCACTTCAGATCTTCTGTCCCGCTCTCTCTCTGCCCCTCCCCCCCAAAACCCCCACCCTACCTCCACCCCCGCTGTCTCTCAAAAATAAATAAATATTTTAGGGGCGCCTGGGTGGCTTGATCCGTTAAGTGTCTGACTTCAGCTCAGGTCATGATGTCACAATTCCTGGGTTTGAGCCCCATGTCGGGCTCTGTGCTGGCAGCTCAGGGCCTAGAGCCTGCTTCAGATTCTGTATCTCCCTCTCTCTGCAACCCGCCTCCCCCCCCCCCCCACTTGCACTGTCTCCCTCTGTCTCTCAAAAATAATAAACATTAAAAAAATTTTAATAGATAAACATTTAAACAATTAAAATGCTTTAAAACATTTTTACTACACAAAACACATAAATATTTTTCCATTGTAAATGGTTCAAATGATAGAAGATGTATTTTAGTACTGCCGTGTTGTGCTCCCCAGATCTCCACCCTTCAAAACTGAACCATTCACTTCTCCAGCTGCTGGGAATGTTAGTGGCTGATAGCTTGCAGTTAAGCACTCCAGGCAACCATGCCTGAGAAGAGCTGCTTGCTTTCAAATCATGCCCTCTTCCCCAGGGCGGCTTACATTCAAAGACTGATTAGTGCAAGAGTATAAAGGCCTGATTACCCTGGCCGCAAATAGGGACAATTCTGCAGGGCCATCCTAGCTCCAATGCTCTACGTGGAATAGACTGAGGCTTTTTTTTTTTTTAAGTTTATTTATTTTGAGAGAGAGAGAGAGAGAGAAAGAGAGAAAGAGAGAGAGAGAGAGAACTAGCAGTAGAGGGAGACAGAACCTGGAGCAGGCTCCATGTCCAGTGTGGAGCCTGACTCTGGACTTGATCTTATGACTCTGAGATCATGACCTGAGCCAAAACCAAGAGTCAGATGCTTAACTGACTGACCCACCCAGGCGCCCCAACTCCTTCTTGTTAAAGATTACTTTTCCCCCTTGCTTGAAGATGATGGAGAACTCTCTCTCCTATTAAAAATGTGCCTCCCCATCTGGATCCCATCATCTCAACCTAGCCATTAGACCAATAACTAGGATTAAGTAACAACATGAATGACCAAGACATGATAAAGGAGGAAGGAACTGTGTCCAACAGAGCTATAGAACATAGCCAATATATATTGACAGAGGCCAGGAGCATATACGTGGGACTATACTCTGAGAACTCTGAGGCTTGATCTAACTAGGGCAAAGTTGAACCTAAAATTGGATGAAGGAGAGGTTATTAATAGGGAAACATTCTGGGGATGCCCAGGTGGCTCAGTTGATTAAGCATCCGACTCTTGGTTTCAGTTCAGGTTATGATCTCACTGTTCATGAGTTCGAGCCCAACATAAGGCTCTGCACCAACGGCATGGACCCTGCTTGGGATTCTCTCTCTCTCTCCTCTCTCTTCTCTTTCTCTCTCTCTCTCTCTCTCTCTCTCTCTCTCTCTCTCTCTCTCAAAAAGGATAGGGTTCCTTGATAGCAAATGAGAATGATAGGATCGCAAAATAATATAGGCCAGATGGTAGTGCTTAACCATCAGAAGCAATGTAAATGCAATTATTGTAATAAACTATGAGGTTGGAATGGCAGCCAGAAGGGCCTGACTTGCAGAGAGATGGCTGATAGTACACAATGTTCCTAAAGGTAAGATGGCCAACATAGCAATTAAAATAAATCAAAGTTGGGAGATCAAGGGGCTGAGTCATGATTCATTGCCCAGCTTCTGGACTAGAACCAGCTTCCAGACCCGGAAACGAATGACTAATGGAGAGACCAGGTCTCCAGGAAGAAGGGCCCTATAACACCATGGCAAGTACAAGATAGCAATGATTCCTTCAATCCTTCCCCCAAAGGGGTCCACTGCCATTACTTGGGCAGGCCACACAGGGAAAAAGGAAATACTATCCAAGGGATTCAAGGACTTTAAGACAACAGGAATTCAGAAGTCTGAGATGAAATTGATTATAGGGGATCAAAAGCATTATTAGGGTCCTGCAATTAGAGTGAGATGTACCAGCTCCTTTGGTTAAAAGAGAAAGGGTCTGAGGTTCGGATGTTTCAGAATCATGAATAGTTGTGAGTGCATTTGCTGGCTAGTAAGAGACCTTGAATGAAAACGACTGTAAATCAGGGATAAGGAGGCCTAAGGAAAAGGGCCCTGGCCTGGCTCAGCAACTGGAGCATTGTGACTCTTTTTTTTTTTTCTTTTTTTTTTTAAGTAGACTCCTCAAGGAGCTTGAACTCATGACTCTGAGATCAAGACCTGAGCTGAGATCAAGACCTGAACTGAGGTCAAGAGTCATATGCTTAACTGACTGAGCTACCCAGGCACCCTTGGAGCATGTGACTCTTGATCTCAGGGTTGTGAGTTCAAGCCCCATATTGGGTGTAAAAATTACTCAAAAATAAAATCTTTTTAAAGAAAAAAAAAAAGGTCTAAGGGAGAAGCATTTGGGTGGACCTATGGGAAGGGGAATGAAGTACAAAGATCTTTATATCACATGTGTATTAGTTTCCTAGGCTGCCATAAGAAAACACCACAGACTGAATGGCTTAAACAACAGAAATTTATTCTCTCACAGTCTAGGGGCTACGATCAATGTGTTTTCAGGTTTGGTTTCTTCCGAGGCCTCTCTCCTTGGCGTGCAGATGGCCTTTCCTCTGTGCGTAGATATCTCTAATGTCTCTCTGTATGTGTAAATTTTCTCTACTTATGAGAACACCAGTCAAATTGGATTAGGGCCCATTCTAACAGCCTCATTGTAAACTTAATCATCTCTTTGAGGACCGTATCTCCAAATACAGTCACATTCTATGGTACTGCAGATTAGGGCCTTAACATGGAAAACTTGGCGGGGGAGCAGGGGGAGTTCAGTCCATAACAACATGTTAATACATATTAGAGAGACACCACAGAAGAGTCACAGAACAACCAAGTAAACAAAATGACTCAGTCACTTGATAAGTCAGTCTGTCATTGACCACTCCAGAGCAGGTACAATGGTCCATAAAGTAACCATAGTGGGACTTTTCATGAGTCCAACAGCATAGATTCACACTCACCAAGCTTTTCCCATTTCCCCAAATTGTCAAAGAAATTTCATCAATTTACACTAAAACCAATGTGTATGAAGGTTCTTACCAACATTTTAGTTTTTTTCTTACCAACATTTTAAATTACCAATCTTTAGGTTTTGCCAGAGAGGGGATAAATGACTTTATTGGATTTTAATTTGTATTTCCTTGTGTTTGTATTTCTTACGTTTATTGACCATTTGTGAATTGCTTGCTATTACTCCTGCCCGTATTACTATGGGATTGTTCCCCTTTTCCTTATGGATTTGTAAGACTGTCATATATTCTATAATTTGTAACTAAACCAAAGTGAGTTCTCTCCTTGGTGAGTCAGAAACTGCACCAGGTTGAATTGTCACACAAACTTCATTTGCAACAAATGAGATCATGAGAAATAGCTTCCAAAGCTGTGACTCCCCAAGCAATGGTGGATGGGTTCCTCTTACTTAGGCTTAGGATGATTATTTACTTAGGGAAGTCTTGTCACTGTACATAGAAGTGGACATAAGATTGCAGATGAGCCTTAAGAAAACATACACACATTGTATGCTATGTAAATGAGGATTGTGCTCCCCTCCTTCTGCAAAGATTTTAGTATTATAATGAGATAAAGGTAGTTGTCAGTCATTCTAGAGGACACTTCAGGCACAGGCATGAGTCCGGGTTTAAGTTCAAACTGGTCTGGGTGGTCTGGGCCAGCTGGAGGTCTCGTCAGGTTTGTTGCAAGGGTGCTTTTGCTTTCCATTTGCCTGAGTTAAAAGATAAGCTGGAAAGAAGAGCTTAAGGAGAAATATGGGGCAAAGGTCAGTAAGTACAAGCAAAAGGGGAGTAAAGGTCAGGTCTTGGGGTCTAGCTGGTGACAACATTAATCATCTGATTTGTTGATAATTGTGAATTGCTTGCTATTGTTCCTGCCCATTTTACTATGCAGTTGTTTCCCTTTTTCTTTCTTTCTTTTTTTTTAAGTTTATTTATTTATTTGAGAGAGAGAGACAGCACAAGCGAAGAAGGAGCAGAGAGAGACGGAGAGAGAATCCCAAGCAGGCTCTGTGCTTACAGTGCAGAGGCTGACGAAGAGCTTGAACTCATGAAACCATGAGATCATGACCTGAGCCAAAACCAAGAGATGTACACTTAACCGACTGAGCCACCCAGGTGCCCCAAGATTTTATTTTTAAAGTAATCTCTATACCCAATGTGGGGCTAAAACTTACAACCCCAAGATCAAGAGTCACATGCTCTACTGAGTGAGAGCTCCTCCCCTTTTTCTTCTGGATTTTTAAGAGCTGTCACATATTCTATACATTAATTATCTGTTAAATGCAATAAAAAAATATCATTTGCCTTTTAAGTTTAATGATGTCCTTTTTTTTCCTTTTTTTATTCCTACCTAATTAAATTAAATGGATTAAGAGTTTATCTACAGGCACCTGAGTGGCTCAGTCTGTTAATCATCCATCTTCAGCTCAGGTCATGATTTCATGGTTCAAGAATTCAAGCCCTGCATTGGGCTCTCTACTGTCTGTGCAGAGCCTGCTTCTGATCCTGTGTCTCCCTCTCTCAAAAATAAATGAACATTGGGGCACCTGGGTGGCTCAGTCAGTTAAGCGTCTGACTTCAGCTCAGGTCATGATCTTGTGGTCTGTGAGTTCGAGCCCCATGTCAGGCTCTGTGTGCTGACAGCTCAGAGCCTGGAACCTGTTTCAGATTCTGTGTCTCCCTCTCTCTCTCTGACCCTCCCCTGTTCACTCTCTGTCTCTGTCTCAAAAATAAATAAATATTAAAAAAAAAATGAACATTAAAAAAAATTTTTTTAAAGAGTTTATCAAAAAAGAGATTCTAACTTCTACCAGAGGAATAGATGGTACTGGACTTGCCTTCTGGTGACAAAGAACCAGAAAAGTGGACAAAATATATGAAAGAACTATTTTCAGACCTTGCACTAACAAGCAGTGTGGGACTATGACCCCTAGGGTAGGAAAACAAAGAAGATAGGCTCAAGCTGCATGTGAATAGGGTGAAACTCCAGAAGGTTGATCCTGGTCAAAGAACTTATCAAAGACAAACAAAGTCAGACACTAGTTAAAGTGGTAAGGACAGATCTTAACCAGTAATATACTATTGCAATAGGGAAGAGAATCCAGTATGAATTGAACTCAACTTTGATCAGTACAGAGGTGAATGGGCATTTTATTTATTTTTTTTTAAGTTTATTTATTTTGAGAGACAGAGCTTGCTCACATGAGCTGGGGGAGGGGCAGAAAGAGGGAGAAAGAGAGAATCCCAAGCAGGCTCCACACTGTCAACACAGAGCACCACTTGGGGCTTGATCTCACAAACCATGAGGTTGTGACCTGAGCAAAAATCAAGAGTGGGATGTTTAACCAAACGAGCCAGCGACGTGACTCCAAATTAAATTTTTTTAATGAAGAAAAAATACTTTTTCAGCTAAACAAAAGCTGAGAGATTTATTACCCTCAGATCTGCCAAAAAAATGTTTAAGAAAGTTCTTTATTTCTTTATTTTTGGAAGGTTCTTTAGACAAAAATATGATGATACCAGATGAAAAAGAGAACCAGAAATTGTAAATATGTAGATAAAAACAAAAGATACATAATTTGTAAATATATTTAAGAGATAAGTGACTGTTGGGGCACCTGGATGGCTCAGTTGGTTGAATGTCTAACTCTTAATTTTGGCTCAGTCCATGATCCCAGAGTCATAGGATGGAGCCCCTCATCAGGCTCAGTGCTGAGCATGGAGTCTGCTTGAGATTCTTTTTTTCTCTCTCTCTCTCCCTCCCTCTGCCCTTCTCCCCTGCTCACACTTGTTCTCTCTCTCTCAAAAGAATAAAAAATTAAAATAATATAAATTTAAAAAGACAACTGGCTTAAAAATAAAAAATAAAAGATAATTGTTCATTTTTTTTAGCATTTTATTTTTAAGTAATCTCTGCATCCAACATGCGGCTCAAACTCACAACACTTCAGATCAAGTCACATGTTCTAAAACAAAAGAAAAAAAAGAGTCACATGCTCTATTGACTGAGCCATCCAGATGCCTGATAATTGTTTATTTTATTCTATTATTATTTTTGTTAATATTTATTTTTGAGAGAGACAGAGAGAGACAGAGACAGAGCATGAGTGGGGGAGGGGCAGAGAGAGAGGGAGACAGAATCTGAAGCAGGCTCCAGGCTCCAAGCTGTCAGCACAGAGCCTGACACGGGGCTCGAACTCACAGACCGCAAGATCATCACATCAGCCAAAGTTGGATGCTCACCCAACTGAGCCACCCAGGCGCCCCTTATTTTATCTTTTTTAAGTTTGTTTATTCATTTTTAGAGACAGAGAGAAAGTGTGCACAAGCACATATGAGAGAGTGAGAGAGGGGCAGAGAGAGAGGGAGAGAGAGAGAATCCCAAGCAGGATCCCCAATAATTAACTGTTTAAATAAAAAATATAGAGGGACACCTGGGTGGCTCAGTTGGTTAAGCATACAACTCTTGGTTTCAGCTCAGGTCATGATCTCACAGTTTTGTGGGTTTGTGGAGCCTGCTTGGGATTCTCTCTCTCTGCCTCTCCCCCTCCCATGTTGTCTCTGTCTCTCTCAAAACGAAGAAACTTTTTCATAAAAAATTTAAAAATATAGAAATGTATTTTTAGGTAGACTCCACACCCAACATGGGGCTTCAACTCACCACCCTGAGACCAAGAGTCACATGCTCTACCAACTAAGCTACGTGCCCCAGTAAAGATATACTTTGTAGTTTATAACATAAGTAGAAAAAAATGTATTACAGTAACAATAGAAAGAACAAAAAGAAAAGGAAATGAGGGGTGCCTACCTGGCTCAGTTGGTAGAGCTTGTAACTCTTGATCTTGGGGTTGTAAATTCAAGCCCCACGTTGAGTGTAGAGATTACCTAAAAATAAAACCTTTTAAAAACTAACCATAAAAAAAGAAGAGAAGGAAATGAAGAAGGAGAACAGAGAATATAGAGGACAAAGAGAAATAAGGTATGTTTAAACCGTATCAGTAATTACATTGAATATTAATGGTCTAGAGTTTCCACTTCCGGCATGAAAGCATGAAGATTTCAGTGGAAACTGGTGAAAATTATTTTAAAACACCAACAACAATATTAAAATCTCTGGAAATGGCTGTAAGAGCTTAAGCAAAGAAACATTTATAAAGAAAATCTGCTAAAACTCTATATAAACCGTGACAGTCTGTGGTATTTGAGCCAAGATGGGGCGGGACACCATGGTGGCTCAATTGGTTAAATGACTCTTGATTTCAGCTCAGGTCATTATCTCACGATTTGTGGGATTGTGGGATCAAGCTTCACATAGGGCTCTGACAGTTGGAGCCTGCTTGGGATTGTCTCTCATCTCTCTCTCTGCCCCTCCCCCTGCTCATGTGCTCTCTCTCTCTCTCTCTCAAAATAAATAAATAAACATTTTTTAAAAAGAGAGAGAAAGAGGGGCGCCTGGGTGGCTCAGTCAGTTGAGCGTCCAACTTCGGCTCAGGTCATGATCTCACAGGTCATGATCAGTGCAGAGTCTGCTTCAGGTCCTCCATCCCTCTCTCTCTGCACCTCCCCTGCTGGTGCACTCTCTCTCAAAGATAAATAAATGTTTAAAAAAGAAAGAGAAAAAAATTCACCCTCTGTCCCCCCACTCCCAGCTTAGTGAGACAGAAACTCTTCTCTAAACTGGTACAGCCAAGAACAAAAAGGTCCCCTCATACACCAGCTCCCAATCAAAGGGCTATCTTCTTGGAAGGGACAGCACACCAGCATTTCTCATTCTGCCCCCAGCTATCTGTTGCCAGTGCTAAGGTCTGGGTGAGAGCAGGAAAATAGAGGGGGGATTCCCTTCTTCTGCCCAGCCACCACTCCTTGGATGTGGTACAGATGAGACTACTGGGACCCAGATTGCCCTTGTGGCTCATGCACAGGGGTTCTGGGCAGAAAGGCAAATGAAGGAGATGTGGGCCTGCTTCCTCCCCTCATCCACCAAGCACTCAGCTTTTAAAGTGGAGATGTCACTCAGAAGTATACCACTGTGCTTGCCCCCAGCACCAGAGTCATGGCTCAGAGATTTTGACAAGGGGAGAAGCAGACTATAGAACTGTGAGTTCCAATCATTCCCCGAAGGAATTGACTTCATTTGCAACCGACTATGGAGAAATTCAATCCTAAAAGCACCCTCAAAAACAGTGGAAGTTGTGGCAAAAGGCTACTGAGAGGGGATTGATAGTTTCATTGACAATATACGCTAAAATATATGCTAGCTATAACGCCAGAGAGAAATAGGGAAAGATATACCTAGAACGATCCCTCCTCAGGGCACCTGGGTGGCTTAGTTAGCTAAGCATCTGACTTTGTCTCAGATCATGATCTCATGGTTTTTGAGTTTGAGCCCCACATTGGGCTCTCTGCTGTTGGCAAGGAGCCCGCTTCAAATTCTCTGTTCCCTTCTCTCCCTGCCCCTCCTCTAGTCATTCTCTCTTTCTCACTCTCTCTCAATAAACAAATAAATAAACTAAAAAAAAAAAAAAATGAAAGAACCATCCCTCCTGGGGTTAGAACACTGACTTCAGAAACTATAACTTCAGGGAGCCCAAATTTGATTGGATTTCTCTGTGAGGCAATTTATGCCCTAGTACTGTTGAAAATACAGCTATCAGTGGACAATTAGTGGAGCTTAGTTGCTGTGTGTGATCAGAGAAAGAGATAGTGAAAGAGAACCAAAAAAAGAAAAAAGCAGGGAACAGAAATTGCCTGTGAGAGTAGCCAAATTTGAGATTTAACCAACAAAGACTTCAAAGTGGCCGTTATAAATATGTTTAAAAAACATAACAACACAGAGAAAAATAGCTGATTAAATTTTTGTAGCAAGGAGATTACAAGATGAACTTAGGACATGTTGTGTGGAGAATCAAAGAAGCTTTCAAACACCGATGAAGTTATGTCAAAAGTTCACAGAAGTTGATCTTGAAGGTGTTCCTACCGATTAAGCTAAATCAATTTGAGAACTGAAAAAAGTGATAATTGCTACTGAATGAAACACACTAAATCTCTAAAAACCCATACCTGCAAATGGAATTCAAAGAGACACAGCCAGAAAAAAAATATTTTTCACCTTTTGAAATAGCTACAAATCAAGCAGAAAGAATTAAGTATCTTATCTTTTCATTAGGAACCATATTTCATTGAAACTAAATTGCCCGAGGGTCACCTGGCTGGCTCAATCAGTAGTGCATGCAATACCCTTTTTTTTTTAATGTTATCTATTTATTTTTTAATGTTTATTTATTGATTTTGAGAAATAATAACATAAAAATGTTATTATTTATTTATTTGTGCATGCACGCAGGTGGAGGAGGGACAGAGAGAGAATCTCAAGCAGTCTCTGCAGTACCAATGCAGAGTCTGATGTGAGCCTGAACTCATGAGATCATGACCTGAGCCAAGATCAAGACTGCGAGGTTTGGGGTGCCTGAGTGGCTCAGTTGGTTTAGCATCCGACTTCAGCTCAGGTCATGATCTCACGGTTCGTGGGTTGGAGCCCCGCATTGGGCTCTGTGCTGACAGCTCAGAGCCTGGAGACTGCTTCAGATTCTGTGTCTCCCTCTGTCTGCCCCTCCCACACTCACACTCTGTCTGTTTCTCTCTCTCTCTCTCAAAAATAAATTAAGAAAAAGAAAAAGAAAAAGAAAAAAGACTTGGAGGTTTAACCAGCTGAGCACTCAAGCGCCCTGAGCATGAGACTCCTAATCTCAAGGTTGTGAGTTCAAGCTCCATGTTGGACATGGAGCCTACTTAATTAAAAAAAAAAAAAAAGAAGAAAAGAAAGAAAGCAAGAAAGAAAAGAAAGAAACTTAATTGCCCAAGTTGAGAAGAGAATATTCTTCTTTATCAAAGATGACTGGCTAATAAAGGTATACATAATGAAAATAGTTGAAAAACTATCATTTTCCAGCACTTAATTAAAAGATTATTAATTGGGGAGGGTGACCTGGATGGCTCAGTTGGTTGAGATCAGACTTCAGCTCAAGTGATGATCTCACATTTCGTGAGTTCAAGCCCCACATCAGGCTCGATGCTGTCACTGCAGAGCTCACTTTGGATCTTCTGTCACCCTCTCTCTCTGTCCCTCCCCTGCTTGCTTGCTCTCTCTCCTCAAAATAAACATTAAAAAATGATTATTAATTGGTACTAATCAAATGGTTAATAGGGAACTGGACATTTGTATGTCCAAGGCAATCCCACTCAGATGACTTCCTGGTGGCAAGGTGAAGAAAAATATAATTTTCCAGTAGAGGGATCAAGCTATCATTTCACTCAGTCCAGTGATTAGCAAGGTCTAACTCTTCATTAATGGTGGTACAAACCAGTCTTATGTATTTCCTTAGGTGGTAGGGGGTAGAAAATACACAACATCACCCATAAAGTATGTTGGTTAAAAATGTTTAACTTGACCTAAGTATCTATCAACAGATTAATGGATAGAGAATAAATGGTATATATATTACATATTTATACATATATATATATAATATATATACCATTGAATATTACTCAGCCATAAAAAGAATGGGATCTTGCCATTTGCAATAACATGGATGGACCTAGAAGGTATTATTTTAAGTGAAATAAGTCAGTTGGAGAAAGGCAAGTACTAATTACCTTATGATTTCACTTCTGTGTGGACTCTAAGAAACAAAATAAATGAACAAACAAAACAGAAACAGACTCATAGGTTAGGAAACAAACTATTGGTTACCATAGTGGGGATGGCTTAGTGGGGCAAGTGAAAATACAACACAATAAATAAGTCACGGGAATGCAAAGTACAGCATGAAGAATATAGTCAATAATATTATAACAACTTTGTATGGTGACAGATGTTAACTAGACTTATCATAGGGATCATTTCTTAATGTATAAAAATGTTGAATCACTATGATGTACACCTGAAACTAATACTGTATGGCTATTGTATGTCAGTTACACTTAAAATTTAAAAACACTTGATTTGAACTAATCAAGCCTTTACATCTAACCTCTACTTATAGGAAATAGAAGAACAAATTTAATACAGCTCATGAAAGCAATCAGAAAAATCCAACAAATGGGGCAATATACAGGTAAACTGGCCCAGGTTCTTTAACAAGTGAGATAATAAAAAGAAAGAAAGGAGAGAACAGAAAGAAAGAGAGAGAGAGGGAGAGATGGAAGGAGGAAGGAAGGAAGGAAGGAAGGAAGGAAGGAAGGAAGGAAGGAAAGAAAGAAAAGAAAAGAAAAGAAAAGAAAAGAAAAGAAAAGAAAAGAAAAGAAAAGAAAAGAAAAGAAAAAAGAATGGTTAAAGTGGGGCACCTGGGTGGCTTAGTTTGTTAATCATCGACTCTTGGATTCGGCTCAGGTCATGACGTCAGGATTCGTGAGATTGGAGCTGACAGCACAGAGCCTGCTTGGAATTCTCTCTGCCTCTCTCTGCCTCTGTCCCACTTGCACTCTCTCTCTCTCTCCTTCTCTCAAAATAAAAAACTTTTAAAAAATGGTTAAAGTGGTAAATTACAAAATTAAATTTATACTTTTCAAATTATTATTTTAAATTAAATAAAGTACTATGAAAGTATGCAAATTTATCTGAAGTGTGCTCTTGATTAAATTTACTTTTGACCCATATTGTCACTGTAGGTTAATATTCACCATATCTACATGAACTAAAAGTTATGAAAGGAAAGCTATAGGTCAACATGTTTTTATTTTGTTTTGTTTTTTTTCAGGCAATCTCTGTTTTTATTCTATTTTAGAGATATAGATTATGTACACAGAGGAATATTTGACGTATTTGTACAGTTTAAAAAATAACAAAATGTACAATAAAATACATTAATAAATAGAACAAAACAATAATTTTGAATACACTTGTATATTCCCCCATAATCTCATCTTCTCCTCTTCAAAATGAAACTATAGTTCAGATTTTTATTATTGCTTTCTAAAATGCTTTTAACCACATAGGTATGTTTTCCTAAGTAATATATTGTTTAGTTTTGCTTTATATAAATACAGTCATACTGTATATATCTTTTTTTTAATTTATTTCTTTTTTTAAAGTCTATTTATTTTAAGAGAGAGAGAGAAAGAAAGCACACATGTGCAAACTGGGGAGGGGCAGAGACAGAAGGAGAGAGAGAGAAGCAGGCTCCACACTGTTATTGAAGAGCCCAAATCACGGCTTGATCTCACTACTGTGAGACCATGACTTGAGCCGAAACCAAGAATGGGACACTTAATGACTGAACCACCCAGTTGCCCCCACTACTGACTTTTTTTAATTACTAGATTTTATTGAAGAAGTTATTGTATCATGAATTTGATTTCAAAAATTTGTAGTACAAAAGTTGGGATGAATGGCTAGTGCTTTGTGTTTACATGGAAATGAATTGATGAAAATGTCTCAGGGGTGTGATGAAGTTACTGTTCAATAAAAGCATCCTCCCAGGGGAGAAGAACTGAACATTTAAAAATTTAAATAAATGAATAAACAAATAAATAATTTGTAGTACAAAATGGTATACAGTGAAAAGTAAGTCTCCTTCCCGCAGACACCCCTGAATCCTCAGAGTTAACTGATGTTATTAATTTTTAAAATTTATTTATTTTGGGGCACCTGGGTGGCTCAGTCGGCTGAGCATCCGACTTCGGCTCAGGTCATGATCTCGCGGTTTGTGAGTTCGAGCCCTGTGTCGGGCTCTGTGCAGACAGCTCAGAGCCTGGAGCCTGCTTCGGATTCTGTGTCTCCCCCTCTCTCTGCCCCTCCCCTGCTCACACTCTGTCTCTCCCTTTCTTTCAGAAATAAATAAAAAAATTTTAGAAAAAATAAAATAAAATAAAATTTATTTATTCTGAGAGAGACAGAGCCCAAGCAGGGAAGGGGCAGTGAGAGATGGAGAGAAAGAGAATTCAAAGCAGGCTCTGCAGTGTCAGCACGGAGCCTGATTTGGGGCTCAGACCCAGGAACCATGAGATCATGACCTGAGCTGAAATGAAGAGTCAACTGAGCTACCCAGGCGTCCCAGATATTATAAATCTCTTATGTAAACTTTATACAAATGAAAGCCTATTACATACAATGTACTGTATTTTTTCTTTCTGTTTTATTAATTTACATTGTATCATAGAGTCATTACATATTAAGACATTCTACCTTATTCTTTTCTCTCTTTTTTTAATGTTTATGTACTTATTTTGAAAGAGAGAGAGAATGAGCTGGGGAGGGGCAGAGAGAGAGAGGGAGAGAGAGAATCCCAAGCAGGCTCTGCACATTCAGCATAGAGCTGGACTTGGGACTCAAATTCATGAACCATGAAATCACGATCTGAGCCAAAATCAAGATCTGGTCACTTAACTGACTGAGCTACCATACACCCCTCCCCCATTTATTTTTAAAGTTTGCTTATTTGAGAGAGAGAGAGAGAGAGAGAGCAATAGGTGGAGGGGAAGAGAGAGAAGGAGAAAGAGAGAATCCCAAGCAGGGTCCACACTGGCAGTGCAGAGCCTGACTAGGCTCAAAATCACAAACCATGAGTTCATGACCTGAGCCAAAATCAAGAATTGGACACTTGACCAACTGACAGACCCAAGCACCTCTACCTTATTCTTTATGTTTCATAGTATTCCATTTTATTAATGTATCAGAATTCTATCCATTCATTAATTCAACAAGGTTTTTTGTTTGTTTGTTTCTTTTTTTGCTATCTATCCACTATGCGCAGAGATGGATGCAAGTAGATGGGGGTGGGAGGACACTTAGGGAACAGCAAATATAAAAAGGTCTAAGACAAGAATATGCTTAACATGAAGGTTCCCCAGGTGGCTCAGTCAGTTGAGCGTCAGACTTCAGCTCAGGTCATGATCTCATAGTTCATGGGATCAAGCCCACGTCAGGCTTTGCACTGACAGCTCAGAGCCTGTTTTGGATTCTCTGTCTCCCTCTCTCTCTGCCCCTTCCCTGCTCATGCTCTCTCTCTCGCACTCAAAAATAAATAAACATTTTTTTAATTAAAAAAAAAAAAGAATATGCTTAATATGTTCAAGGAGTAGCAAAGCCAGTGTTGGTGAGAAACAGTGAGGGAAAATGAAAGCGGAAGGGAAGAGATGGAAGAAGTGGCCAGGAGTGAGATCAAGCAGAATCTTGTAAGATCATAGAAAGACTTTGATGTTATTTTATTTATTTATTTATTTATTTATTTATTTATTTTTTAGAGACAGACAGAGAACACAAGCAGGGGAGAGGGACAGAGGAGAGGAAGAGACAATCTTAAGCAGGTTCCACACTCAGTACAGAGCCTGAGATAGGGCTTGATTCCACGATCCTGGGATCATGGCCTAAGCCGAAATCAAGAGTCAGATGTTGGGACACTCAGGTCATGATCCCAGGATCATGGGATCAAGCTCCATGTTGGGCTCTGTGCTGAGCATAGAGCCTGCTTAAGATTCTCTCTCTCTCTCTCTCTCTCTCTCTCTCTCTCTCTCTCTCTTTCAGGGTACCTGGGTGGCTCAGTTGGTTAAGCATCCAACTTCGGCTCAGGTCATGATCTCAAGTTTCATGAGTTCAAGCCCTGTATCGGGCTCTGTGCTGACAGCTCAGAGCCTGAAGCCTGCTTCAGATTCTGTGTCTCCCTCTCTCTCTGCCCTTCCCCTGCTCACACTCTGTCTCTCTCTCTTCCTCTTGAAAATAAATAAACATTAAAAAAAACAAAAGATTCTCTCTCTCTCTCTCTCTCCCTCTTCCCCTCTCCCCACCCACTTGTGCTCTCTCTCTAAAATAACTAATTAATTAATCAATTATTTATTAAAAATAGTTATAAAACTGGTAAGATTTGCTGATAGATTTGAAACATTAGCTGGAATCAACCAATGTAGACCTGTTTCCAGGCTAAGTACAACAAAAGTCCATAGTTTGGGTTGTCCTGAAGCACTGGAATACTTTATATGTGTTAGTAACATGAGAGTATGAGGGATTGCCGGGAGGAGGTAGGCATGTAAGCGAGAACTAACATTTCTGTATCATCTGTGCGGTAGTGTTCAGACATTGCAAGTAACGGAAACTGATTCTGTCTAATGTGATACAAAAAAAGAAGTCATTGGAAGGAAACACAGGTGCTGACAGTCTTGAAAGAACAGCTGAATCACCAGGCCTTAAACAACACAAGAACCAGATGGCTTCAGGAATCTAGATGACAAGAACTATCGGATGGTCTCTTCAGGTTGCCTCCTGGCGTGAATCAACTCCAACCATTGTCCATCTCTGATTCACCCTTCAAACAATGCAAATTTAGGAATTAATGGTCTGGCTAGCCTCAATTGGGTCATATGCCCACTCAACCAGGACAGAAAGGCGTCTTGACTGACAGATCTACCATTAGAGTATGCCGCCGGAGAAAGGTAGTTCCCAAAGGAAAAATAGAAATATGCTACTAGGAAGACGGAAATCCAATACTAGTACTGGCAAAAACAGTAGGTTCCACCACAGCTTAGCATGCATTTGGCATACACATACATTGTCTCATTTATTCATCACAATAACCCTATGTGATAGATTCTAACATCTCTCAGAAAGGCTCAAACAGATTGTGTAATTTATCCAAGCTCGTGAAGCAACTAGGCAGTATAACCAGCATTTGAACTAAGGTCAAAATCTTGCTTTCAAAATCCCTGCCCTTTCTGTTACACCACAATATTCCACTGGGTAGAAGATTAAATTTCTACTATTCCTCACTTTTCCCATGAGTAGAAAGAAGTAACTACTTGCTCTGGGTCTCCTGAGTGGTTTGGCTATCCAAGCTAACAGGTCTGCAGAGTAGCCAGGGCTCTCTTGGAAGTGAGTGGCTAGCTATTCCCTTTATTTCTTCTATCATTGATTAGAAGAGAAGAAGAAAAAGAAATAGTCCGATGAAGTAGATATTAGCCATTTTTCACCCGCTTGATATGTTCCCTTTTTTTGTTTTTGTCTTTGTTATTTATTTTGAAAGAGAGATAGAGAGCAACCAAGGGAGGGGCAGAGAGAGGGAGACAGAATCCCAAGCAAGCTCCACACTATCAGCGCAGAATGCAGGGCTAGAACTCACGAACCGTAAGATCATGACCCGAGCCGAAGTCAGGAGTCAGACACTTGACCGACTGAGCCACCCAGGTGCCCCATGTTCCTTTTTTTTCTTTTCTTTTCTTTTCTTTTCTTTTCTTTTCTTTTCTTCTTTTTTTTTTTTTTTTCTTGAGAGAGAGAGAGCGCACTCACAAGAGGGACAGAGGGAGAGAGAGAATTTTAAGCAGGCTCCAAGCTGGGCTTGGAGCCCTGACTCAGGGCTCAGTCCCACAACTCTGATATTATCACCTGAGCTGAAATCAAGAATGGGATGCTTAACCAACTGAGCCATCCAGGCACCCCTCAAATGCTTAGTATGTTCAAAGCATAGTGCTTTATATCCATCTTTGCATTTAATTCCCTTAATAGTCCATAAGATAGACAATATTATTAACCCAAATGTACAGTGAAGGAAACAGGTTTAGAGAATGGAAGTTATTGCCCAGTATCACTGGCTTTCAAGCTTAGTCCATCTAATTCCAAAACTGGTGTTCTAAACCACTATGCTGCACTGAGTTCTCCTGCCGTGTTTGGACTGAGGCTAGAGGACTTTCACTTTGCCAACCACTCTTGGTGAGAGGAGGTGGTCTGTTTTCTCACTGACATAACAAGGGAGTCAGATTTGCTTACTTCTGAAAGGCCCTTCTAACTCTGATTTCTGCTTCCACTGACAAGACAAAGGGCTGAGTTCTATGTTACACAAAGAGTTCAATTCTGTGTTATCCAAATTGTTTCCTAAAAACTACCTGAAATTAACATTTGTACAGTGCTTTGCAGAGTACTTCAGACATCAATTCCTCAGAGGATAGAGGTCTTTGCCACTGTACCTCTGGGCCCCAGAAGCAGCCTAGTTATTAGGTGACTGAATGTGACTCTCCTGATTGTAACTCAGGCCAGAAGGTTTACCAGGAAAAGGAGGAGCATTTCCAACTAGTGAGAGCAATTGGAAGGAAAAACTGTGAACTCATGCTGATTCCCTGGGGGCATTACACTCAGAAACAAAATGAATTTCTCATAAAACACAGAAGGAAGGACAAGGTCCTCCTTAATGTACTTTGTGCCCTGACCAACCAGGAACTCTGAACCTGTGGCTTATTCCAGTAAATAAGGGGGCTCCCTGGGGTCACCTGGCTAGCTCAGTCCTTACAGCATGAGACTCTTGACCTTGGGGTTGTGAGTTCTAGTCCTATGTTGGGCCTAGAGATTATTATTGTGGTTTTTTTTAATGTTTATTTGCTTTTGAGAGAGAGAGAGGGAGGGGCAGAAAGAGAGGGAGACACAGAATCCAAAGCAGGCTTTAGGCTCCAAGCTGACAGCACAGAGCCCGATGCGGGGCTCAAACTCATGAACCCTAAGATCATGACCTAAACTGAAGTCAGACACTTAACCAGCTGAGCCACCCAGGCGCCCCTAGAAATTATTTTTAAAAAAGAGGGACTCTCAGGGTGCTTGGGTGGCTCACTCAGTTAAGCGTCCGGCTTCGGATCAGATCATGATCTCATAGCTGGTGAGTTCAAGCCCCAAGTCGGGCTCTGTGCTGTCAGCTTGGAGCCTGGAGCCTGCTTCGGTTCTGTGTGTCTCTCTCTCTGCCTCTCCTGCACTTGCGCATGCATGCTCAAGGTCTCGCTCTCTCTCTCTCTCTCTCAAAAATAAACATCAAAAAAATAATTAATAAATAATTTTTAAAAAGGTGGGGTCTCTGGAAGACTGAGAGTGGAGAGGTGGGGGGCAAATGAGTCTTAGAAACGGCTGGGTAGAGTGAACAGTACTGTATAAAAAAGAGAAGTTGAATAAGAAAAGCAGGCCACTTTTTGCAACAAGCAACTCTTTTCCTTTCCTATTCCTCTTGCTGTCATCTTTAGCTCTATATTCTTTCTTCCCCATATGCTTTTTAAATTAAGTTTATTTATTTATTTTGAGAGGGGGAGAAGGGGCAGAGAGACAGAGGGAGAGAGAGAATCCCAATCAGCCTCCATGCTGTCAGCACTCTTCCTCATATTTTGGGGAGACTAGGGAAGAGTAGATGAAGTTGAGGGGAAATTGCTGCTCAATGGCAAAAAAATTAAAAATTAAAAAAAGATAGAAGAACTTAAATCAACTTTCTCCTCATTCTAAATGATAAGTAGGAATTGGAACAATCCAATTTTGCTCATGATTTTTCACTATAGGGAATACATTTTAACCAGATCAATATACTGCCTTTACTAGAATTCTGCTGTAATGTCACTACCTGTATTTAAGTGTAGAAAAAATATTCCCATGCTCACTCTGATGACTCAGCCTTGAATTTAAGTTAGGACTGCAAAAGGGAGATAAAGCTGCAAAAGTTTCCATGGGGGTAGGGAGGTTTCACTTTTTCAGCCAGAGTAGGTTTACACCCACATGCAGCTCTTGGATTTTGGTTAGTGGCCAAGAGGGAGCTGATGTCAAATGGTCCTCTGATGTTTGCCAGTCCCCAGAGTATCAGGGGGCACAGCTGGGTGGGTGGATTTCAGCCTAGAGCTCCATCTCCCAGCCCTCTAAAAAAAGTGATCCCATAGCCAGATGGTAGGGGATGGGGAGTGGGGAAGGCTGGAGAAAGGAAGAATTAGCCAGATTAACACCTGGTTCCTTCACCAGAGCAGGGGCTCATGCATGAAAGCAGGACACAGATGGTCTTCCAAGTAATTAGAGAAATTAAATCCCCAGTATTTTTAATCCCTGTATGGCCAGACTGCTAAAAAAAAAAAAAAAAAAAAAAAAAAGGAAGAAAGGAAGGAAAGGAAGATGTGAAAAGTCCTTTGAATTTTTGCTTGGGCAACGTGTTACATCTTGATATTCCTTTCCAGCAGTAGAATTTCTCATCTTCCTTTTTTACAATACCCTGAATCATGTTTGTTTGTTTTATTTTTAATGTTTATTTATTCATTCTGAGAGACAGAGAGTACAGGGGAGGGGCAGAGAGAGGAAGAAGGAGAATCCCAAGTTCTGTGCTGACAGCTGTGGAGCTCAAGGTGGAGTTCAATCCCCAAACCTCGGATCATGACCTAAGCTGAAATCAAGAGTCAGACCTCAACCAACTGAGCCACCTGGTGCCCCTGTTTTGTTTTTTAAGTAATCTTTATGCCCAACATAGGGCTCAAACTCACACCCCATGATCAAGAGTCACATGCTCTTCCTACTGAACACACCAGGTGCCCCCCGGGCCTTTGTGAGTATTGATCACACCACTACAGTGAGTGAATGATGCCCTAACAGTGTGATAGAGGGGAAAGATTGGGTGGCAATTGGTAAGGTTCTAGTCCTGCCTCTGCCAGTAATTTGCTGTGTGTCTTTTGCAACTTGCCTTACCTCATTAAACCTTACATTCCTCTTTATTTTTTTTTAACTTTTTAATGTTTGTTTATTTATTTATTTTTGAGAAAGAGACACACACACAGAGCACAAGCAGGGGAGGAGCAGAGAGAGAGGGAGACGCAGAATCCAAAGCAGGCTCCAGGCTCTGAACTGTCAGCACAGAGCCTGATGCGGGGCTCGAACTCACGAACCTCAAGATCACGCCCTGAGCCAAAATTGGATGCTTAACTGACTGAGCCACCCAGGTGGCCCAAATTCCTCCTCTTATGAATGGGGGTAATACTGTTTGGTTCTCAGAGTGTTTGAAAGGCTGAAACAGAAAAGTGCTGTGATATTTCGAAAAGCATAAAGTATTACAAAATAGAATAAAATATGATTTTATTCATCTTCTCTTCTAATCATTCTTTTTTATTTTATTTTATTTTATTTTATTTTTTAATTTATTTATTTTTGAGAGAGCGAGTGAGCACAAGTGGGGGAGGGACAGAGAGAGAAGAGAGAGAATCCCAAGCAGGCTTCTACTGCCAGTGTGGAGCCTGACACAGGGCTCAAATCTGTAAACCATGAGATCATGACCTGAGCCGAAACCAAAAGCTGGACACTCACTCAAATGAGCCACCCAGGCGTCCCGTTGTTCTTTTATATTTTAAATGTATAAATGAGTCCCTCACCCTAGATCCTTACTCCCAACAAGGAAGTTGAACTGGATCATGCAATGATTTCGGAAGGCACCAAGCATGAACTGAAATTGATCTGAAAAGACATAGATAATAGGGCCATGATTTAACAGGTTTCACGGGGGGGCATGTGTTCACTCATTCACACAACAAATAAGGCAGAAGTGGAGGTGTTCTTTTCTGCTGCTACAACAGATTGTAAAGGCCTCTGGCCAGCTGCTTTATCTAACTACCATGCTGAACAATCGGTTGGTGCCGGGTAGGGAAAAAGTAGTTGTTACTCTGCTTTTTGTGCAGGCATAGGGATGCTGGTTTGGAAGATTTTTAAAGACATCTCCAGTTGCTTGGAAGCATCATTCACAAGTTAAAATATAGCAAGTAGTTGGGTTTTTCAGACTAGCAAATATATATATATATATATATATATATATATATATATATACACACACACACACACACACACACACAAATACACAAAGATTTATTTATTTAAGTAATCTCTACACCCAACGTGGGGCTCAAACTCACGATGCCAAGGTCAAGAGTAGCACACTTCACCAATTCACCAACTTATCCAGTCATGTACCGCACAGTAGTAAATATTTAGTTTAATTAAATTTTATTTTATTATTATTATTTTAATTTTAACTAGGCTCCACACCCAACATGGGGCTTGAACTCACAACCCTGAGATCAAGAGTCACATGCTCTGCCAACTGAGCCAGCCAGGCACTTCTAGCAAAATTTTTTTTTTTTGATGAAAAAAAGTTTATTTATGTTGAGAGAGAGAGAGCAAGCAAGGGAGGGGTAGAGAGAGAGGGAGAGAGAAAATCCCAAGTAGGCCCCACACCCAGCGCAAAGCCTGACACACCCAACGCAAAGCTCGATCTCAAGAACTGTGAGATCATAACCTGAGCTGAAATCAAGATTTGGATGCTTAACTGACTGAGCAACCTAGGCTCAGTCCCCCCTAGAGCCCCCTAGAGGGCCCCTAGAGGGGGCTCTAGCAAATATTTTAAACATTAGTAATAGTCAGGGTTAGCTAGGATGTGAGAAAATGGACACTCTCACAAGCAAAGTGTAAATTAGTAGAATCTTTGTAGGATGACGTAGCCATAACCGTTCCACTCCACCTCAAATTTCACAACAGAATCAGGCTATAGATGGGAAGAGGGATATCCCTTGATGCTGAAAGTCCATTTTATTATAGTTCTTAACATATTTAAAGCATTTTATAATTTTATATGCAATCCGATATAATTTAATAATATGTATATAATCATATATCCATTTGACAGATAAAGAAACCAAGGTTCAGATTTATCCCTCTGATTTGTTCAGACTCTCACTGTTAACAAGTGGTGGAGGCAGGATTAAGACCCTTAAACTCCAGGTGGTACCCTTTTCCTAAACAACAAGATGGGCAGAATACAAAGGAAGGACCTCTTTGCTACAATGGACCAACAATAGTTTCTGGAATAAATAAATGTTTTAAAAAAGAAACATTTGGGTAGGCATACCATATGCCAAACGATCACTCAGGGAGTTGAGAAATGGTTTTGATGTCCCCTGTGGATTGTAAAAATGTGTTTGGTTGCAAGTAACAGAAACTCTACTCAAACTGCAGGAGAGTCCCAGACAGAGTCATCAGGGATGGTTTCTATCTCTTGGTTCTGTTTTCCTCAGTGTTGACTATATTCTTAGATAGGCTTCCCCCATGGGACAGCAAACTGATTCCAGCATCTCCAACCTTACATTGTTCTAGTATAATAACCCCTGCATTTGAAAGCTTTTTCCCCAATACCTCCAGTTTTGGCCAAAACTAGATTATGTATCCAATCCTAGAGTCAAATGGCTGGGTCAGCTCCAGGCCAAACCATGTGAACTAAAATTAAGAGTAAAATCAGAATTCTGTTACCAAAAGCACAGCTACTGTGAAGATCAAAATAATACTTGCAATACCCTGTAAGGTAATGTGGAAAAGTTAGAAGTTTTGATGAAAAAAAAAAAAGTTTTGATGGAAAAAGGACATAAGGCATTTGTGATTTCCACATTGAAAACTTCTTCAAATTCTGGGGCTCCTAGGTGGCTCGTTTGGTTAAGTGTCTGACTTCGGCTCAGGTCATGATCTCACAGTTTGTGAATTTGAGCCCTGCATTGGTCTCTGTGCTGACAGCTCAGAGCCTGGAGCCTGCTTTGGATTCTGTGTCTCCCTTGTTCTCTGCCCCTCCCCCACTCCTGCTCTGTCTCTGTCTCTCTCTCTCTGTATCTCAAAAATAAATAAATATTTTTTAAAAAAATTTTTAAAGACTTCTTCAAATTCTCTTTTATGGAAGGAGAGAAGGCTTCCCAGGAGCAAGACAGCTTCTTTATTCCCCACAAATCTGATTGTACTAGGAAGGCAATGCCCTCTGCTCACCGTGACAAGGGAGAGGTGCCTGTCTACTGCCTGGCCAGATGCCTACTGCCTCACTGTACTCTGAGGAGAGCTTCTGAGGGAGGAAATGGTTTCCATCCTTAAGGCTATTTTACTGGCAGCTGGAATTAGCAGGAAAAATACAGAAGATATGAGTTCATTAGTATGTCTAGAGCTAGAAATCTGGAACCAGTGGGATATGAAAGAGCAAAGGTGTGTATATGTAAACATTTATGTATAACTATAACAAAAGGAGAATGGATTAGAAGAAAGGAAGTGAAGGCAAAAGAGAAGAAAAAAGAGACAGTTTGGTTTTCTAAGTAGGTTTTGTATTCTCATTGTCTTTCTTCCCTTCTTCCTCCTTTTCTTTTTTTTAAATTTTTTTTTAACGTTTATTTATTTTTGAGACAGAGAGAGACAGAGCATGAATGGGGGAGGGGCAGAGAGAGAGGGAGACAGAATCAGAAGCAGGCTCCAGGCTCTGAGCCATCAGCCCAGAGCCCGACGCGGGGCTCGAACTCACAAGCTGTGAGATCATGACGCGGGCTGAAGTCGGACGCTTAACCGACTGAGCCACCCAGGCGCCCCATCCTCCTTTTCTTAGTTAGCATATTGACTAGACAGAGACAGAAGTATCAGTGGCTCAATCAAGGTGAAAATTTCTTTCTTTCACAGGTAAAAGTCTGAGTTGATAAACCATGAAAACTGGTCAGGTGAGAGGCTTTGCTCCCCAAGGTCCTCCTCAGACTCAGTTCTGTCCATCTTTTTACCCTACCCATGGTATTAGCATTCTCATCCACAAGGTCAAAATTGACTCACCATTACTACATCTCAAAGAGAGGAAGAGAAGGGTTAGCAGCTTCCTATTAAATATGTGACCTGAGAGTTGCCAAGATCATTTCAGCTGGCTTCCCTTTTGGCAAGAAGGTAGTCACGTTGTCCTACCCAGCTACAAAAGAAGTTAAAAACGTAGTAGAGTTGGGGCACTTGGCTGGCTCAGACAATGGAGCATGCAACTCTTGATCTCAAGGTTGTAAGTTCAAGCACCATGTTGGGTGTAGAGATTACTTAAAAATAAGATTTTTTTAAAAAATATGGTATAGCTGACAGCCAAGCACCCAACTAAGCTTGGGGGAATCCATTACCAACTGAAAGATGGGCATATTGGGGAACAATCACTGTCCTTTACCCTTCCAATCAAAGCCAGTTTCTACCCATTGTTCCCCCTTGAAACTCTTCACATCCTTCAAGAATTAGCTTATGTGACCTCTTTTAAGAAGCCTTTCCAGGGACACCTGGGTGGCTCAATCAGTTAAGTGTCCAACTCTTTATCTCAGCTCAGGTCTTTTTTTTTTTTTTAATGTTTTTATTTACTTTTGAGACAGAGAAAGACAGCATGAGCACGGGAGAAGCATAGAGAGAGGGAGACACAGAATCCGAAGCAGGCTCCAGGCTCTGAGCTGTCAGCACAGAGCCCAACGTGGGGCTCGACCTCACAGACTGTGAGATCATGACCCGAACTGAAGTCAGACGCTTAACTGACTGAGCCACCCAGGCGCCCCTCAGCTCAGGTCTTGATCTCAGGGTCATCAGTTCAAGCCCCATGTTGGGCTCTGAGCTGAATGGGGAGCCTACTTAATAAAATAAAAAATATGCCATTCCAGATCCTCTTGTTCCACAGAGTTCCCATAATTCCTTAGACTCTATGGTATTTTAGTTAGATGGGTTCTCCTACTAGTCTATGAGTTCCTTGAGGGCAAGGATGAGGTCCAAGTCAGATCTCTGCCAACCACCACACCTACCACACAATAGGGCCTAAAAAATGATTACTAAATTACTGAAACTTCTTCTCTTTTATGGACCTTTTGCGAGTAAGCTGGAAATCTTAGCATGTTGAAAAATTAGAAACCCCTAAATTCTTCAGTGTCTACTTCCTAAAAGCAAGGATTTTCTTCCACATAACCACATTTTTTTTCTTCTTTATTGTTTTAAATATGGAACACCACAAGTTTGTGTGTCATCCTTGCGCAGGAGCTGTGTTAATCTTCTCTGTATCCTTCCCCTTTTAGTATAGGTGCTGCAGAAGCGAGCACTACATAACAACATTTTTAAATTATAATTTGACAGAGATGTCCTTAAATGCCTAGAGGAAAGGAAAGAAGTGAGGGAGGAAAAACAAAAAAAGGAGTAGATTAGAAAAAGAATCTCCAGGTCTTTGGAGTAACCTGTGTTTGGATCACTCCTTCCTTCAGGCTTAGCCAGGTTGTTTACAACTCTGCCTTAACTTCCACTTCCTGCTTGCCCTAAGCCTAAAGATCAGCCAAACGTGAAAGCTTATGGTCATCTCAGTTCTCTTAGCATGTGTTCTTCTTTCCCCATGCGTGTGGCTTTCTAGATTCCCCAGTATACCCAGGAACCTTTCAAAGCCCTTGTCTTATCTCCTACTAAACTCTCACTCCCTGGACTTTGTTCCCACGCTTTTGGTGTGTCTATTGTTCACCCAGCTGTTATTTTCTGCCCAGGCAGCAACAGCTTGTTCACTTGCCTTTCAATGCTTTTAGGAAAAGTCCTCTGTTGTGCCATCATAGAATTCCAAATTAGGTAAAACAAAGGGAAGCCCATTGCATCAGTCCTTCAGGAAAACCCCGGAGAGCTCAAAAAGACAAATTCTATCCCTTTGGAACAAGGTCCACTCTGCTTCTGAAAGAAGCAGCTACCCACACAAAGATGGCAGGAACATGGGCTGCCATCTTTTTGAAAAATAATTTTTTTTAATGTTTATTTATTTTTGAAAGACAGAGAGAGAGCAGGGGAAGAGCAGAGAGAGAAGGAGACACACAGAATCCAAAGCAGGCTCCAGGATCTGAGCTGTCAGCACAGAGCCTGATGCAGGACTCAAACTCAGAAACCATGAGATCATGACCTGAGCTGAAGTCGGACACTCAACTGACTGAGCCACCCAGGAGCTCCATGGGCTGCCATCTTTAAGACTGCTGCTACACCTAGGGGCACCTGGGTGGCTCACTCAGTTAAGCATCAATCTCCTGATTTCGGCTCAGGTCATGATCTCACGGTTTGTGAGTTCGAGCCCTGCATCAGGCTCTGAGCTGACAGCTCGGAGCCTGCTTGTGATTCTCTTTCTTTCCCTCTCTCTCTTCCCATCCTCTGCTCGACTCTGTCTCTGTTTCAAAATAAATAAATAAACTTAAAAAAAAAAAAGACTGCCACTACATCAGTGAGTAGGGTGGAGCTAGGGTAAGTTAAAATACCACAGAGATCTCCTACTAAGTTTCAGTGGACTTTCTCTTGGCTAAACATTAACTCGGTTGCTGCAAACTTTTGACTATCTCCCAAAGTTCTGGTAAGGCTGAAACAGTTGTGGTCAAGTTTTTTCAGTGTTTCTGAGGAGGAATGGATCCCCTTCTCTGCTATTTTCCCTAATGCCACTCTTATCTTCTATGCCTTTTTCTTGTACTTAATCTTTACATTTTTGTGCTATTCTTCAGGTAAATTCCTTAGAACCATCTTCTAATTCATTAATTCTCTCTTTGACTGTGTCCTTTTATAATAGTGTATCTTGTAGATAAGGGCACCTGGGTGTCTCAGTTGGTTAAGCCTCTGACTTTGGCTCAGGTCATGATCTGCAGTTCGTGGGTTCAAGCCCTGTGTTGGGCTCTGTGCTGACAGCTCAAAGCCTGGAGCCTGCTTCAGATTCTGTGTCTCCCTCTATCCCTGCCCCTTCCCAGTGCACACTCATCTCTTCCTCTCTCAAAAATAAATAAACTTTAAAAAATGTTTTTAAAGATAGTGTATCTTGGGGCGCCTGGGTGGCTCAGTTGGTTGGGCGTCCGACTTTGGCTCAAGTCATGATCTCACACTCTGTGAGTTTGAGCCCTGCATCGGGCTCTGTGCTGACAGCTCAGAGCCTGGAGCCTGCTTTGGATTCTGTGTCTCCCTCTCTCTCTGTCCCTACCCTGCTCATGCTCTGTCTCTCTCTGTCTCAAAGATAAATAAAAACATTTTAAAAAATTAAAGAAAAAAAAGATGGTGTATCTTGTTTACTGAGATTTTTCCACCCCGGTAGTATAACAGATAGAAACTTAGCATGCCTAATTCCATATTGCTTCTATTTCCTTTGCTGTTATGATCTATAGTTTAGAAACTTCTGCTTAGCCCTGCACATAGACGTGTTACAGCTAAAATTTCCCAAAACTGTTTTTTACCCAAAACCTACCTCACCCAAGGATATAAGGAAGTACATACAGAAATGATTATGCTATATTTAAAATTTATAGGAATAATGTGTCCAGATTCCTGTATACAAAGATCAACTGACCAAGGACAAAGAAGTTTACCTGACTTTTCACAGAGTACCTAAGGGGCTCAGTTGATTGAGCTTCTGACTTTGGCTCCGGTCATGATTTCATGGTTAATGGGTTCAAGCCCCACATTGGGCTTGCTGCTGTCAGTGCAGAGCCCACTCCAGATCCTCTGTCGCCCTCTCTCTGCCCCTCCCTTGCTCATGAGTACTCTCTCTCTCAAAAATAAACATTGGGAAAAAAAAAAGAAGAAGTTACATGACTTTTCTCAGAGGTCTACAGACATCAATCACAACTTTTGACTTCAACACCCCCCTCCCCACTTCTCCCTTTTGCTAACATAAAAGAGGCTTGAATTTCATGCTGAGGGGAGATGGTCCTTTGGGACAATAGTCATCATCTTCTCAGTTTGCTGGTTTTCCAAGTAAAGTTGTTTTCCTTACCCTAACATCTTGCTTTTCAACTTACAGGCCTGTCATGCAGCAAGCAAAATGAACTTGGACCCAGTTACAACAGCTATACTTTTCCATTTTAGGAAATCTTTCTCCAAATTTCTAATTGACTCATTTATTTTTTTTTAAACTTTCCATTTAAAAAAAATTTTTAAGTTATTTTTTTAGTAATCTCTCCTCCCCATGTGGACTCCTCCCAATCAAACTCATGATTCTGAGATCAAGAATCACATGTTCTTCTGACTGAGTCATCCAGGTGTCCCTAAACTTTCCATTTTTCATTTTTTTTAAGATTTTTTTTTATTTTTAAGTAATTTCTACACCCAGCATGGGGCTTAAATTTACAACCCCAAGATCAAGAGTCACACACTCCACACTCCATCAAGAGTCACAACTGAGCCAGCCAGGCACCCCAAATTTTCCATTTTTCAATAATCTTAGATTTATATAAGTTAGGAGGTAATACAGAGGGGTGCCTGGGTGGCTTAGTCAGTTAAGCTTCCAACTCTTGATTTTGGCTCAGGTCATGATCTCATAGTTCATGAGTTCAAGCCCTGCGTTGGGTTCCATGCTGACAGTGCAGAGCCTGTTTGGGATTCTCTCTCTCTCTCCCCCTGACACACTCTCTCTCTCTTTCTCTTTCTCTCTCAAAATAAATAAATAAACTTAAAAAGAAAAAAGATAATATAGAGAATTCCTCTGTATTCTTCACCTAGTTTCCCTTAAGGTTAACATCTCACATAACTATAGTATGTTTATCAAAACTCAGAAACTAACACTGATACAATACTAATAATTTTATTCAGGTTGCCTCATTTTCTTCACTAATGTCCTTTTCATATTCAGAATCCAATCCAAAATACCACATGACATCTAATTGTCAAGTCTCTTTAGTCTCCTCCAATCTGTGACTGTTTCTCAGTCTTTTTTTTTAATTTAACTTTATTTTTTTTAATTTACATCCAAATTAGTTAGTATATAGTGAAGCAATGATTTCAGTAGATTCCTTAATGCCCCTTACCCATTTAGCCCACCCCCCTCCCACAACTCCTCCGGCAACCCTCAGTTTGTTCTCCATATTTATGAGTCTCTTCTGTTTTGTCCCCCTCCTTGTTTTTATATTATTTTTGTTTCCCTTCCCTTATGTTCACCTGTTTTGTCTCTTAAAGTCTCTATGAGTGAAGTCATATGATTTTTGTCTTTCTCTGACTAATTTCACTTAGCATAATACCCTCCAGTTCCATTCACATAGTTGCAAATGGCAAGGTTTCATTCTTTTTGATTGCTGAGTAATACTCCATTGTACATATATACCACATTTTCTTTATCCATTCATCCATCAATGGACATTTGGGCTCTTTCCCTACTTTGGCTATTGCTGTTAGTGCTGCTTTAAACATGGGGGTGCATGTGTCCCTTCGAAACAGCACACCTGTATCCCTTGGATTAATGCCTAGTAGTGCAATTGCTGGGCCATAGGGTAGTTCTATTTTTAGCTTTTTGAGAAACCTCCATACTGTTTTCCAGAGTGGCTGCACCAGCGTGCATCCCCACCAACAATGCAAAAGAGACCCTCTTTCTTCACATCCTCACCAACATTGGTTGTTGCCTGAGTTGTTAATGTTATGTTTCTCAGTCTTTCTTGGTCTTTCATGACCTTGGCACTTTTGGTTTTTTGTTTGTTTTTGTGTGTGTGTATTTTTGTTTTGTTTTGTTTTTTGAGCGAGAGAGAGAGGGCACAAGTGAGCAAGAGGGAGAGAGAAAGAGAAGCCGGGCTCATCCCACTGGAGCTAGAGTTCGCCTGATGTGGGACTCAAACTCATGAACCGTGAGATCATAACCTGAGCCAAAGTCAGATGTTCAACCGACTGAGACACCCAGGTGACCAACCTTGGCACTTTTGAAGAGTATCGGGCAGATATGTTGTAGAATGCCTAGAATGTCCCTCAATTTAGATTTTTTCTGATGTTTTCTCATTATTAAACTAGAGTTACAGATTTTAGGAAAGATGCCACAGAGGTGAAGTGCCCTTTGTATTACATCACATGGAGGAGTATATAATGTCAATCTGACTTAATATTATTAAAGTTAACCTTGATCATTTAATTTAGGTGGTTACTGCCAGGTTTCTCTACTGTAAAGTTATATTTTTCCTTTTCCATATTCTATGCATCAGAAGTGAGTCACTAAGTCCAGCCTATACTCAAGGAAAGGAAAATTAATCTCCACCTCCTGGAAGGAGGAGTATCAAAGAATGTGTGTTCTTTTTTTTTTTTTTTTAATTTGAGAGAGACAGAGAGAGAGAGAGAGCAGGAGTGGGGACAGGGGCAGAGGGAGAGAGAGAGAGAATCTTAAGCAAGCTCCACATTGAGCGCTGAGCCTGATACTGGACTTGATCCTGAGATGCTGGGATCATGACCTAAGCAGAAACCAAGAATCAGATGCTCAACTGATTGAGCCACTCAGGTGCCCTAAAAGAACATTCTTTAAAAGATTTCTTTAACATAAGTATGCATTAGATCCTCAAAGGAATAAAGGAAGAATAAGAAATTGTATAAAGTATAAAAAGAATAAAACATTATGAAATGAAAACAGGCAAAAATAAAATAAGAACAGGTATACATAAAAATCAGTCAATGTGAGGACATATGTTAAAACTACCACAGTAACTAGGACACCTGGGTGGCTCAGTCAGTTAAGCGTCAGACTCTTTATCTTGTTCAGGTCATGATCTCACAGTTTCTGAGTTCAAGCCCCACATCTGGCTCTGCCCTGATGGTGTGGAGCCTGCTTGGGATTCTCTCTCTTTCCCTCTGCCCCTTCCCCCCACCCCATTAAAAATTTGTTGTTTTACTTTCCTTTATATGGAATGAATTATTCTTCTGATTATGGACTTTTGGGTGAGGGGGCATCTGAGCACCTGACTTTTTTTTTTTAATTTTTTTTTAACGTTTATTTATTTTTGAGACAGGGATTGACAGAGTATGAATGGGGGAGGGTCAGAGAGAGAGGGAGACACAGAATCTGAAACAGGCTCCAGGCTCTGAGCTGTCAGCACAGAGCCCGACGCGGGGCTCAAACTCACAAGCTGTGAGATCATGACCCGAGCTGAAGTCGGACGCTTAACCGACTGAGCCACCCAGGCGCCCCGCATCTGACTTTTCTACAATGAGTTCTACTAAAGAGTTTAGGAAATCTACTTGTAAACTCATTTTGGAGTGGGAAGTTTTGCTCTTTTGTTTCATTTTGTTTTGTTTTTGTTCTCATTGCTCCCACTCTTCCTTATGTAGAGTTACAAAACTCTAGTCCCAGGCAGGAGAGGGCAGCAGCTTGTTTCAGCTCCTCACCTTAGCTTCCTCACCTTAGTCCCTAGTTTCTAGCACTGAGACTGGCTCCTGTTCACTGCTTTGGAGCACTTCTAATCAAGGTTTGGTCTTTCTGGTGACCAGTCACCATCCAGGAGCCCACCAAGAATCACCTCATTAAAACCAAACACACAGGGGCGCCTGAGTGGCTCAGTCGGTTAAGTGTCCGACTTCAGCTCAGGTCATGATCTCATGGTTCATGGGTTCAAGCCCCGCATCTGGCTCTGTGCTGCCAGCTCAGAGCCTGGAGCCTGCTTCAGATTCGGTATCTCCCTCTCTCTCTCTGCCTGTTCCCTGCTTGTGCGCTCTCTCTCTCTCTCTCTCTCTCTCTCTCTCAAAAAATAAATAAACATTAAAAAATTTAAAAAAAAACACACTGTGGGGCACTTGGCTGGCTCAGTCAGGAGAGGATATGATTCTCAATCTCAGGGTTATGAGTTCAAGTTCCACAATTAGGTGTAGAGATTACTTAGAAAGAAAAAAGACACTGCTATCATCTAGGAAATTCCAAAGGATTCACAAACTCTGTTAAGAACTAGAGTCAAAGACCAAATATTAGAAGAAAAGATATTCCTTGTGCTCCTATCACTAGGAAACTACAAAGGTTTCAGGAGGTATGTGCTAGGAAGTAGGGACAGAGACCAAATAAATATATTTTCTATTATGTCATACAATTATTTTGCAATATATATGTATATCAAATCATCATGGTGTACACCCTAAACTTACACAGCCTTTTATGTCAATTATATCTCCATTAAGGTAGAAAAAAATTTTGTTTCTACAATCAGTTGACTTTAAGTAAAGGAGATGATCCTTCATAATGTGGGTAGGCCTCGTGCAACCAGTTAAAAGACTTTAAGAGCAAATCAGGTATTCCTGAGGAAGAAGAAATCCTGCCTCAAGACCACAACACCAGCTCTTGCCTGAGATTTCCAGCCTGCCCTACCGATTTTACATTTGCCAGCCTCCACAATCAGGTAAGTCAATTCTTTGGAATAAATTTCTCCCTCTTTTTCTTTCTCTGTCTCTATCTCTGTCTTTCTGATACATATGTATATGTATCATTTCTCTGATATGTATATATCAGAAGGATTTATATATATCCTTCTTCTGGTCTTTTTCTCTAGAGAACACTATCTGATAACAGACTAAAATCTAACAACAATGAAATAATTAATAAATTATGGTATATTCTTTGATTGAATTATTTTTCAGCATTTAAAAATCATGTTTTCAAAAGATATATAAATAGCATGGGGACATTTTCAAAATATTATGTTAAGTTAAAGCAATAGAAGAAATTAAATCTGCAATTTTATTTAAAAAAATAAGCACACCCATAGATGGAAGGAATATAGATATACACACATAATCAAGGAAAATCACAAAAACATTTATTGCATTTATTTCTTTTTGCATTTCTTTTTTTCAATGTTTATTTATTTTTGAGAGAGACAGTGCAAGCAGGGGAGGGGAAGAGAGAGGGAGACAGAGGATCTGAAGCGGGCTCTGTGCTGACAGCAGAGACCCCCATGCGGACTCAAACTCATGAACCACAAGATCATGAACTGAGCTGAAGTCAGATACTCAACTGAGTGAGCCTCCCCAGGTGCTCCTCTTGATAATGGTTTTAAAAATATTTTCTGGGCATCTGTAATTGATGTTATCAGAACAAAAATGTTATTCTGTAATTGCCTAATGATAAGAAAATCTTTGTTCCACTTTGTAAGCCGTGTTATTTTTCTATCATTAGTTGATACCCATATGTTTGTTTTTATGCTAATCTTGCCTTGCATTTGAGTCAATAGATATAACTGGTAGAAAGTTCTTCAACAAAATTTGTACATAATATACTTCTACAATTCTTATATTTTGCAATTAGGCATTTACAAAACGCATGAAGGAAATAGAATGACACCATAAGATATATATTTTAATTAGCTATTTTTTCCCATCTTTTTCCAAATAAATTACTTGAGCTTAGAGGGGCGCCTTGCGGCTCTTGATCTCAGGGTCGTGAGTTCAAGTTGGGTATGGAGCCTAATTTTTTAAAAATTACTTGATCTTCTAAGCAGAAAAATTTCATCTCTTCCTTTCATTTTTCATCTTATTGAAGTTACAAATAAAAGTAAGATTGTTTAAGAAACAGGAGGCAGGAGTCAAAAGCCAAGGAAACTGGGTAATTTATAAACTATATAATCAGTTTCTGAATGACTAGAAATTGTATGTTCTTAACACAAAATCTATCAGTGTGCACCAAATTATACATAAAATATAGAAATAGAATTTCTGCTCTCAAAGTAGTTGATGCTCTGGATAAAATAATCCAGGTTCTTAAAAAAGAAAACAATAAGAGAGTACTAGGAAATGCTAAAATAAATACCACTTGCAACTTCAACTGGACCCAGATATTTAATGCAGCAGAATTGAAAATAATCTGGAGCAAAGGTCCTGGGTTCCAGTCCTCACTCATCCCCTCTGACTATGACTTGACTTTTTTGGCTTTAGTTTTCTGTAAAGGTATGAGTTTAATGAGATGAACTTTCTCTATAGCATCTTCTACCTTTAGTAATCTATGCCTCAGGATCTGAAAAGTACTTCCACAGTGGGTGAAATAATTATCATTCACATGCCTTAGAGACCTCTAACATCTTTGAATCATCAGAGAGCAGTTATTGAGTGCTTACCATCTGTCTCCATTCATGTTCTTATGTCCTCCAGGTCTCTCCTTGCTGTTTTTTTAAATTATGGTTTGTGTGACTTAAAATACCAAATCCTTTCTCCTCACAGAAATGTTTTCCTCCCAAGCCCTTTGCTAGCAAGGATACTTAATTAGCTCCAACACATTAAGGGTAGAGTCATACAGGGAATTGTGGCAACATCTGCTTTGTTTGTTCCAAGAAATCTATGCAAATAAACAGGAGGATTTCCTGTTACTAAGCATGTATAACATAACTCAATTTGTCCAAAGTATTTTATGCTACTTTGTTGTTATTTATTCTTCCTGGAAACACCAAGCCAGGTATAAGGTGATCAGGTCCTGGGTCCTCTGCCTATTGAAGGGCCTCCTTCTGCATGTCACACTGTGAAGGAATGGTTACAAGGACTGACTTGGAGAGGTGGGAGTGAAGAAGACTGGAACTGTTGGGGGTTTTATTTAAAGCTATAAAATAGTCAGTTTGAAATTATCTTTAAAAAGAGCAGTATGTGGGGCACCTGGGTGGCTCAGTTGGTTAAGTGTCCACTCCTGGTTTCAGCTCAGCTCATGATCTCATGGTTTCGTGTGTTCAAGCCTTACGTCAGGCTATGTGCTGACAGCACAGAGCCTGCTTGGGATTCTCTCTCTCCCTCTCTCTCTGCCCTCCACCCTTCTGCTCATTCTGTCTCTGTCTCTCTCAAAAATAAACTCGGGGCACCTGGGTGGTTCAGTAGGTTAAGCGTCTGACTTCGGCTCAGGTCATGATCTCATGGTTTGTGAGTTCAAGCCCCGTGTCGGGCTCTGTGCTGACAGCTCGGAGCCTGGAGCCTGCTTCGGATTCTGTGTCTCCCTCTCTCTCTCTGCCCCTCCCCCGCTCATGCTCTGTCTCTCTCTGTCTCTCAAAAATAAATAAATGTATTAAAAAATTTTTTAAAAAACTTTAAAAAAGAGCAATATGTAAGGATATATAGATACAGGTGCAAAACATACTGAGAAAAAGCTAGATCATACATCAAGATGTAACTTTTGGGTTTCGTGTCTTTCTTTTCTTTCCTTGCTTTCCAACTTTCTACTTTGAGCACATATTACTTTTTAATTTGAAAAAAAAAGTTATTTTAGGGGCAACTGGGTGGTTAAGTGTCCAACTCTTGGTTTTGGCTGAGGTCATGATCTCACGGTTTGGGGGATGGAACTCCTCATCAGGCTCAGCTCTGACAGCATGGAGCCTGCTTGGGATTCTCTCCCTCCCTCTCTCCCTGCCCCTCTCCCATTTCTCTCAAAAATAAATAAAAAACTTAAAAAAAAGAAAAAAGTTATTTTAATAAGTAAATGGATTTCTCAAGGTTCTGGATGCAAATTGTTGCTACATTAGTCTCATCACACAGTCTCTTCCCTACACCTATTGTTAAACCTACTGTGAACATACGTAGAGAACTTGTAAAACATATATTTGACTTACCTTTTGTCAGTCATTCAACATGTAGGGAATGTATAAAATATGCTAGGTGCCTTCCCTAACACTAGGGATTTGGAGATAATTAAGGGTATCCTCTGCCATCAAGTAGCTCTCCAGCTAATAGAATAGATATGAAAACAGATCATTATCAGCCTGGCTGGCTCAGTTGGGAGAGCCTGTGACTCTTGATCTCAGGGGCATGAGTTCGAGCCCTACGTTGGCTATAGAGATTAGTTTAAAAAAAAAAGTATTAAAAAAAAAAAAGAAAACAGATCATTACAATACAGTGTGATAAATTATCCATAAAATGTCCTGTGGGGGCACAGAGGAAGAACATCTGAGAAAAGTTGAAAGATGAGCGATGGTAGGAAGAGACCAGTCACAGAAAAGTTCATGCTTCAGTCCAAGAAATTATTAACTAAGAATGAATGATTCTTATTACATGATGGAATGAATGTACAAACAAGGGACTTTTTTTAATCTTGGAAGTTTCAAAATGCATTCATTCATTAATTTATCCATTTATTCAACAAATATTTGTTGAGTGTTAGCATGTGCACGTAGAGGCCATTTTTAGGCAAAGCAGCTGAAGTGATGGAATGTAGAAAGGGCAGGACCATCAAGTAACCCACCTCAAAATATCCATAGGTGCTAACTAACCAATGGGCTACTTAAAGATAGGCACAGTTACCAAAAAAGGGAAGATTGCATACCTCACCATACCTCCTCATCTTCCCCCTTTAGGAACAGCCCCCATGAATTGCCTCTTTGCAGACAGCATCTTCTCTGCTGCCTGCCTACTTCTCTCTTGAGGTGTATTCAATTTGTTCTGCTGTGGGTGAATTCTTTCACCTCTCACACCACCAGCTTTTACCCGATCTTACCCCACATTTGGAGTCCCCCATCAGATCAAGAGATACCCCATATATACACCACATTGCACTCAGGCACTAGAGATAACAATGATAGCAAAGACATCCATAGTCCCTACTCTCAAGCAGCTTACACTCTAGTGGGGGTGACAGACATTAATCAAATAATCCTACAAATGCATGTAAAATTCTAACTGTGGTAAGTTCTCAAAGGAGAAACATACAATGCTTTGAAATTAAATAATGGAGGTGGGGGATCACAACTAATCAAGGAGCCCAGGAAACACTTTCCTAAGGAAGTAATGTTTCAACTGACATCTGAAAAATGACTAAGTACTACAACAGCAAAGAGGAATAGAAAGAGTATTTTTAAAAATATTTTTAATGTCTATTTATCATTAAGACAGAGAGAGACAGAGCATGAGCAGGGTAGGGACAGAGAGAAAGAGAGAGAGGGAGACACAGAATCCAAGGCAGACTCCAGGCTCTGAGCTGTCAGCACAGGGCCCAACACGGGGCTCGAACTCATGGACTGCAAGTTCATGACCCGAGCCGAAGTTGGACACTTAACCGACTGAGCCACCCAGGCGCCCCTAGAAGGAGTAAATCAAATGGAGATAAAGCTGTACCCGGGCCCCGTGGCAAGAGGGAACATGTTGGTTGGATTTGGAAGGATTGAAAGAGGGTCAGTATGGTTGGAACTGAGAAAGGAGGAGAAATATAGTAAGAGATGTGGCTGGAGTCAAGTTAGGAGCCAGATCATGCAGGGTCTCAAGGGTCAGATTAAGCATTTTATTTTTATCAAAAGACCAGGAGGAAGACAGTGAGGAAGTAGAGATGACCATGGGGATAGTTTGATCAAATTTGCATTAAAAAAAGAACTATCTGCTGAGTGCAAAACACAAGAGGTCAGAGTAGATGCATGTGGTCTATCTCTGAGATCTTCACAAATGGTGCAATCAGTAGGTGATGGGGCAGCTGGCTGGCTCAGTCAGTTGTGCACGTGACTTGTTTTTTGTTTTATGATTTTTTTGAGGGGGTGCCTTGGTGGCTCAGTCGGTTAAGTGTTTGACTCTTGGTTTCAAGTCAGGTCATGATCTCACGGTTTGTGAGTTCGAGCCCCACATCAGGCTCTGTGCTGACACTGTGGAGTCTGCTTGGGATTTGCCCTCTCTGCCTCTCCCCTGTTTATACTGTCTCTGTCTCTTCCAAAATAAATAAACTTTAAAAGTAAAATAAAATTTATTTTTAAAAAAATTTATTTAAAAAATGTTTAATGTTTATATTTTAAAGAGAGCATGACTGGGGGAGGGGCAGAGAGAGAGGGAGACAGACTCTGAAGCAGGCTTCAGGCTCTGAGCTGTCAGCACAGAGCCTGATACGGCTCAAATTCATGAACTGCGAGATCATGCCCTGAGCTGAAGTTGGACACTCAACTGACTGAGACACCAAGACACCCCAAAAAATATTTTGTTTTTAAATAATCTCTACATCCAACCTGGGGCTTGAACCCTGAGATCAATAATCATATGCTCCACAGATTGAGCCAGCCGGGCACCCCAATGTGCATGTGACTCTTGATCTTGGGGTTGTGAGTTCAAGACCTGCAATGGGCATAGAGCTTACTTTAAAAAAATAAATAGGGATGCCTGGGTGGCTCAGTTGGTTAAGCATCAGACAATTGATTTCAGTTCAGATCATGATCTCACAGCTTATAATCTCATGCTCCCTCTGCCCTTCCCTTCCTCCTCCCCTCCCCAACTCATGCATGTGCAGTCTCTCTCTCTCAAAATATTTTTTTAAAAATTAAAAAGTTAAATTATTTTAAAAATTAATGAGTACATTGGTGGTGATGTTAATAAATGTGATTTAATTTTTTTTTGAGAGAGAGACAGCGCAGCAGGGGAGGGCCAGAAGGAGAGAGGGAGAGAGAGAGAGAGAATCTTTTTTTTTTTTTTAATGTTTCTATTTTTGAGAGAGAGAAAGAGAGCATGAGCAGAGAAGGGGCAGAGAGAGAGAGAGGGAGACACAGAATCTGAAGCAGGCTCCAGGCTCTGAATTGTCAGCACAGAGCCCAACAAGGGGCCTGAACTCACAAACTGGGAGATCATGACCTGGGCCAAAGTTGGATGCTTAACCAACTGAGCCACCCAGGTGCCCCGGGAAAGAGAGAATCTTAAGCAGGCACCGCACTCAGCATGGAGCCCAGCCCGGGGCTTGATCTCACACTCTGGTCTCAATCTCATGACCATGAGATCATGACCTGAGCAGAAATCAAGAGTCAGATGTTTAACTGACTGAGCCACCCAGGTGCCCCAATAAATGTGATTTAAAAAAATACATGACAGACTTGGACTAGGGTAGTGGGAGATGTGAATTGACTCAAAATATTTAGAAGGCAAAATAAATAGGACTTGGTGATGGAATAAATGTGTGAGGGTGTTTGAGGAGAGGTTACAAGAATTGGGAGAGACAAAGGTGATTCCCAGGCTTTCATGTGTCTGGAGAACATTTTTTTGTTTTGTTTGTAGAGCGGAGAGATGAATTCAATATCCTCTCAGATTAATTTCAGTCTAGGGTTGTGGCTTGTATTTTTTTTATTTTATTTCTTAAATTTTTATTTATTTGAGAGAGAATGTGCGTGTACATACAAGTGGGGAAGGGGCAGAGAGAGAGAGAGAGAGAGAGAGAATATCCTAAGCAGGCTCCACACTGTCAGCACAAAGCCCGACGCAGGGCTCGAACCCACGAACCGTGAGATCATGACCCGAGCCAAAACAAGAGTCAAACGCTCCACCAGCTGAGCCAGCCAGGTGCCCCAAAAGTTGGACACTTAACCAACTGAGTCATCCAGGAGCCCCAGATAGTGTGTGTGTGTGTGTGTGTGTGTGTGTGTGTGTGAGTTTATTTATTTTGAGAGAGACAGAGCATGAGTGGGGCAGGAGCAGAGAGAGGGAGAATTCCAATCAGGCTCTGTGCTGTCAGCGAAGAGCCTGACAGCAGGCTTGAACCCACGAAACTGCAACCTCATGACCTGAGCCAAAATCAGGCGACCCCCAGATTGTAGTTTTTAAATTTTCCTTCTTCCTAGCCTGATTGTCTTAAAAAGTACAAGGGAAGAAACCAGGTGAAAAAATTTTGAGCACTTATATCTTTATATTGAGGTATACTTAATATAAACTGCATAATTTTTTTTTAATGTTTACTCATTTTTGAGAGAGAGTGAGCAAGAGAGAGCAAGCATGAGTGGGGAAGGGGCAAAGAGAGGGGGAGGTACCGAATCCAAAGCAGCTCCAGGCTCTGAGCTGTCAGCCCGGAGGTTGACACAGGGCTTGAACCCACAGACTGTGAGATCATGACCTGAGCCGAAGTTGGTCACTTAACCAACTGAGCCACCCAGGCACCCCTAAACTGCATAAATCTTGAATGTACACCTTGTTGAAATTTTACATATGTGTACACTGTTATAATCATCACCGAGATCAAGAAATAGAAGTTTCCAGAGCACCTGGCTGGCTCAGTGGGTGGAGCATGCGACTCTTAATCTTGGGGTTATAGGTTCGAGCCCCACATTGGGTGTAGAGATTACTCAAAAATAAAATCTTAAAAAGACATATATGTTTATATACTTATATAAATTTCTTGCACACCAGAAACCTCCCTGGGTTCTCTTCACAGTTAGTAACCACCAAGAGTAATGACTACTCTGACTCCTATTATATGAGATTGTAATATAATATGTATTTGGTCTTTGTCCTGATTCCTGGCACAAGAGCTCCTAAAACTCTTGTAATTTTCTAAGTCATAATGGTAGAAGCACATCATTTGTCATTTTTAATAAGTACCTCTCAACCATACCTGAGTTCATATTAATGGGGTGACTCAAGATGATTCCTTAGATAGCTTCAGGATGGGGGTTGGTTGCCAGAGGAACCAAGCATGTAATTATGAGTATGGAACTTTCAGCCTCATCCCCTAACCTCTGAGAAGGGGAGGAGAAATGTGGATTGAATCAAGGTTAATGATTTAATCAATCATCCCTTCATAATGGAACCTCCATATAAACCCTAACTATGGGGTTTGGATTAGCCTCCAAGTTGGTGAATATATCCACATACCATGAGGGTAGTGTACCCCAAGCTCCACAGGGACAGAAGCTCCTGTGTTCAGGACTCTTGCAGACCTCACTCCCTGTCCATCTTCATTTAGCCCTTCATTTGTTTCTTTTATAATACCCTTTATAATAAGCTGGCAATATATTTATTTTCCTGAGTTCCATGAGGTATTATAACAAATTATGAACCCTGATTAGGAGGTCACAGGAACCCCCAATTTATCTATCAATTGGCATTTGAACTATTTTCATCGATTGACATTTGAACTATTTTCCATTTATGGCTGTTATGAATAAAACTGAGTACTCTCATGCCTTTTGGTGGACGTAAACACTCACTTCTGTTGATACAACCAGAAGTAGTTCTGGATCATAAGGTACACATACTTAGCCATAGTAGGTACTACCATAGATTTTTTCCAAATTGTACCAATTTATGTGCCCACTAGCAATGTATGAGAGTTCCAGTTATTCTACCTCACCAATCATTGGTATCATCAGTCTTTATTTATTTTTTAAATTTATTTATTTTGGGAGAGACAGCACAAGCAGGGGAGGGGCAGAGGGAGAGGGGGACAGAGGATCTGAAACAGGCTCTGTGGTGACAGCAGCAAGCCACCCACATGCCCCGTTGTCGTCAGTCTTTTAAAAGCAACTGTGGACTTTTAAACTTCAAGGTGAATCTTTATTCCACAGAAATTGTGAGCTCTGCTGGGAGGTACATTTGGCAATAGTTCCTGGGATGTCAAAATGAAGTGCACCAACTCTGAGGATGAGCCTACAGCCTTTGACATGGGCAGAGGATACCAGGAACCAAGTGCAGCCCAGCATGAGCCTAGATTCTCAAAGGAATTCCAGACTCTTGCCCAGTGGGCTCCTGGGTCACCAAGGGCATTGTGAGGCAAGACAGAACTGCAGCAAGAGGCTCAAAAAGAAAGCTGAACCACTTCTGACCCATTCACCCTGTTCATGTCTCTGAAGGGATAGGCCTGACCAAGTAAGATGGGGCTGCCTTTCCCAAGGTGGCACTAGAGATTAGTGGCAGTGCCCACTTGGGATGGCAGAGGACTCTGTCTCAATCTGGTCTGTTTCGGATTGGAAAACAAATCTAAATCTTGTAGGCAGAACCTTAGATGGGTCAACAGAGCTCCCTGGAGGTATGAAGCCTGAAGCGACCAGCAGGTAACTGGGCACTATAGCCCGAAGCCAGTCAACCCCAAGCAAGAGTATCCTGCTTCCTCAAAGGGTTTCTTTACCTGAGGAAAAGCGGAACCAGCACTCAAATTCCTACAGCATCTTCTGAAAATGGAGGCAAGGGTGATCCTGAAGAAGCCCCCTTCTCTAACTGACAAGCAAAACGGCCACTATACTCTAGTTCAGAATTTCACCCAATATGCCCTCATTGAGATGCAACCAGGGCCCAGAGGGAGAGGCAGGCAATGGCAGTCCCCTGTTCCTGTCCTCAATTTAGGAGACATAAGAAACATAAATTAAGGCGTGAGGCCTATTTCATAAAGCACAAAGACCCAGTGGCCCGTAGGTCGTGGGAGTCGAAAGGGAGGCGAGGTCGTAGCTGAGGGAAAGGTGACTGAGGAGCTGTTGCAGCTTGGGCAGGAGAGTCGGGAGAGGTGGACAGCAGGGAATCAGGAGACTGAGAGGAGAACGGAGCCTTAGGACTCCCCAGGGGTGGGAAGGCGGGTAGAGGGCCAGGGAGCGGCTTGGGGTGGCTGCGCCGGGCAGGGCAGGTACTCTAAAGAAGGAAAGTCTGGGCACGCCGGCCGGACTCCACCTTACGAGGGTGGGGTAAGGAGGTCCTGCCTCCTCGCACAGAGTCCAGCCCTTGGTGCTGGAGCTCCGTTTGTGATAGGTTCGGGGAAAGTGCGGCGCTCAAAAGGAGATAACCAGTGGTGGCTGCCCAGGAAAGGCGTGTGCTGGGAGGGATTCCTTCTCCGAGCCGGGTTAGTTGTCTTCACTTCCGGGTGCCTGCTGATGAGTAGGCGGGGGTCCAAGTCAGCGGCCAGAACGCAGATTGCTTTGACCCCTGGTCTTCCAGTTCCAGCGGCACTCTGACGACCGTTGGAAATGCGCGGGCGGCAGCAAAACGACAGCCGCGAATTTACCACTGGCAGACCCTAAACCCCACCCCTGAAGGCCAGGCGGCGTCTCCGTGGCGACGTGCAGCGAAGTGCGGCTGCGCAAGGGTGACGGAGCGAGGGCGAAGGGGAGGGGGTGTTTTGGTTCCAGCCGCTCGCCGTCCTTTCAGACTTGTTCGTCTGAAAGCTTCTCGTTCCTTCCTTCCCTAACCCCTTCCCTTTCCCTTTTCCGGCCCCGGTCCTCCCTCCCTCCTTTCCCTTCTGCCTGCCTCCCTGGGTCCGGGCCATTTTCCGGGCCAGGCGCTTTAAAGTGCGTGGCCCCGGGGCCCAGTATATGACCCGCCGTCTTGCTAACCCTCGCTACCCCCGCCCCATGTGGCTGCGGGGCCGCTGCGGCGCTGCCCACTATGGCCCGGAAAGCAGTTAGCAGGAAGCGGAAAGCGCCTGCCTCGCCAGGAGCTGGGAGCGACGCTCAGTGCCCGCAGGTGAGGGCTGAGAGGCCAGGACTCGGGTTATATCGCCGAAGCACCCAGAGGGGGATAGAGTCCCGAGATAAGGGAACCGGAACCCGGGACCAAGGTTTGTAATCAGAGGTGGGGCAAGAGCGTGGCCCAGCCAGTACGGTAAGGGCTGGGTCCCCAGGAATTCATAGGAGAGCAGAAAGGACAGAGAGATGAGACACTGAAGGGAAACTTGGAAACAGGGTATACTCCTCAGAAGGCCTACAGCCGGGAGTGGGGCTGGAGGGGAAACTAGAATCTTGGCTTTGGAGGAAGGGAAACCGACGGCGAGTGGAATCAGGAACAAAACCTCCCAGAAGGTACGCGGAGGGAGAGTGAAGTCCACCTCCGGGGGGGGGGGGTGGGCAGAGATGATTGCGACCTTTATATGGGAAAGATTCTCCCCCCGGCTACCTCAAGCCCCAACATGGGGTTTTTGGCTCCTGGACCGTTGTAAAAAACAGCACTTCTCAGGTATCATTCCTATACCTCCCTCTTTGAAGGAGAAGACCTTGTTGGACGCGTATTCGGACTCTGATTTCCCGTGCCTCCTACCCCGTTAGTATTTGATTTTTCGAATTCTTCAACCGCCTGGAGCGCGGGACAGGGAGGAAGTCTTTGATAGTGCATCCCTGGAAGGTGTAGGACCCCAGTCTGGCCCTAGTTGCACTCTCCATGCTCCGCGGGGAGTACAGACTGAGAGAGAGAAGGGGACTGGGTAGAGATGCAGCCCAGGTCGGTAGAGTAATTATGTGGCCCCTCATTCCCTTCCCTGTCAAGTATAGCTTTAGGGGATTTGAATCCTTCACTCCTAAAAGGCCTGGTAAACCTTTTGACCTCTTTTCTGCTTCCATTCCCTTGTCTTTCAGCCCTTGTTTCTCATAGGTTTGACTATGAGCAGTATCTTTTCAATGTTGGAAGAATTAAATTGGACTTTTCTGTATTGAGTTACCTATTCTGTTAAATGTGAATCCTGCAGGATGAGTTCTTGGTGATTTCTCTGATACAGGAGGATCCCTCCTTCTGAACCAAGGTAGCCAAAGCCCTAATTTCTAATGTTGCTTTACACAGTTTGGCTGGGATCACTCACTTCACAAAAGGAAAAGACTCCCCCCGGTGAAGAGATCCTTAGTGTACTACCTGAAGAACCGAGAAGTCAGGCTTCAGAATGAAACCAACTATTCTCGAGTGTTGCATGGCTATGCAGCACAGCAACTTCCCAGTCTCCTGAGGGAGAGAGAGTTTCATCTTGGAACCCTTAATAAAGTGTTTGCATCTCAGTGGCTGAATCATAGGCAAGTGGTGTGTGGCACCAAATGCAACACGGTAAGTGTCTGGGGTAAGTGAACCTTACCCTATGTCCTGCTCTAGAACCTCTCACTGCTCACTTTCCTCATCAGTTTCTTTTGGGAAGATATTGCCTTACTCTGCTTTCCATTCTCTCCTATCTGTTGATAACTTCCGCCTCTCTTTCTGTCCCTTTTGCCACTTCCTCATTTCTTTCCTGATAAATCTTCAGAGGAGCCTGTTTCTTTAGGCCTCTTGCCATATGTACAGTTGTTCCACTGCTTTTTTTGGCCTCATGTTTTTGTGTTGCTTTTTAAGTCAGAGAATGCAGAGGAAAGATTTAGGAAAGAATGATGCTCAGGGAGGGCATCATTTGGGATACATAATAGTGGAAACTTAGGTCTTACCTGCTAGACTAAAGGCATATATAAAAATATTTAAGGATGTGTGGGTGGCTCAGTCGGTTAAGTGTCCAACTTGGGCTCAATTCATGATCTCATGGTTTGTGGGTTCAAGCCCCACATCGAGCTCTCTGGTGTCAGCGAGAAGCCTGCTTTGGATTCTCTGTTCCCCTTTCTCTGCCTCTACCCTGCTCATGTACTCACTCAACACACGTTCTCTCTCTCTCTCAAAAATAAATAATATTAAAAAAAAATTAACTAGCACTTGGCTCAAGATAAAGCGAGCATTACTTTTTAGGGAGTAGAATCTAAAGATGTATTTCTTTTAAGAAAGGGCAGAGAATGTGTGTTTGGTGGTATATTTCAGGATATAAATGTTTGCTCTTTGTAAAGTAGCCTCCTGAAAAGGATTCAAAAGAAAGAAAAATTATTATATAAGTAGGAAAGTGTTCTTACACAGAATGACTTAGAAAATAGTTATAAGTGAATGAAAGGAAAAATATGTCGGTAATCTATATAATAAGCACAATTACAGGCATAGGTAAAATAGGTCAATCCATGATTGGATATTACAATATGATTGGAACAGAAGGACACAAATAGCATGATTTCAGAGGAATGGTAAGAGGCAGGGCCTGGAGGTGGGAAATGATTCCAAAGGAAGCATGAGAAAAGATGGGATGTAGGCCCAGCTACTCTCTCTGTTTTCACCTCACCCTGAGTGATTAGACAAGTAATGTCATAATGGCTGGGTAAATTTTCCTTAGGCAGAAGCACAGATTGATTGAAAGAGAGAATATCCTTCTAGATCAAGAAAGTGTTAAGTACTAGAAGTGTTTGTTTATAAAGGACATAGGCAAAGATTTAAACAAGAGTTTTAAGGAAGGAAATAATATCTTGGAGGTTGGGGCCAAACTGACATTTCCTCTTCTGTTGAGCGTTGCTGCTTGTCATACAGAAGCCTTTCAAAACTAAGTAGCGGTGGGGCACCTGGGTGGGTCAGTCACATAAGCATCATACTGTTGATCTCAGCTCAGGTCATGATCTCAGGATTCATGGGATCGAGCCCCAGGTTAGGTTCTGGGTTGACATCATGAAACCTGCTTGGGAGTCTCTCTCTCCACCCCTCTCCCCCCACCCCCACTTGTGCACACAGGCACGTGCTCTCTCTCTCAAAATAAATAAACTTAAAAAAAAAAAAAACCTAAGTAGTTGTGGAAAGACAAAACTTCCTTTTCCTAGTTTCTCATGCCACCACTCATGGTTTAAGAGCACTGTCATTGTGCCTTGGAATAGAAAAAGAGTTTCCCCATTTGGAGGAATTCATTCTGCTCTCCATGTACATCATCATACTGTTTTGCCTGGCAAATGTTGCTGAATTCTGAACTAAGTTAATAATAGTCTTTTTCTTGAATTTATTGCCTCTATTTTGAAGGTTTGAATAATATAAAGTAATAATTTACTTTTTTTTTTTAATTTTTATTTTTGAGAGAGACACACACAATAGTGCAAGCGGGGGAGGGGAAGAGAGCCGTGAGAGGGAGACACAGAATGTGAAGCAAGCTCCAGGCTCTGAGCTGTCAGCAGAGAGCCTGATGCGGGGCTCAAAGTCACAAACCATGAGATCACGACCTGAGCTGAAGTCACAAGTTTAACTGAGCCACCCAGGAGCCCCTAATCTACTCTTAATACCTACCTCTTCCTGACTTCCTGTGTCCTCATAACCTAAGGTATTTAAATGAGGGCCTATTTTCTTTATATAGTTTATGTTGTTATTTGTTTAGCTTCCAGAACCAAAGCAGGGAACCAGAAACAGTGCTCTTAACTTTGTGACATTTGGCAAATGATTCTCTTGTGTGCCTTTGTTTTCCCATCTATAAAATGGGAGTGGTAATATACAGTGCTGAGAATGTGGCTGTGCACATCTTGGGAAACACTTGTTAGCAATATCTTCCTTATGCAAAAATAGTACTGGTCCAGGCAGCTGTGTGGCTCAGTGGGTGAGCACCCAACTCTTGGTTTCTTCTTAGGTTGTGATCCTGGGGTTGTGGGATCCAGCCGTGCATCAGGCTCCATGATGGACATGGAACCTGCTTGGGATTCTCTCTCTCTCTCTCTCTCTCTCTCTCTCTCTCTCTCTCTCTCTGTTTTTCCCTACCCCCCTCCCCCACCCCACTTGTGAGTACATCTATCTCTAAAAAATATGTATATATATTTGTGGTGATAATGAATGCAAAGCTTTTTCCAATGATGTTTGCATTCCTTGGGACTCCACTCAGTTTGAAAGAAAGGAAAATTAAACAATCTTTGGAAAATATGCCAAGATTCGGGGGAAGAAGAGTTTGTGTTGGATTCTCAATAGTAAGTTTTGGTGTATTGAAATTTTGCAATTTAAATGTATCAAGTAGGAAAAGTATACCACAACCATTCATATCCTAAAATAATCTATTAATTAATGTGTCTGCTGGTTAGAAGCTGCTTTTGTCTTGGGTACTGTTGGTATCATTAGCATTTAACTGAATATACACAAATGCTAAAAAGCCCTATCATTTCCCAGTTAACTAGCTTCGGGCAATAGTATTGAAACTTCTGCTGAGGCATTAGGTCATCCATTATGGAAAAAAACATCAGATATATTCTATGTCTTTCTGTAGCTTGATTCCTGAGGTGGGAATTCTGCTATGCTATGGGCTAACACTCAAACTAGGGGCAGTCACTTAACCCTCAGAATTCTCTGGGCCTATTAAGCATAACTACAAGAATGGTCAACGTATGTCTTAATCATTAATAACATTAGTATGGTCATATATATTTTTAAGTTTACTTATTTATCTCGAGGGAGAGAGAGAGAGTGCACATACTTGTGGGAGGGGCAGAAAGAGAGAGAATCCCAAGCAGGGCCCATGCGGTCAGCTCAGAGCCCAATGTGGAGCTCAGATTCACAAACTGCAAGATCATGACCTGAGAAGAAATCAAGACTCAGGTGTTCAACCAACTGAGCCACCCAGGTGCCCCAGTATGGTCATATTTTTTCTTTTTCTTTCTTTCTTTCTTTCTTTCTTTCTTTCTTTCTTTCTTTCTTTCTTTCTTTCTTTCTATTTATTTATTTTGAGAGAGACAGAGACAGAGCACGTGGGGGTGGGGTGGGGGGGGGGAGAGAGAATCCCAAGCAGGCTCCATGCTGTCAGCGCAGAACCCAATGTGGAGCTCTAATCTCGAAACCTCGAGATCATGACCTGAGCTGAAAGCAAGAGCCAGACGTTTAACCGGCTCAGCCACCCAGGCACCCCTGGTCTTGTTTTTTCTTTACTTAGAGAAAAAGGGGTAGTATAACCTTAATTGGAACATGGGTCTGGAAATCAGGATGGGTAGGTATATTTTCCTGGTTTAGGATTACAAAGTCAAATTGTGTACAGAGCCAGACACAAAAGCTAATTTAGAGAAGCTTATGAGGCACAAGACAGTAAGAAGTAGCAGGGACTGCAGAGAGCCAGAGAAGGCATTCTTGGCTCTAGCCAGTTTTTGCCATGCAGGAATTTTTTTTTTCTTTAAGTTTATTTATTTTGAGAGAGACAGAAACAACACAAGTGGGGGAGGAGCAAATAGAGAGGGAAAGAGAGAATCCCAAGCAGGCTCCGTGCTACCAGCACAGAGCCCAACATGGGGCTCAAACCCAGGAACTGTGAGATCATGACCAAGCCAAACTAAGACTCCCAACCAACTCAGCCACCCAGGATTTTTTAATTGTTTTTTAATGTTTGTTTATTTTTGAGAGAGAGAGAGAGCATGAGCTGGGGAAGGACAGAGAGAGAGGCAGAATCTGAAGCAGGCTCCAGGCTCTGAGCTGCCAACACAGAGCCTGACGTGGGGCTCGAACCCATGAACCGTGAGATCATGACCTGAGCCAAAGTCAGAAGCTTAACTAACTGAGCCACTCAGGTGCCCCAAGAATTTTTTTTTTTTTTGATGTTTATTATTTTTGAGAGAGACGGTGCAAGCAGGGGAGGGGCAGAGGGAGAGGGAGACCCAGGATCCAAAGTGGGCTCTGTGTTGATAGCAGAGAACCTGATGCACAGCTCAAACTCCCGAATGGCTCAAACTCCCGAACCGAACTATGAGAGAATGACCTGAGCCAGACACTTAACTGAGCCACCCAGGCCCCCTGCCATGCAAGAATTTGAACCTATTGTTAATTTTTCCTTTTAAGGAGAAACTGGAAATCTGGATTTTTATGGGGAAGAGTGTTAACCATTTGTGAAGATTATCCAGAGTCTGGTGTGACAAGAGCTTTAGGTGTCTGAAAGAGAATTATGAGATTAAGGTTGGAAAGGTTCATTAGGATCAAATTATGGAAGCCATGAAGTGTCAAGTTAAGATTTTATTTGTTGGGGAGTGGAGAGACAAGACCCAAGGATTTGAAACAGGGAGTGACATGGTTGGAGTACTACTTTAAGGGAAAGTAGTTACAGGATGCTAGTGCTATACTATAAATGAGAGGTAATGAGGGCCAAAAGCAGGACAGTGGCAGGGAGAGAGTGAGAAGGAGACAGATAGAATACATCTTAAGAGGGTGAGGGGCGCCTGGGTGGCTCAGTCGGTTGAGCGTCCGACTTCAGCTCAGGTCATGATCTCGCAGTTCATGAGTTCGAGCCTCGCGTCGGGCTCTGTGCTGACAGCTCAGAGCCTGGAGCCTGCTTCAGATTCTGTGTCTCCCTCTCTCTCTGCCCCTTCCCTGCTCATGCTCTGTCTCTCTCTGTCTCTCAAAAATGAATAAACGTTAAAAAAAAATTTTTTTTTTTTTAAAAGAGGGCGAATGGGTGGCTTGATCAGCGGAGCCAGGATTTATTAATTGTTTTTTAATGTTTGTTTATTTAAAAAAAAATTTTTTTTTTTAATGTTTATTTATTTTTGAGACAGAGAGAGACAGAGCATGAATGTGGGAGGGTCAGAGAGAGAAGGAGACACAGAATCCGAAACAGGCTCCAGGCTCTGAGCTGTCAGCACAGAGCCTGACGCAGGGCTCGAACTCACGGACCGCGAGATCATGACCTGAGCCGAAGTCGGCCGCTTAACTGACTGAGCCACCCAGGTGCCCCTATGTTTGTTTATTTTTGAGAGAGAGAGAGAGCGTGAGCTGGGGAAAGACAGAGAAAAGCAGAATCTGAAATAGGCTCCAGGCTCTGAGCTGCCAATCTTGATCTTGGGGTTGTGAATTTGAGCCCCACGTTTGGGCATAGAACCTACTTTAAAAAATAAAAGATCTTAATGGTACCATCTGTAGATGGTGACATGCTCAGATATGATCCAGAGGATTAAGTCAAAATTGATACTGATGTCTTGAACCTGGGTAACTAGAAGGATGGCAGGAGAAGTACTGAACAGATTTGAAGAAAAAATGAGTTTAGTTTTATATTTTCACTTAGCTGAAATTTAAAAGAGGGGTAAAGGGGAGTACCCGGGTGGCTCATTTGGTTATATGACTGACTTTGGCTCAGGTCATGATTTCATGGTTCGTGAGTTCAAGTTCCACATCAGGCACTTCTGTCAGTGCAGAGCCTGCTTCGGATTCTTTGTCTGCCTTTCTGTCTCTGCCCCTTCCCGTACTGTCTCTCTCAAAAATAAATAAACATTTAAAAAAAAAACCAAAACCTTAAAAAAGTAATAAAAGAGGGATAAAGATTGAAGTTAGTGATTTGGGGAATAGTCATCTATATATGAGGGATTATTGAAATTCATGCACTACTGGGGCGCCTGGGTGGCTCAGTTGGTTAAGTGTCTGACTTCAGGTCATCATCTCACAGTTTGTGGGTTCAAGCCCCACATCAGGCTCCGTGCTGATGGTGCAGAACCTACTTGGGATTCTCTCTCCTTCCCCTCCTTCCTCCCTCCCTCTCTCCCTTCTACACTCACCCACTCTGTCTCTCAAAATAAACTTAAAAAAAATTTGCATACTACCATGGGAGAGAGGGTAAAGAAGACACTTTTTGTTTTTAATGTCTGTTTATTTTGAGAAAGAGATTGTGCATGCAAACAGGGGAGGGGCAGAGAAGGAGAGAGAATCCCAAGTAGGCCCCATGCTCAGGAGTTGGGGCTGCTGAATGAGGGGGCCTTGATCTCACCACTGGGAAATCATGACCTGAGCCAAAAATCAAGAGTCGGATGCTTAACCGACTGAGCCACCCAGGTGCCCCAAAACGGCCCTCTTAACTTCCATAAACCTTGCCAAAAATTGCGAAAATTTCATTATATGTGTATTTTCTGGGCATGATGTGGGGAAGGTGGTGTGAAGACAAGGCCATAGTTTTCATGAGATTTTCAAAGGGAGTACTATGAGCCAAAAATGGGTAAGAGCCACTGATATTGAAAGGGTGGCTAAAGATAGAACCTTGGAGAATGTCTACATTTATGGAGCAGGAACTGCTACAAGGAGACCAGGGAGGTCAGAGGAGAACTAGGAGAGTACCAAAAAAATTCAAGAAGGGGGATATTTTGGAGCACCTGGTTGGCTCAGTCAGAAGAGCATGCAAATCTTGATCTTGGGGTCGTGAGTTCAAGCCCCACATTGGGTGCAGAGATTACTTAAATAAAATTTTTTTTAAAAGAAAAAAAGGGGGTATTTTGAGAGGGGATGGTTTGAAGAGGAGGATAGTAATAGAGTGATAATGTATGCAGAGTTTGAGGTATTTAAGACTATCAGGGACTTAGCATAGTAGATAAGATTGCTTATTGCAGTTACAGAGAACCTACACCAAAGGGAACCAAGGAGCCTCTCAGTAAGAGGGTGTTAGAAGGGACTTAGAAGACTGATTTGTGGGAAGGCTTAAGGAAATGGGACTTTCACAGGAAAATTTCCTGTGAAATTATTTTCACCCAGACACCAAGGCCTAGCTGATAGTACCAGGCTCACTCCCTACATATCAGGGCTACTTTCTTTTTCTCACCATTTCCCAAAGTAATGGTCAAGGGTATACTGCTGACTTCCCAGATCGACTTGGTGGATCATAATGAAGCAGACAAAATGAGTTTAGGCTGCGATTTGCTGTCAGATGGGAGGAAGAAGAACTTTGAGGAGCCTAATTTTGGGGATGGGGAGGACTGGTAAGCACCAGGGTTGAGAAAATAGCTGTAATGTTTTCACTGAGTTTACATATGCAGATTCCTGAAATAAAAGCAGGATATGAGATCCAATTTGAGACACAGGAAAACAAAATATGGTGAAGTGTGGGAGTTTTGCTTTGACCAGATCTTTAATTCATGCTCCTTCATTTTACTATTGTATTTCCCCAAAAGGATTATACCCTTTTAGAAGATACTTTTATCTTAATTTTTTACTTTTTTAAAGATTTTATTTTAAAGTAATTTTTACACCCAACATGGGGCTCAAACCTACAACTGAATGAGCCAGCCAGTTACCCCTAGAAGGTACTTATAAACGCTTGCAGAATTTCTTGGGCCCAACCAGGTGTACAGCATTCTTATCTGTATCCTCCAGTTTTGTTTCATAGGATAGTAATCTGTAAATTAGCCATTTTTAAAATGACATGGTTATTCTCTGCCTAGTAAGAAATGTTCAGATTTATTCCAGAATTAGTCTTTATGTTATTTTCAGAATATTTGACTCTTAGAGGAAGATTTTATTATTTATGTTTTATTATTTGTTTTTTGACAGAGAGAGGCAGAACATGAACAGGGAGGGGCAGAGAGAGAGAGACAGAGACAGAGAATCTGAAGCAGCTCCAGCCTCTGAGCTGTCAGCACAGAGCCTGACATGGGGCTCGAACTCATGAACCCCAAGATCATGACCTGAGCTGAAGTCAGACGCTTAACCCACTGAGCCACCCAGGCGCCCCTAGAGGAAGACTTTAGATGTGGAAATGATAGAATTGTTATGTTGGCAAGTTCATCTGCTGGGGCACATGTGTGGAAGTGTTTCTACGTGGGAAATCCTTGTGGAAATGCCTCACATTCTAAGGTTTCATATAGAGTTAATTGATGTTAGGAGGCTTTAGGAAGAGGAACAGTAGAAATATGTTTATGCCCCTTACATGTGAAGGTGCTAGAGTTGTTTTTTTCCTGCCCTTTTCTGACTTGTCTTCATGTCTGGGAAGGCCTTTCTTGGATTAACATAGGTGTGGGACTCAGGAATCCTGTTTTGTGTAGTGCATTGCAGACTGTGGATCACCTTCTGTTTGTGAGAAAATTAATGGTCAAGAATGTTAGAACCCGACCAGCAGTCCTGTGGAGGGGTTCAAGAATTTTAGGGCAGTTTTTCTCAACAAGAATGTTGATGGTGTTTTTGGTGGTTTCTTTGTTGTCTGAGACTTTATCTCATTTTTACAGAATATTTCACATTCCTGGTTTCTACTCTGTATATTCCAGCAGTGCTCCCAACCCTCTCTACCCTGCACCCCCAGTGCTCCAAAGAGGAAGTAATTTACAGGGTGTTCAGGGAGGATTTCCCAAAGGAGGAAGGGGCTTCAACTAATGGGGAGGAAGCAGAGGTGTGTGTTCTGTAGCCAAATCAAGAAAGTACAAGAAATGTTGAGGGTCCCTAATAAACCCATTTGGCTGATGCAGGGCAGAAACTATGGGGAAAGAGACTGTGACACATTCGCTGGAGGGTTGGCTAACTGAATCTCCCTTGAATAATTTTTTTTTCCTTTGGTTCATGCTAGCCTTTTTTTTTTTTTTTTCCTTTTTCTAAACATTTATTTATTTTTGAGGGAGAGAAACAGAGTGCCAGTGGAGGAGGGTCAGAGAGAGAGGGAGACACAGAATCTGAACCAAGATCCAGGCTCTGAGCTTTTGGCACAGAGCCAGACACGGGGCTCGAACTCAACTGCGAGATCATGACCTGAGCCAAAGTCAGTTGTTCAACTGACTGAGCCACCCCAACGCCCCTCATGCTAGCCTTTAATAATGAATAATCTTGTTAATCACCTTTCTCATCTAGACAATTGAGTCACATGCAGTATGATCCCTGATATATTTAGAGCCTGTTCCTATATAGCTCTATAGCCTTGGAGGATGAGGAAACCTGAGTTGCTGAGAGCAGAGGTTTGCTGGGAGGTGCCTGATAGGCCAGCTACCAGAGGAAAGTTAATAATAAAACAGTCTAGAGGTGCTCAGGTGGCTTAGTTGGTTAAGCGTCCAACTTTGGCTTGGGTCATGATTTCACGGTTTGTGAGTTTAAGACCCATATCGGACTCTGTGCTGGTAGGGCAGAGCCTGCTTGAGATTCTCTCTCTCTCCTCTCGCAAAATAAATAAATAAACTAAAATAATAATAATAGGACAGTCTAGTTATTTCAGTTGGTTCCTACTTTCCTTGAACCCTTCCAAAGCTTGTCCTCCCCACCCCCAAGGCCAATCACTTGAACGGCTGTCATATCATCAGAGGAATAAAAAAGTTCCATGAGCTAAGCATGACTTCCTTTGTCAGTTTACTTGTTTTAAAATTTTTTTTTAATGTTTTTATTTATTTTTGAGACAGAGAGAGACAGAGCATGAGTGGGGCGGGGCAGAGAGAGAGGGAGACACAGAATCCAAAGCAGGCTCCAGGCTCTGAGCTGTCAGCACAGAGCTTGAGGCAGGGCTCGAACTCACGGACTGTGAGATCATGACCTGAGCTGAAGTCAGACCCTTAACTGACTGAGCCACCCAGGCGCCCCCAGTTTACTTGTTTTAAATTGATGCATATTTGATTTCTGATACTTAGGCCTTTGTTTCTCAGGCATGACCCAGAAACCAGCTGCATCACAGTCACTTGAGGTGTGTGCTAAAAATGCAGTTTCCTTGTCCCTGCTCCAGTATGGATTCAGGATTTCCCTCAATGAAACCTAGGAATTGACATTTTATTAGTATTTTTTTAAAATTTATTTACATCTATTTATTTATTTTCAAGTTCATTTATTTTTTCTCAGTACTCTCCACACTCAGTGTGAGGCTCAAACTCATGACCCTGAATTCAAGAGTTGCATACTCTTCCGACTGAGCCAACCAGGTGCCCCTATTTTTTTTTTTTTTTTGGTAAGTAATCTCTATACCCAGCATGGGGCTTGAACTCATAACCCCGAGATCAAGAGTCATATGCTCTACCAACTGAGCCAGCCAGGTACCTGAGGAATTGGCATTTTAGACAAGCTCTCAGGCAATTGTTACATGAATCACTGGATTAGACTTTATGCTATGTAGCAATAATTTTTTTGCTACCTTATTAAATCTAGATCAGTTGTTTGAATCCTCCCTGTATATTCTAAACTATGTTCAGGGCGTAAGTGGGACATTATAGTTGATGGATCTGGAAGAATGTCCTTGTAGGCATCTTGGTTAGTATCTGTTCAGTGCCAGTAGGGTATAATTAGATGTTATTTCTGCACTTTGAGGAAGCCCTTGACAAATGGTTATTTTTCTTTTCTTTTTCAATTATTATTTTTCTGATTTGCCTGTTCCTGATCTCAATTACAGATAAAGCAAGATATTTGCCCATTATTTTTTCAACTCAGATCTTAGCTTAGGACATTAGCTTCCAAGTTTTTGGTCTCTTTTCTAGCAGATTAATATGTAAACATATGTCAGAATATCCACATTTGTTTGTTTTTTGGTTTTTTTTTAAGATTTTATTTTTAAGTAATCTCTATACCCAACTTGGGGCTCAAACTCAACCCCAAGATCAAGAGTCTCCAGCTCTTTTGACTGAGCCAGAATATCCACATTTATACCAACAAATTTGATGATGTCATTTTGTATTGCATATTTAGATTCAAAGATTTGTGGGTTGAGTGTGGGCTCTGTTTCTTATTAACTTTGTGCCTATGGACAAGCTCAAATACCTTCTCTTAAGCCTTTCTTCTCTCACCTTTAAAATAAATGGAGAAAGTAGTACCTGCCTAGCAGGGTCAGGAACAGAATTAAATAAAATGTTATTCAGCACAGTGCCTAAAACATGTGTTTAGTAAATTGTTGATGTAATTAATGGTGGCAGTGAAGAAGTGGCAGTAGTGATTTGTTGGTCCTAGACTTTAGGTTTATTTTTGGCCAGGTTTGGGTGTGCTTAAGGTAAATAGCATTTCTGTACCCTGTAAATGGCTTCTTTCTGTATGGTAGTTACATCCCAAGTAGCTTAGACATTTTACAATAATTCATCTAGGGCCACCTGGCTGGCTCAGTCAGTGGAGCATGCCACTCTTGATCTCAGGGTTGTGGGTTCGAGCCCATGTTGGGTGTAGAGATTACTTGAAAATAAAATCTTGAAAGAAAGTATCATCTAAAAATAAATAGATAAATAAATAATCCCTATTGTATTTATTATATTTATATAATAATTTATGTAAGGAAGTACAATTAGGAAATTATATTTAATTTCATTATAGAAGGAATACAGATAAAAGCAAAATATTTTTCTGTGTACAAATTAATACCTAGTTCTGATAAGGATGTGGTGAAACAGGTACATATATACATTGCCACTGAAACCCTTTTTTGACAGCAATTTGGCATTATATTTCAAAAGTCTGGTACATATTAATTATTGAATGAAGAGCCTAAAAATATCATACCCTTTGACCTAATATTTTCAGACTAGGGAATTTATCCATAGGAAGATAAGTCTTTTTTAATGATATAATCATTGCAAGCTATTTTATCTAAATATTAACAAAAAGAGAATACTTGAATAATTTATGGTAAATCACATCTGCATGATATTATGCAGAAATTAACATAATTATGAAGACTAATAACATGCAAAGCATTTGATATGTTAAATGTAATGAGATACAGAATTCTATCTGTGCTTATTATAGCTGTACACAATTATGCATTGACAAATGAAAAAACAGATTTGAAAAGAGAGGGGGCACCTGGCTGGCTCAGTTGTTGGAGTGTGCAACTCTTGATCTCAGTGTCATGAGCTTGAGCCCCATGTTGGCATAGAGATTACTTGATAAAAATAAAAGAGAGGATTCTGAGTGATCTTTTTTGCATTTTTTTTACTTCGTTATTGTTGATAAAATATTGTTAATAAACTTATTTTTTTAAATGTTACTTCAGCTAGATGAATCTTCTTTTTTCTTAGTCTAAAACAATGGTGGAAGTGGCCTTGTTCATTGCTTGTCTTGTTTACTGACAAAAATTCAGCATAGTTATGTATTATATATCTTTTCTGGGGAGAGGAAATAAAATACAGTGGTAGGATATATAGCAAAAGGAGTTTCCTTTCTGAGTCACATAAGGATTTTTTTCGAACTCAAAATAACATCTAGAGAGAAATCTTCCTTCTGAGTGGGCAAATACACAACCATATTGTCCTTAAGACTTGGTACTATAATGCTCAGAAAGTAAAAGTGAGAGAAATAGGATTTTGCAGTCATATCATTGTTTTAACACTGTTATTATTGAAAGCTTATAATTTTTTAATATACCAGATAAGTAATTAATATGTAACTATAATCTCTCTACTTTCCAGTAGTTTAGAGATAAGGCTTCCTGTTAATTCTGAATAGATGGCTTTATAACTAATTAGAAATGCTGTAGGGGAAGAAAAAGCTGAGAATAGAGTTGATTTCAGGGTTGTGAGTTTGAGCCCCGCATTAGGTGTAGAGATTACTTAAAAATAAATCCATAAAAAAAATTTAAAAAGAATACACTTCCAATAAATGACTCTTTAAAAAAATCAGTTTATTGAACTTGTTAGATATAAAATTTGCAAAGAATTATGTCACTTAATTCTAGGATAATTATAAATCCTAGTATGTCCTCCTTCCACAAAAATCATGATTCTAGTGGGAAAATACCAGAATTCAGGATCCCATAGGAAGTATCATTGCTAATTTTAGCAAGTCAGCCCATAGCCACCTTTTGAAGGAACAGTTTATAGTCACAATTCAGAGAGTAAGAGGTCTTGGCATAGCATAGGAGCCTGGATTTAGATACAAGGATGTTCATTGCAGTGTTTTATACTACTGAAAATTTGAACACAGCATAAATGTTTAATAATAGGAGATGCAGGGTGCCTGCTAGCTCAGTTGGAAGAGCATGATTACTTAAATCTTTAAAAAATAATAATAGGAAATAATAATGTGCTAGTATACACATACGGTGAACTACCTTATAGGCATTAAGAAATATGTAGAACTATATCAACTAATTTGGAAAGCTGTTACTGCTGTATTAAATAAAACTATATAAAATAATATGTGACATCACATTTTACAAATGAAGAAATATACGTAGGCATGTGACTGAGTGTGTAGTAAAGGGCCTGAAAGAAGATACAGAGAGTGAGTGATAGGATTGTGGTGGTTTTTATTTCCTAATACCTGCTTTTCTATGTTTTATAAATTTAGGATGCTTTATTTATTTATTTATTTATTTATTTATTTATTTATTTATTTATTTATAATTTTTACTTATTTTGGGAGAGAGCATGAGTAGGAGAAGAGCAGAGAGAGAATTCCAAGCCGGCCCACACTGTTAGTGTCAAGCCCAGTGTGGGGCTCGTACTCACATACCATGAGATCATGACCTGAGCTGAAACCAAGGATCAAAAGCTTAACCGACTGAGCCACCCAGCCTCCCCAGTCCTTTTACTTTAAATAACCACATGATCTCTCCTTTAATATACTTGGAATTAAAACAATGACCTGGGCTTTCTGGTGTCACAACTCTTCTAGGTCCTGAACAGTCTGAAATATTTGTAGCTATGGAGTCTTGATATTGTTCAAGCAGCATATTGAGCTCAGCTGTATCCCCAACGTCCTGTGCAGCAGGATGCAGGTGGGCAGGGAACTGGCTTTTACAGGTGGGCTAGACAGAATGCCTGATTTTCCTGGTCATCGTTGGAGTCTTAAATACAACTCATTATCTTGATCCTTTTCTTATATTGTGCAAGTCATATGTGTTCGTTGAGAAAAAAATTAAGGTAACTGGGACTATGTTTTTATTTATTTATTTATTTGTTTGTTTATTTATGTTAATGTTTTATTTATTTTTGAGAGCCAGAGACAGACAGAGTGTGAGTGGGGAGGGGCAGAGATAGGGAGACCCAGAATCTAAAGCAGGCTCCTGGCTCTGAGCTGTCAGCACAGAGCCCGACATGGGGCTCAAACCCACAAACTGTGAGATCATGACCTGACCCGAATTCTGACGTTTAATCAACGAGCCACCCAGGTGCCCCATGTTTTTATTTATTTTGAGAGAAAAGAAGAGAACAAATCCCAAGGATCATGGGGCTCAATCCCAGGATCATCATCTGAGCCAATATCAAGAGTCTGAGCTTAGGGGCGCCTGGGTGGCTCAGTCGGTTGAGCGTCTGACTAAGGCTCAGGTCATGATCTCACAGTCCGTGAATTCGAGCCCCACGTTGAGCTCTGTGCTGACAGCTCAGAGCCTGGAGCCTGTTTCAGATTCTGTGTCTCCATCTCTCTCTGAACCTCCCCCATTCATGCTCTCTCTCTCTCTCTCTCTGTCTCAAAAATCAATAAAGGTTAAAAAAAAAAAATTAAAAAAAAAAAAAGAGTCTGAGCCAACTGAGCCACTCAGGTGCCCCAGGAATTATGTTTTTAAAAGCTTATTCATTTAGGTGCCTGGCTGGGCCACTCAGTAGAGCATGCACCTTCATCTCAGGGTTGTAAGTTTGAGCCCCACATTGGGTATAGAGATTACTTAAAAATAAGATTTTTTTTTTAAGCTTATTTATTTTATACCATAGCATGAACAGCTTTCCATGTTAATAAATATTCTCTACTCTGTCTTTTTTTTTTCTTTTTTTTAAGTAAACTCTACCCCCAGCAAGGGGCTTGAACTCATGAACCCAAGGTCAGTAATCACATACTCTACTGACTGAGCCAGGCCCATTCTTAAAAGCTGTATAATAGTCCACTGTGTGGCTATACCCAATCCCCTGTGGTGTCTCACTATTTAAAAATTTATTTTATTTATTTATTTTTAAAAGATTTTATTTTAGGAGCACCTGGGTGGCCCTGTTGATCGTCCGACTCTTAGTTTCGGTTCAGGTCACGATCTTGTGGTTTGTGGGTTTGAGCGCTGTGTTGGACTCCGCACTGACAGTGCAGAGCCTGACTGGGATTCTCTCTCTCTCTCTCTCTCTCTCCTCTTTCTGCCCCGCCCCTGCTTGCATTTGCACACATGCTCTTTCTTTCTCTCTCAAAATAAATGAATTAAAAAAAATATATACTTAAAAAAAAAAAAAAAAGATTTTATTTTTTAAGTAATTTCTATACCCCGTATAGGGCTTGAACTCTCAACCCCAAGATCAAGAGTTATATGTTCCACCAACCGAGCCAGCCCGGTGTCCCAAAATTAATACATTTTAGTTAAAACTATTCACCAATCATTATTTCCTTAGCAAAAGTTCTTAAAATTGAAATTATAGGCTTTACGTGTGTTGAAATTTTTGATACATATTGTCTGACCATTTTCTGTTGATCTTCTTGGTCTTGGCTCTCTCCTTTGCTCCTACTCATTTTCTTGGTTTGGAATAGGAATGGATTCTTTGATTTTGGTTGTTGTCTTCCATTTACCCAACTTTCAGCAGACTTAGGCTGCCCAGTTGGCTTTTTCTGTCTGACTGAGTATAATTTATCTTGATATCTGTGTAATCTATGTGGATTTGTTTTCCTTTATCCATTAGGCTCCAGCTAAAACACTTCGGAATTTTAGAAATTTTGTGAGCCCCTTCATTTTATTAAGCTACCTTCATCTTTCTATGTATGCACATTTGTGTGTATCTACGTGTATTATACATGCATTCAGAGATACACTCTCTAATTTTATAAGCTTCCTGATTGTAAGTCCTTTGCTTTCATTTTTTTCCCCTCTGTTCTAGAATGTAAGCTGCAGGGAGCCATTTAGATTCAAACTTACCTTGCCATGCTGCTAGTTCCTGGCAGGGATCCCAGTAGGTTAATGTGGAGCAGCCCCATTCTGGGATTTGTTACAGGAACTGCATGAAGCCTTGGCCCCTTGTCAGAGAGCTTGGGGAAATACTCTGTGGCAGCTCACTCACATCCCTTTCCCTTCCTTTGAAAAAGCAAAAAGTTTCTGTCCTTCACATGGTGCTTTGTCATTCCTCTTCAAGAGTGAGGTTGGGGGTAAACTCCTGGTTTCCTGGGTCCTGTAGAGACTTAGCTATTAACTTTTTCATTTCCCCTGTATCAGATGTTTTTCATCAAGTGTAGATGAAACTACACCATACAGAACTAAACAAACATTAGAATAGTGTATTGCTGGGGCACCTGGGTGATTCAGTTGGTTAAGTGTCTGACTTCAGCTCAGGCCGTGATCTCACAGTTCACGAGTTCAAGCCCCACATTGGGCTCTCTGCTGTCAGCACGGAGCCTGTTTCAGATCTTCTCTGCTCCTCCCCGGCTCATATTCTCTCTCTCAAAAATAAATAAACATTAAAAAAAATAGTGTATATTTTTTAGAATAGTATATCACTATTAATTGTTACTTGTTAAGCACCAATTATGTGCCAAGCCCTGTGCTGGATGCTTTATGTTTTATTAGATCTTTTAGCAACCCTAGAGGTAGATCTTATTCTATTTTTATAGATGAGAAACAAAATATAGAAAGGTTAAGTGACTTGCCTAAGATCACACAGCTAATAGGTAACAAATTTGAAATTCAAATCTAGATTTCTCAAAACTGGAGTCATTGGACTTAAGACTTTCTTGGACATGAATAGTTGAAACCTTTTCTCCACATCTTTTCTGGATGGCAGAAATGGACCTCTGTATTAAGACAGGAATGGCCACACACACACACGGACAAAAGAATGGGCTGACACAGTGGCTAAAATAATCTTTAGCCTGCCCTCAGATTCCATAAGAGAAACTTGGATCTTTCCAGATTGCAGGTCAGTTTACTCTTGTATCTTATCAAATTCATTATTCTTAGTATACAGAACAGATTCTCTACATCAGTGCTTCTCAAGCATCAGTATACCTAGAGATCTTGGGAAACTCCAGATTCTTATTAAATATGTCTAGGGCAGGGCTTGAGATTCTTGGGTTCCAACAAGCTCCTTTGAATAGCAAGCATCTAGATCAGTGATTATTAAACCTGGGCAATCATTAGATTCACCTGGAGATCCTTGAAAAGAAGTCAGTTTTACAGGCCCCAGAGTTGGAAATCGGAGGCATTTTAGGGTAGGGCCTGGGAATTGTTTTTCTTTTATAGTGTTTCTAAAAAAGAAAACTCCCCAGGTTATTGTGATAATCAATTAGGGAATCATTGGTCTCAAAGGTAGCATGTTATGGATGCATTGTCCCACAAAACAAAAACACAGAGGTATAAGTGGGCAGTTAATTTTGCTTCATTAAACATTTGAGAGGGACTGTGTTGGTTAGAGATCATTTGCTCTAAAAGAGTAAGAAACCCACTCATGGTTGTTGTTGTTGTTGTTGTTGTTGTTTTTAATTTTTCTTAAATGTTTTATTTATTTTTGAGAGAGAGAGAACAGGGGAAGGGCAGAGAGACGGGGACAGAAGATCCGAAGCAGGCTCTCTGGCTCTGCACACTGACAGCAGAGAGCCCAACGTCGGGCTCGAACTCACAAACTGTGAAATCATAACCTGAGTCGAAGTCAGACACTTAGCCAACTGAGCCACCCAGGCACTCCCCCCGCTGATGTTTATTGGAAGGGCTAATATGCAAACCCCAAGGGTAGGAAGTATCTCTAGATCTCAGAAGGAAACAGAACTAAGAATTGGAAAGCTGTTAGGAATTAAGGATGTCCGTGCTGTCTCTCTTCTGTTCCTTTCTCTCTGGGACTGGCTTTGGTAGAAATTGGTCACCCAGACAGTCTGGTCTAATGCCTCCAAACCAGTTTCACATTCCTGAGAGAATCTGATCAGTCCAATCTAGCCTCTGGATTGGTTCTCCCTGAGCCAGGAGGCCACCTCTGGACAATTCTCTGATCTGGAGATCTGGACTTACATCAGACGCACCTTAATAGGGCCCCACTCTGAATGCAGGGATATGTGGTCCCCTTAACATTGTTGGTCACACTTCCTGAAAGGTGTCTTCTACAAGTGCTTACTATATAGCTTTGCACTGTTGGGGTAGGATTACAGAACTAAATAAGATAAATCTCCTACTCTTTGAATTGAGAGGGCGTTGTAATTGGGGGAGAGAGACAAAGATTTTAAATTAGTGTTGTGGGTAGAGGGGTATCTGGGAAACCTGCAAGAGAAAAACTTATCCAGCCTGGATATTTAGGGAATATTCAGAGAGGACATACTGAACTGAATCGTGAAAGATAAGTACGTGCTGGCCACATATAGAAAAGAGGGGGAAGTAGTTGTGGCTTTGTGAACAGCACGAGCATGAAACAAAATAATTATATTTCATTGAAGATTTTGGGTGAATAATAAGTAATAAGCCATTATTTCTAGAGCATGAGGTCCATGGCAGGTTGTAAAGCTAGAGAGAGAGAGGTTGGGGCCAGATTGAGGAGTCTTGATGCTGTGATAAGGAGTTTAGATTTAGATAAAGAGGAATGAATAGATATTTTTTTCTTTTCTTTTTTTTTAATGTTTGTTTATTTTTGAGAGAGAGACAGAGCGTGAGTGGAGGACAGACAGAGAGAGAGGGAAACGCAGAATTCAAAGCAGGCTCCAGGCTCTAAGCTGTCAGCATAGAGCCTGATGTGGGTCTCGAACTCACGAACTTTGAGATCATGACCTGAACCGAAGTTGGACGCTTAACCGACTGAGCCACCCAGGTGCCCACCAATGGAAATTTTTAACTGATATGGGAGGATTGCCATTTTTGTCAAGATGACGTATTAAAGTGTGGAGAATAGGGGCGCCTGGGTGGCTCAGTCAGTAGAGCGTCTGACTTCGGCTCAGGTTATGATCTCACAGCTTGTGAGTTTGAGCCCCGCGTCGGGCTCTGTGCTGACAGATCAGAGCCTGGAGCCTTCTTCAGATTCTGTGTCTCCCTCTCTCTCTGCCCCCACCCTGCTTGTGCTTTCTGTCTTTCATAAATGAATAAATATTTAAAAAAAAAATTTTTAAGTGTGGAGAATAGTTTTGATTTTGGCCTTGCCTGAAGGTACAAAGACCAGTTGCCATTGTCCAGACAGGTGATGAGAAAAAGGATGGAAAGGTAGGAGCCAACTGTGAGAATATTTAAGATGTAGATTTGGCAGGTCTAGATTGGATGATGGGAATGTGGGAGGAGTCGAGAAGGAAGGTAATTTGTTTTGCACATATTTTTTTTTATTTATTTATTTATTTATTTATTTATTTATTTATTTATTTATTTATTTATTTATTTATTTTGAGAGAGAGAGAGAGAGCGAGCATGCACAGGCAGGCAGGGGACTGGCAGAGGGAGAGGAAGAGAGAGAATCTTAAGTACCCAGCACTTAAGAAACTGAACCACCCAGGCACCCCTGGACATTATTGAGTTTAAAATGCCTATGGAGTACATCAACAATGGTGCCTGTTAGGCCGGGAATCTGCCTTAAGTAGTTCTCAAGGCTTATATTACAGATTCAGGGGAGGTTGTGCCTCCCCACCCCACTTTCTTTTTAAAATTTTTCCTCAGTCTCTGTTACTCTTTTTTTTTTTTTTTTTTAATGTTTATTTTGAGAAAGAGACAGAGCATGTGCATGGGAGAGGGGCAGAGGGAGAGAGAGAGAAAATCCCAAGCAGGCTCTGCACTGTCAGCACAAAGCCTGACCCCGGGCTTGATCCCACGAACTGTGAGATCATGACCTTAGTCAAAATCAAGAGTTGGACGCTTAGCTTAACTGACTGAGCCACCCAGGCACTCCAGTGGAGAGAGCTCTTAATCAGACTTCCTGCATCCCTGCCTTACACCAGCATAAATGCGTCCTGGACCAAGAGCAGACATGAAAGATGTTAGCACATGTGTGTGCCTCACAGTGCTGTCCATGCAGTGGGCAGTAGTGGTTAGTAAACACTTGAGTGAGCAAGCGAAGAGTGACGTGGGCAGTAGGTCCAGGTCCCTTACATATGGGTGTTGATTAGAACATGACCTCACCTGACTGCATTCCCCTTCGCTGACTTGGAAAGACATCCCTATGAATTGTTGGAAGGAAGCAAGTGGGGACATCGTGTAGTACATGCAGTCCTGATTCTGTCAGATTTCACATTCACCTCTTATTTGTGAGGTGAGGTCAGAAGGTTGAGTACCAGAAGGTTAAAGGCTGCCTTATTTGCTCTGCTACTGTTGATTCTTGCAAAGAGGCGCCACCTGCCTCTCAGTAGCTGGGAGCTAACACTCAGATTCCTCATCTGTAAAATGGGACCCTCAGAGGGTTCTGGTCTGCTCATCTTTACAGCAGTCTCTGCCCCTCAGCACTGCCCACATCGGTGTGTCCCGAGCACTGTGGGGCCTCAGCAGCCTCCCCAGCCCCACCGACCCCAGGTGTGGCAACCACAGATGTCCCTGGACATGGCCAGATGTCCCCCAGGGGGACTTTTAAGTAACTGGAAGCCCCCAGCACAGAGTCTGGCATACTCACCAGCCAGGATTTTCCTTTTTCTCTACTGCTGAGGGCATTATCGTGGTGTTTGCTCACCTGGGTTTTAAATTAAAAAAAAAAAAAAAAAAAAGTTGGACGCTTAAGTACCAAGCCATCCAGGCACCTCTCTCCCTGGCACTCTTATTCCAGGTACTCCTTCCCTTATATTTAAATTTAAGGCCTATCTAGTTTCTCCTTTCCTAGACCTTCTTCTGGCACAAGCAGTAGGTTACTTTATACAAAGATTTGACGTGATTTGGCTTCATCACAAGAGCTGCTGAGAGGATTTTAAGCTGACTTCCTACACTAAGGTGTATGACATTAGAGATTATTTCTCTCTCGTGCATAGACACATTGCTAGCTCCTAGAACAGTACTTGGTATTTTAGGTGGTCCTGAACAACTGAGTGAAAGAGTGAATCATTTAATTCTATAAAGAGTTTATTAAAAGACTTGGGATTGTTCTTTCTCTGAGACTGATCTTTTCTGTAAAACATTTCTCTGAGTTAAATCTTGCAGAGTGGCAAGAGGTTAGTTTGGAAAAGAGGTGGAGAAGAGCATTTCAGGCAGAAGCAGCAGCATGAACAAAGGCATGGGGCATGTGAATGGTGTATGTACTTAGAGAAAAGCAGTGAGATAATTAATAACTCTTACCTTGTCATATGTCTCAGGTCACTCCAGCAAACCTAACATTTATAACACAGTTAATAGTGGTTATGATGATGGGTTCTGGGAATTGTTTACAAGTTTCTCTGCATGAGTAGATAAGAATTAGATATATAAAATAAGTCCAGAATGGTAGAAAACCTTTAGTTGGGTTCTTTAGGTCCATAGTCTAATGAAAGTCCTCTTTGAAGCTGCCCCTTTTTTTTTTTTTTAAGTTTATTTATTTATTTATTTATTTATTTTGAGAGTGGGGGAGCGGAGCAAAGAGAGAGGGAAAGAGGAGGAAAAGAGAAAAGAATCGCAAGCTTGGGACTGGGGCTTGATCTCAGGAACAGTGAAATCAAGAGCCAGATGCTTAACTGACTGAGCCAATCCAGGCACCCCTGAAGCTGTCTTTGAATCCCAGACAGAATTTACTACTTGTTAATCTGTGTTCATGCAGTATATTATACCTTTCTCTGTTATATTTCCTTATTTTCATATTTCATTTGACTAATAACCCTGACTATGCCTTTAACAATTTCTAGGGTCTAACATGTAGTAGAGATTAATTAAAGTTTGATGGATAATTGAATGAATGGATGTTTGTACCCAGGGTTATCCATATTAAAGAGAAACTGTGTCACCTTCTTTATCCCTTTTCTTGTAGCTATTTGTAGTGGATGTGCAGACAAGCCAGATCACCAAGATTCCCATTCTGAAGGACCGGGACCCTGGAGGTGTGACCCAGCAGGGCTGTGGTATCCATGCCATTGAGCTGAATCCCTCCAGAACTCTGTTAGCCACTGGAGGAGACAACCCCAACAGTCTTGCCATTTACCGGCTGCCTACGCTAGATCCTGTGTGTGTGGGTGATGTAAGTTTCCCCAGTAATTGTAGTTAGAGGTAGCCTGTTTTTAAACAGAGCCTGCTAGGTAACATGGACCCTCCTCCCACATGCCCCCTGGGAAGGAATAGTTTCCCCTAGATTTCTGCTAACTCCAGGGGCATGGGGGTGGGGTGAGAGGGTAGAAATATCTGAATGGGGACTGAATTCCCCATAGAGAGTATCTGGTATATTGAGAGTGTTGTTCAATAAAGCAGTGAGCAACACACCTCAGGGTCCAGCACCAGTGGATTTGTGTCTGAATCCACAATGTCTACATATCTTCCACTGCCCGTAGTCAGAGAACAAAGTTTATTAAGTCATTCATTCAGCAACAACTGTTTATTGAGCTTTCTATGTCCAATCATTGTTTTGGACACTGGGGACATGCAATGAACAAAACAGATAAAGCCCCACACCTCGTGAAGCCTGTCTTCTAGTGGAGGGAGACATATAAACCAATATATAAACCAATAAATATTTACCAGCAGTATGTCGGAGTGTGATAAGTGCCATGGAGAAGTGTAAAGGCAGATTAAGGGGATAGAGTTGGAGAATGCTATTTCAGAGGATGGTCAGAGAAGTCCTCATTGATAAGAATGACATTTAGCAGGGAGACATAAAGGAAATGAGAGTACAAGTCATGTTGATGTCTGGAGGAAGAGAGTTCCAGTTATAGCTCTTGTACCAGGAAGGTACAAGAGAAGAGTGGTAGGATGAAATTAGGGAGAGAAAAGGTAGGTGATTATGTGTAGAAGCCCCAAATAAGACATCCAGAGGTGGCAGGCCAGAGCGGTGTGTCCACCAGACATGTTCATTGCCCATGGGAATGCCGGTTTTATTCCAGCTTTGAGCTCCTCAAGACAGAAGTTAAAAATTGTGGGATCCTGCCGTATGGGTTAAGATCATCAGAGATCACTTTATCAGTTTTACAAAGATATTTTCAGTCAGACTGTATGCTTTTCAAGAGTATACATTGTAATCCTTATTTTACTAATTTATTTTTTTCCCCTCTCTCTCTGTACCTGTCTGTCCCTTCTTCCTCTCCAAGGATGGACACAAGGATTGGATCTTTTCCATTGCATGGATCAGTGATACTATGGCGGTATCTGGTAAAATTACCCTTTTGTATGGAGTTTTTGTGTGGCAGGGAGGGAGGGAGGCTAGAAATTGAAAAGGGGTAGTAGTGCGATTGGAAATAGCCCAGTAAACAGACCATCAGCCAGGGGCCAGGAGATCTTATTTCCAATATTGGCTCTTTCTCTTACTTATCATGTGTCCTTGAATAAGTCATTTCCCCTGTATATTCCTGATCTGGAAAGTGGAGTTTTGCTGGCATTCTTCATTTATTATTCATATTCCTCTTTGTTCCCCAAAAGTATGTGTGATGGCATGTTAGCCTCAACATTTCTGGGGTACTTCATTGTGACAATGGTTGTGAAAGTTTTTGGAAAAGTTGATGTGAAGTATTAGGAGCAGTTACTTTCTGTACAATTATATAAAGTGCTTCTTATTGATAAAAGTTGTATAGAATTGGGGGAATTTCTTGGGGCGCCTGGGTGGCTCAGTCGGTTAGGCATCCGACTTCGGCTCAGGTCATGATCTCACACTCCGTGAGTTTGAGCCCCGCTTTGGGCTCTGTGCTGACAGCTCGGAGCCTGGAGCCTGCTTCAGATTCTATGTCTACCTCTCTCTGACCCTCCCCCGTTCACGCTGTGTCTTTCTCTGTCTCAAAATTAAATAAACATTAAAAAAAAAAAAAGAATTGGGGGAATTTCTTTCCCAGGGGTAGAAGTCAGAAAAAAACACAGGGAAATTAGTGTAGAGAAGATAATAAAGAGATACACAAATGCTTTCCGGATACCCACAGCAGCCTACAAAGTAGGCTGAGAGTGCTACAGTTTTGCTGGGTACCCATATGTAAAAATCCAATCCCCAGTTCTAGATTCCCAAATAAAAATAATCATAATGGTTGCTAAATTAAGTACCTCATATCTGTTATAATTCTCAGAATAATACTAAAAGGTTTGCATTATTAGCCTCATTTCACAAATGAGAAACTTTATATTCTGAGAGTTTATTATAACTTGCCAAAGGCCACATGAATAGTGACAGATGGACTCAGGATCTGAATCCAGGTCTGATTTCAAAGCCCATGCTTAGAACTGCTACTAACAAAGCTCAGGGAACATAAATATTTCCTCTTTCAATTCTTCGCAAGGCAATAGAAAGCAGCCAAGAAGGAAGATAAATCTAATGAAGAAACATAGTTACAGGTCAGAATTACCCAGGAGTGGTTCAGAAGCTTTTTAATTCCCTGTCATTTGCCTCCCTGGGGAATGAAAGCTGTTTGAAGGCAGAGGCCGAGCCCTGTCATCTTTATAACAGGGATTGCCTGTATGACAGTAACCTGCACTAAATGTTGTTGGGAGCCAGGACTTGGCTTTGCTTTGGGAGCCTCTCATCTCTCCTTGAGATACCCTGCCAACATCCTATGTTTTCAAGCTGCTAACTCCCAAGTCTACATTTTCTGAACAGTATAGCAGGTTTTAAGAACATGGGCTCTGAGGGCACCTCGGTGGCTCAGTTGGTTAAGCACCTGACTCTTGATTTTGGCTCAGGTCGTGATCTCATGGTTTGTGGGTTCAAGCCCTGTGTCAGGCTCTACATGGGCAACTTGAACCCTGCTTAGGATTCTGTCTCCCTGTCTCTCTCTGCACTTCCCCCACTGACACTCTCTTTGTCTCTCTCTCTCTAAAATAAACGTTTTTATAAAAAGGTCATTGGTAGGATTAAATGAAGTAATACATAATTGCTGCTGTATTAAAAATGCCCAATACTTGTTAACCATTGTTAATGTTCAGCTTGATGATGAATATCAACCCCTGAACATTCCACCTCAGACTCAGCACATTCATACTCATCATCTTTCTTCCAAGATCCCCTCCTCTCCAAGGACATATATTTGTGAATGCTCCCACCTTCCACACAAAGGTGCACAGCCAGAAAACTAAAACTCCTCTTAGGGTCTTCAGTCTCCTTAGATTACCAAGCCATGTTTATACTGCTTTTTAAAGTATGTCTTATAAACATTGTATGTCACCTATACTTAAATAATTAAAAAAAAAAAAAACCCTCTTATGTACAATTTCTTTTTTTTTTTTTTTTTTAACGTTTTATTTATTTTTGAGACAGGGAGAGACAGAGCATGAACAGGGGAGGGTCAGAGAGTGGGAGACACAGAATCTGAAATAGGCTCCAGGCTCTGAGCTGTCAGCACAGAGCCTGACGTGGGCCTCGAACTCACGGACGGTGAGATCATGACCTGAGCCGAAGTCGGCCACTTAACCGACTGAGCCACCCAGGCGCCCCTACAATTTGTTTTCTATGCTAGAGTGCTCATCATCTATATCTTGAATTACCCCTAATATCCTTCCATATTTTCTCTCTGCTTCTGTACTTCTCTAATCCAATCTTCATGATGCTGCCCAACTAGTTCTTTAAATAATTTTTCTTTATTTTAAAAGTAATAGGTGTTAATCATAAGAAATTTTTAAAATATAGATAAACAAAAAGAAATAAGAACTACCCTCAATATCTCTACCCAGAGATAACTACTATTAATATTTTGAAATATAATATTAAAATAATAGTCATTTTTCAGTACATATTTTTAGTTGGTTAAAATGGATGAATGATGAATATATGGATAGATGTACCTACCAAGTATAATAAAATGTTGATAGAATACAGTTCATTGTAAAATTCTGTCAACATTTCAGTATGCTTGAATTTTTCATAATAAAACTTGTATAGTTTTTTTTTTAATGTTTATTTATTATTAAGAGACAGAGCATGAGCATGGGAAGGGCAGAGAGAGAGGGAGACACAGAATCTGAAGCAGGCCCCAGGCTCTGAGCTGTTAGCACAGAGCCTGACACAGGGCTCGAACTCACAAACTGCGAGATCATGACCTGAGCTGAAGTCAGACACTTAACCGACTGAGCCACTCAGGCACCCCAAAACTTGTACAGATTTATTTTTTAATTTGCATTATAAACCATGCATAGTTCTTCGGATGTGTCCTTCTCTCTCTGGCCTTTTCTAGATTTCATATGTAATAAAACCTCTGCTTTGAATCCCTGTCCATAAGCGTTATGATGCAAACAAATTGGTGGCACCTGGCTGGCTCAGTCTGTAAAGCATGTGATTCTTGATGTCGGGGTTGTAGGTTTGAGCCCTGTGTTGGGTGTAGAGATTTCTTGAAAATAAAATCTTTAAAAGAAAAGATGCACACAAATTGGCTGGTATTTCTCTCGTGTTAGATAATTTTTACTATGAAACATTCGTGAGATTTGCAATATGGGAAGGATATCTTCTAGTCTAAAGGAGAGTTGGCAAATAACTTTACTGGAAAGGAATTTTAAAACATAATTTTTTTTTGAAATTTATTTATTTTGAGAAAGAGTGAATGTGCTCGTGTGCATGCAGGCAGCAGAGAAGCAGAGAGAGAATCCCAAGCAGGCTCTGCACTATCAGTGTAGAACTCAGTTTGGGGCTTGAGCTCATAAACTGTAAATCATGAACTGAGCCAAAATCAAGAGTGGACGCTCAACAACTGAACCACCCAGGCACCCCTAAGACGGGATTTTTTTTTTTTTTAATATTTCTTTGAGAGAGAGAGAGAGAGAGAGAGAGAGAGAGAGCAGGGGAGGGGCAGAGAGAGAGGGAGACACAGAATCCGAAGCAGGCTCCAGGCTCTGAGCTGTCAGCACAGAGCCTGACGTGGGGCTCGAACTCATAGACCTCGAGATCACATGACCTGAGCCGAAGTCGAACGCTTAACCGACTGAGCCACCCAGGCACCCCAAAACAGGATTTTTTTTAATGGTTTTTGATTTTCTATTTTATGACTATAACACAGCCTTATTCTTATAGGACATACAGATTGTTCTGAATAAACATCTTTTTGTATGTGTCTTATGATAGTGCATTATTCCTAGATGGGAGCACACACTTTCTGGTTTTTGCTGCAGATGCTCAGTTGTCCTCCAGAAAGATGGTCCCATTTAAGCTTGCCACCAGCAATGTATTCAGGGCTCAGTTCAAAGAAAACTGTTTTTAGTTTTTTAAGTGCTTCATTATTGTTTGCTAAGGAAAACTATGTTTTTAAGTATTCATCTTCTGCAGAATGCTCATCCTTTTTTTTTTTTTTTTTTTAAGTCATCTCCACACCCAACATGAGTCAAGAGTTAGTAGCATGCTCTACTGACTGAGACAGCCAGGTGCCTCGAACTTGCATTCTTTTTTTAAAGGTTTTTGTTTTTTGGTTTTTTTTTTTAAGTTTATTTTTGAGAGGGTGGGGAGGGGCAGAGAGAGAGGGAGACACAGAATCTGAAGCAGGTTCCAGGTTCTGAGCTGTCAAGCACAGGGCTCAATGTGGGGCTCAAGCCCACAAACTGTGAGATCATGACCTGAGCCAAAGTGGGATGCTTAACCCATTGAGCTGCCCAGGTGCCCCCAAACATTCTTAATATGGGAATTATGGTCCCTATAGGTCCATGGAAAGCCTTCAAGAGGTTCATGAACCTCCCTAAAATTGAATGTACAATGTGGTATTTTGTGTAGTTTTCTAGAGAAAGGGGTTTTTAACATTCTTAAGTCTCTCAGAGGCATACAAGACTCAGAAGACATTAAGTACTGTTGCTCTAAGGTGGAGGTTCCCAAACTCTACTGCCCAGCAGACATCACCTGTGCATGCCCAAGTGACCTAAGCATTTGGCTTGGAAAATTACTGAGCTTTCTCAAACTATAATTCTCTTGAAAAATCTCACCAATGGTTAAAGGTTATATTATAACTCCTATACCTTAGTTGAATCATCCTTTTGATGTAACTATTAAAATGTATGCTGTTCTGTTTTGTGCTGGGCCGCCTGACCAAGCTACATATGAGGATGATGCCCAGAGAGCTAGACTAAGAAAGCCCATCTTGGTTTCTGTAGGACTGTCCCATAGAGATTTGAGTATGTCTGACATCTGTGGTTTCCTTGCTCTGTAGGCTCACGTGATGGCTCTATGGGACTCTGGGAGGTGACAGACGATGTGTTGACCAAAAGTGATGCAAGGCACAATGTGTCACGGGTCCCTGTGTATGCTCACATCACTCACAAGGCCTTAAAGGACATTCCCAAGGAGGACACAAATCCTGACAACTGCAAGGTCCGGGCTCTGGCCTTCAACAACAAGAATAAGGTATGACATTGCCAAAGAGGAAGCCTATTCCTCTTGCTTCAGCTTCTTGGCTTAAATCTTGTAAGATTCACTTCCCTTCCTTTTCCAAGTCAGTCCTTGTAACATAGCTTAGTTCTGAGCCTATGGAGAATTGAAGGCTGAGGGACACTGGTGAGAAATTCTGAGATTATAAAACCCATCCCTTGCATTGAGCTCTGCAGTATTTCTCTGGATGGTCCATATTTGTAGGTCAGCCTCTCAGAGTTTCCCCAGGGCCACTCTGATTTGACTGTCTCTCATTTGCACATGCCTTTGCAAGTGCTCTATTTTGGGTGTGATTTTCATATGTGCCTCTGAAAATGATAACTTTTTTGTCTTTGGTATTCAGGTTCTTTTCATTCTTCACTGCCTCTTATCAACACTCCCAGCAGGTCTTACCTAATCATTGAGTCAGATCTGAAACTGGCGGTATTGAATGTTAGGGTGGAGACTCAGAGCCAGAAGAGGAGAAAAGCTCCCCAAATCTGAATCAGGCCACATTTGAAAGATAGTTCTTAGCCTCCTATCTCCTGTCCATAGTTATGGCTTAGAGGTAGATTTAGATCCTCCAATCATAGAAGCTTTCACACTGAGATTTATGAAACTGTCCTTCATGTGTGTGCTCTGCTATAACTATCCAACGAGATGTCATGGGAATGATTACATAGTAGGAACTTTCTGAACCATAGGTATTTATATTACTGCTAGAACCTGGCTGGCTTCTTGAGTTCTCCCAAGAAGCAGCCTTGATTTAATATTCTATCCAGCTGCATGCCATAGAGTGAGATGATGGACTAACAATTAACAATCCCTGGCCCCCCCTGCTGGAATCCTCATGGGATAAGAATGAACAATGGGAGGACCCCAACCTTCAGGGTCTTCCCCTGCTTACTATTGTATATTAGTTGCTACAGATTGAAATATAACCTATTTTTTTCATTGCTCTTGTAGGAATTGGGAGCAGTGTCTCTGGATGGTTACTTTCATCTCTGGAAGGCTGAAAATACACTCTCTAAGGTGTGATGAACATGACTTAGTGGTTTTACCTAAAAATTTACCTTTTGGTTAAAATACTCTCCCTAACATTCTGTCTAAAGCATCAGTTTTCCAAGGGTCTGGCCATGTTATTGCACAGTGCATGGAATTCTGAGTCTGATGTGCCTCTTTTAAGTCTTTTAAAGAGATCAGAGGTGGTGATTCTTTCACATTGCAAGGACTTACTGAAAGACTCCTTTAACTAGCAGTCCTCCAATCCACAAGGCATTTAAGTATTTGGTTATGGATTATTGGCCATTTGGCATGTCATAAGGGCAGGAGAACCTAAAAGTTAGGAATCACTGGCAACTGAAAATTAATTAAACTAACATAAACCATCTTTGAAATAATAGGTAATGAGAAGATTTACAATCTTTACAAGCAACTTTTGCATAAAGTCAAATCTGTCTGTGGGTTATTTGCCCTCTTCTTGTCCCAGAGGCCTTTGCTGCCTATTACTTCTGTGATAGACTCGTCCTCAAGAAGCAGAGCTTCAGGAATTACTGACTCCTTCATGTGAAGCAGCCTTTGAGCTCCGCTGACCTTGCTTGGTGCCTTACATGCAGTTGGCACCTGCTGAGGACTGACTTAAGGGTTAAGGCTGACTGGTGTTCCCTAGGGTTGAGCCAGGCCCATGAGTGTGCTTTCTGTAGTGTACAACTCTCATACAATTGGGAACCTAGGCTGAGGATAGCCAGAAATTAGCCCCTTTATCTGAAGAGTAGTGAGGAGGGTGGTGGCAGAGAGGGTGCTGGCAGAGAACACAATGTGACCTTGGCTTTAGTGCCCTGGGGTTACCCCTGGAAATAACCTGTAGGTCTAGGCTTTTCTGCTTCTGATTATTTAATTCCAGCTTAACCTTTTTTCCCCTAATCAGTCCTCTTCAGTATTAGATCTTATTTCTTATTAACAGTCACCCTCTCTTTCTCTTATTTACTTAGGGGTGGAACAGGGCATTATTTCCTTAATCAGGGCTTGTCTTTTTGTCTCTGACTTTGTGTGGCTTGTGTATGAAGGAAACCCACACAGGTGGGCATCTAAAAACAGTGCCCTATAGTACACTCTCTGGTATTGCCATGGGTGCATCATTTCCTCTCTCTGTTTCAGCTCCTCTCCACCAAACTGCCATATTGCCGTGAGAATGTGTGCCTGGCCTATGGTAGTGAATGGTCGGTGTATGCAGTGGGCTCCCAAGCTCATGTCTCCTTCTTGGATCCACGGCAGCCATCATACAACGTCAAGTCTGTTTGCTCCAGGGAGCGAGGCAGTGGTAAGAGTCCTGGTATGCCCCTGAGGCTTATAGCTGCATTGCAGATGAGTTTTGACTTTCAGTTTCTGTGTTGATTTCCAAACAACAATTGTGATCTTTATGGAACCTGGTGTTTGGTAACACATGGAGGGAGCTTAAATACTCGCAGATGGCAACAGAGCTTCAAACACCACAGACAAATTTGTGGCCACAGAAGCCTCAGTGGAAACCAACAGTCAGGATATTGGTGGTTTTCTTATTTCTTCATAGATCTTGACTTTCTACCTTGTGGTAGTTTTTTGCTGGTGCCCCATCTGAACTGTAAAAATCATTTTATGCCAAGGGATGATGTACAGTGAGGAGTTTACAGAGGGCATGAGGAAACATTTGAGGGTGATGTATATATTAGTTATTTTGATTGTGGTGATAGTGTCATGGGTATATACATATGTTAAAACTTCAGATTGTGATTTTAAATATGTACAGTGTATTGTTTGTCAGTTATACCTCAGTAAAGCTGAAGAAAATAGTTTAGTTCTGATCACTGGGTGAGTTGTAGCTTCAGCCTCCCATCTTTTATAGCATATTTTCTCTGAGAGCACTCTTTCTTTATCAAGGAATAAAAAGATTATGTTTGTGCTGTACTTTAAGATTTCAGTATATCTTTATCTGACATGTTATTTCATCTTACCTAGAACCCTGTAAAAAGCAGGTAGGAAAAGGTAAGGTTAGTGTTAATAACTCTGTTTTATAGATGAGGTGACTGAGACTCAGAGCATTTAAATTCCATGCTCAGTATCTTCTGGATTGGTGGAAGAACAGCCAGGGACTAGAATACAGATTATTCAAGTTAACAGAGTGTATTTTCTTCATCTCACTTTGTTCCCCTTCTCATGCAAAAATGTAGCTACATTATCCTGGGAGTCCTAAAAGGCACAATAAGAATTACAGTTTAGCCTCTTTCTTTCAAGAAGTGTTTATTTTCATTCAGATATTGCAAAAGTGGCTTTTGTTTGGGGTTTGTTTTCAATTTTAGTTAAGATGCTCATGTTTCAGTGCAGAGAGAATAATGTGTGTAATGAGAGTTTTAAGGGGAAGAGTGATTAGGGTTGGCTGGAATGATGTCTGCAATGAAAAGCTTTAAGAGGGGCGCCTGGCTTGGTGGGTGGAGCATGTGACTCTTGATCTTGGTATTGTGGGTTCAAGCCCCATGTTGGGTGTAGAGATTAGTTAAAAAAAAATTGTGTTTAAGTTTTAGGGGTACCTGGGTGGCTCAGTTGGTTAAGTGACCGACTCTTGATTTTGGCTTAGGTCATGAGACTCATGTCGGGCTTCGCTCTGAATGTGGAGCCTGCTTGGGATTCTCTCTGTCCATCTCTCTCTCTCTCTGCCCCTTCTCTGCTCTTTCTCTCTCTCTCAAAATAAATAAATAAACATTTTTTAAAAATTAAAAAAAATGAGGGGCGCCTGGGTGGCTCAGTCGATTAAGCATCTGACTTTGGCTCAGGTCATGATCTCACGGTCCGTGGGTTCGAGCCCTGCATCGGGCTCTGTGCTGACAGCTCAGAGCCTGGAGCCTGTTTCGGATTCTGTGTCTCCCTCTCTCTCTGACCCTCCCCCGTTCATGCTCTGTCTCTCTGTCTCATAAATAAATAAATGTTAAAAAAAAAAAATGTTGAAAAAATTTTAAAAAATGAGTCTTAAAAAAATAAAGCTTTAATAAGATATTTTGGTTACTGTTACAGGAGTAGCTTTCATAACTAATAAGAAAATACTGATTCCACAAATATTATCAAGCACTTCCTATGTGCCAAGAGACATCTTCGTACCCCATGCACTTCTTTGATCCACAGACACAGTACCAGATAAAGACCTCTTGCAGTGTCAGATAGGGGTTTTAGGTCAGATAGGAAGAAGTCCTTATTAATATAATGATATATAAATATGCAGGTTACCCTGTTTCAGTACAGGTTTGAAACACAGTGAAGAAGTTATGAGTTTACATATAACAGTTTAGAGTTATGAAAGATGACTCCACAGTAAGTCTAGGGGAGGCAGGAAGGTTCAGGGCACAGTTAAGGTCTTAGGCTAAAAGATCTTAGGCATCATTTGATCTCTGGCACTTCCCTAAGGTTTATGGGAAGGTCCCTGTTAGTGCATGGATTGGCAGTGTGGCATCAGCATTCTAAGGCTTTTGCATGAGATATACCTGCCATGGGAAAGGCACTGTCTGGATGTGGGTGCCATGTGAACTCAGTGCTGGAGAAATTCAGGTAGTCAGACCATCAAGTGCATATTCTCCCTACTCATTGCTCTTTCCTTTTTTCTCTCTCAGGGATCCGGTCAGTGAGCTTTTATGAGCATATCATCACTGTGGGCACAGGGCAGGGTTCCCTGCTGTTCTATGACATCCGAGCTCAGAGATTCCTGGAAGAGAGGCTCTCAGCTTGTTATGGGTCTAAGCCCAGACTAGCAGGGGAGAATTTGAAACTAACCACTGGCAAGGGCTGGCTGGTGAGTAAGACCGTGCCTGACATGGTTACTGAACAGTGACAGAAAAATTGTCTTCAGTCTACCCATCTGCTCCCACCCCCACTGATAACACCAGCTAGTCACATACTTTTTCACTGGTAAGAGGTACTCCTTAGAGCAGAGAAAGGCACTTTCCCTTGATTTTGCTTCTGCGTCTACATGTTAATGGGAAAACTGAGGCCCAGTAAGACACACTAATTGATTTAGGATTGCCCCCAGGTGATAATAGAGCAGAAGGAAGGAACCCCCCCACCGTAGCCGCTACTGAATTATTATTGAAGAGTTTGGTCCCAACTGTCCTGAAAAGACCTTAGGTTTGTATAGCAGTTCTTCAGCCTGTTCACTTTTCCCTAATGTTCATTTGGAAAAATGAGGCTCCAGTTCCCATGAGCACCAGTCTCCTGACATCAGGTTAGATGCAAGACCCTCTCCTCTTAAGGAGACCAGAAGGAATTCCTGTCCCTTCCTATCCCCTTTTCTGCCCTATGGCCTAGAGGTGCTAACAATCTCTTTTTCTTCCCATAGAATCATGATGAAACGTGGAGGAATTACTTTTCGGACATTGATTTCTTCCCCAATGCTGTTTACACCCACTGCTACGACTCGTCCGGAACGAAACTCTTTGTGGCAGGAGGTCCCCTCCCTTCAGGGCTCCATGGAAACTATGCTGGGCTCTGGAGTTAATTACAACTAACTCTTTCCCAAAATGTAGAGATTTACACTAACTTCCATCCTTAGTTTCCTTGTTTCTTTTGATTTTCTTCCAATTGTTTGAGGCCCTCATTTTAGTGGGAACACAAGAGTTTGCCTATGGTTTAGGCACTTGACAGGAAGCTCTGTACAGAAATCTGAAGTGTTTTTTGTTGTTTTTTTCTTTTTTCGCTTTTGGTAATCAGAGTTTCTTCTGTCTTTTTTCTTTCTGGCTTCTCAACCAAACATTGTTAATTCTTATTTGTATTTTTTCTTTAAGTGACACACACTCTCCCCTCTCTGGCTTCTGGCAGAGGCTGGCATAGTCATTCTCACCCTTACTTCACTCTTGAGAGGTAGGGTTCCTTTATAATTATGTGGTTGCTGTCAGACTTTCTGTGAAAGTTTGGGGGCTGTCTTTGTGTGTGTGTGTGTGTGTGTGTGAGAGAGAGAGAGAGAGAGAGCGAGAGAGAGAGAGAAAGAGAACTTGTGTGCCTGCAAATACCGTGTGTCACTGAAATTACCTGGAGTAAGAATTACTTGTAATTAAAATATTTATAAAAGAAACAACTTTATTCACAGAGTCAGCTTTGGGACTAGTCTTTATCTTGTTTTTTTAAAGTCTAACAGCACTGATTATAGGAAGTAAAAACAGAAAGAAAAACAGTCACCACCAGGAAAACCCTTTGAGTTAGATGGCAGGCTTCCTGGTGACTTTCATGCCAGGACTCCAGGGTGATCCATCCCCTACCTGTCTTCCCAACCTTGTGTTCCCCAGGTGAGAACACTTCTCTGTGTCATTTCCATGTCATCGTCCGTCCCATCTACTGAGCCAGTGGCCACTCCCCTAAAACATCAGGGTTTCCAGATGCAGTTCTTGAGGCTGCAGAAGCATTGGTAGAACTTGGTAAAGAGAATCCCTATCCCAGTCTTCCTTTTCCTTCCCTCAAACAAGACCTGATATGGTATCTCAGGGGCCTGGAGCAGGGGGCCTTACATTTGCTAAGATTCACATACTCAGTCCCCTTGGCTTTGTGGAGAAACTTCTCCTTTGCCTTTCTTCTAATCTTGTGGGTTTTGCTTTGCTTTTCTAAATTAGGTTCAGTCCAGGAGGGTGGGGGTAAGCAGGGGGTTTATCTGTGTGTAGCGAGTGCTTCATGTGTGGAATGTTCATTTTCTTATTACAGTGGGGCTGGGGTTGAAGCCACCTCTCCCACTCTGTTGGCTTAGCCCCAGGGTGGTGGTGGTGGCCTAGAGCCATTGTGCATGTAAAAGCATTGATGTGATTAGTAATTTGTTCCTCCCTTGAACTGTGTTTAGTCTGAGGTTTTGAAACTTGCAGGCAACTGACTGACCGTGATGTCCAGTTATTCCTTGCTTTTTATGCATCATGTTGCAGAAGCAGCTGTTCCCACCCACAAATTCCTCCTCCATTCTAAGCACATACTCTGCTTCTGTCAACAGCCCATCCTGGGGGAAAGGAAAAGTCTTATTTATTCCTGCACTCTCATTTCTAAATTGCTCTCCCAGTTATCCCCCTCTGCTCTGGGTGTAAGTGGGGAGATGGAAAAAAAGAGTGCCTTCTCCTTGGTAATGGGGTCTGGTGGGGGAGGAGACAGCAAGTCCACCCTATCTTGGTTATACAAGGCACATACCACAGTTTCTAGAATTCTCATCTTCTAACCTAGAGAAATAGGTGCTATAAACAGGGAATTAAGTAAAATGCTGGATACTATAGATCTTTAATTGTCTTAATTTTTTTTCTATTCTTAAACTACAGGCTGTAGATTTCTTAGTTCTCACAGAACTTCTATCATTTTAAACCAACTTGTATATTAAAAAAAAAAAAAAAGATCTTAAGTAGGATGTTTTGTACTGTTGCCAGACCCTCTTCTGTGATGGGTAATACGTTTGATTGTTTGAGATTTTGTTTTTAAAAATGTAGCACTTGACTTTTTGCCAAGTAAAAAAATAAATATTATTCCAGTTGCAGAGTGGTTTGAGTAAATATGTATAGCCAAGAAGCAGTGGGGTAAAAGCCCCAAATGACTGGTTGAAAGTTTACCTTGGGGAGCTAGGATTGCTTGGAACAGAAGGGGAACACAAGAGTTCCCTCAAAGTTAAGGGCAAGTCAAGTACAATCACACGAACACTTAGACCTACTTGCTCCTGGTCCCCAGCCCTGGCCAAAGATCATTTATTCTGGGGTCCGGGTCCAGTTGAGGATGAATATGCCCAGGCAAGAGGACATAGTGACCAAGGTGAGTGATGCTCTTCCCAGATCTGGTTTGGGGGTGTACCTGAGAGAAAGGCAGACTGCTGAATTGTACCACCCTCCTCATCACCAATCCTGGAAGATTCATCGGGGCTGGGCCACAGAGTCAGGCAAAGCAGTATATTCCTCTGTCTCAAGGCACTTGTTCCTCTCTAGACAAGCTAGATACAGCTGCCCTTTGCACCTACCTTGGAGACTGACTACAGAATAAAATTCATACAGGCATCTACCTATGTGATCAAAGGCCACAAAACAGGAAGGGAGAGGTGAATTAGTTGAGGCAATTAAGAGGGTTTCCTAAAGGAGAAAAACCTTTTCCAAAATGAAGTTTTTAGAATTTCCAATCCATGAGACAGTGATGGGTGTTTGCAAAATGTTCCTTGGTCAAATTATTTCTGGGAAATGCAAATGTAAACAAAGACGTGCTTTTTCCCAACCTCAGGTTTTGGTTACTGTGGAACTTGGGTCCATGGAACATGCTCAGAGAAAGGTGATGGGATCTGAGGGGGGACCTGGCCTAAGCTTCGGGCCTCCATGGAATCTTGGCTCTGCTCCTATTTTCCAGCTAGACTTTCCAGCAAAGTATGTATCTCACAGAAAAGCTTTGTGGACTTTATAGGGTCCCTCCCTTTCCTGCCAGTCCCGATTTCCTTGCCATGAAAGAACTTCCTTGTTCTCCCTCAGGCCACATGCCTCGTTCCCCTGGTCTACTTGCTGCTCCCATCATCCTTGGGTCCTTTTACAGAAGGCTTTGGAACCTAATTTATGTTGAGTTCCCTACCCCACAACTCCAAGAGTTGACTAGTATTAATCAGGCCTTTAGTAGTGTTTTATTTTTATTTTTTAAAGTTCACCCATTTATTTTGAGAGCACCTGTGAGAGCAGGAGAGGGGCAGACAGAGAGGGACAGAGAGAGAATCCCAAGCTGGCTCCATGCCACCAGCACAGGTCCAACATGGGGCTTGAACCCAGGAACCATGAGGTCATGACCTGATCTGAAACCAAAGGTCAGGCCCAACTGACTGAACCACCCAGGTGCTCTTTTTGTTCTGCTTTTTTAAAAAAAGTAATCACCCCACATGGGGCTCAAACTCACGACCCCAAGATTAACATCAGGTCTTCCAACTGAGGCAGCCAGGCATCCCTGGCCTTCTGTGTTTCTAATTAAGCTGAAGACTCCCAGTCTAGCCTCTCTGATCCAACTGCCATCCAGACAGTTCCTAGAGCGGGTACCCAGAAATAGCAAGTCAGGATGTCAAGACCCTTAGCTTAGCATTAGGGTCAATTGTAAAAGCCAATGACCCAAGTGTTTTTTTCTTTCCTTTCCAATTGGCTGATGTCTGGGAGCCAACAATGGGTGAGGTTGGGGGTGGCTGTCATTCAACGTTACTTGGTTTTAGCCACATTTCATTCATGCTAGTGTGCTGAGATGACTGGATGCTTTGGAAGGGTAGAAATATGGGCTAAGTCTGGAACCACCGATAAAGACAAAACAAAGTTTGAGTTTCTTAACTTGTTTTTTCTGCCCTTCCTTCAGCTCCTCCAAAAAATAATCCAGAGAAACAAATGTGAGAAATTTGTTTCTATACTACCACCAGAGAGAGGTGTGAACTGAACTGCTCAAGATGGGGTTGTAAGCTCTTCTGTTTCAGCGCTCCAAGACAGGGCTCTGAGCTGTCCTCTCAAATTCCTATTGGGTTGAGCCTCACATCTAAACACTCCTCTTGATTAGTGTGTAATTGCTGAAGTCAGAATTTTAAAAGGATAATAATACTCATTAACTGAACTTAGTGTCACGTGTTTACTGCATTTCTTGTTAAGCACCATTCAGAGCTATAATTAACATCCCTACTGCTATGGACAAGAAGAAAACAAATGAACAGCTTCCCTCACTTGTAGCTACTTTTTTCTTAACTGGTGGCAGCTTGAACAGAGGACTGGAAATAATAAGACTCCGGGGTCAAGGCCATTGCCCATTGCAGAGAACACTGTGCTGGGTACCATGGCCTGAGGTGTGGCGGTTTGGGCCCTGTAATGTATTGCTTATGTGAGAAACATCCTTCATTTTTACTACCACCACCCTCTCTGCTCCTCTAGGCTCTTTTGCTAAAAACACAAAATTATTGTCCCAACCACCATGCTTCAATTTCTACCAAACAATCTTTCTTCCCCCCTGGGAGAGAGGAGTTTTCTATCACTGATTAGAGATACTGTTGCTATTCCTTGAAGGGGGATATGCTACTCCCAAGTTCTGACCAACCACTCAGGGTAAGTGGACCAAAAGGGGAGGGTCTGGGTTCTGTTTTAGTTCTACTGCAGCTGCTTGTGACCGTGACTTTGAACAAGTCTTTTCCCCTCTTTAGTTTTTTCACCTTCTACAATGAGGAGTTCAGATTAGACATTAGATGATTTCCTGGGTCCTTAACATCCACAACTACTCTAGTGCAGGAAGTCTAAAAAATAGGAAGCAATCCCTCCCCTCAAGCAGTTTGTCTTCAAAACAGGTAAATATTATAGCAGGGCTTGTAAAATTTCATTACGTGTCTTATTTTCCTAATGGCTTCTGATAAAACATTAAGAATTGTGGGTTGGATAGTGTCTCCCCAAAATTGAAATCTATCCGGAGCTTCAGAATGTGACCTTATTTGGAAATAGGGTCTTTTCAGATAAAAATAAGGTAAGGATCAAGATGAGATCATACCAGGTTAGGGTAGGCCCTGCAGTGAGGAGTTTCCTATGTAAGAGAGAAAAGGACATACTGGGACACACAAGACAACATGAAGAGAGACAGATTGGAGTGATGTATCTTTAAGCAAAGGAATTCCAGGAGCCACCAGAAGCTGGAAGAGGCAAGGAAAGATTCTCTCCTAGAGCCTTGGGAAGGAGCATGGCCATGCTGACACCCTGATTTTGGACTTCTGGACTCCAAAACTGTAAGGGAATGGATTTCTGTTGTTTTAACACCACCAAATTTGTGGGAATTTGTTTTGGCAGCCCTAGCAAACTAATACAGGAATATTCAGAGGAATTTTCAGATACCAATTTTTATAAAATCACATGATACGTAAGAAAAAAAATTTTTTGTGATAATACAAAGATGAATGGTATTCACATAATAGTGCTGAGACGTGCAAAAGCAAAAATTAAAGCCCAGAACCACACTTGAATTGATTCTGCCTGACTCTGTCCATTCCAGGACCAAGGCAGTAATCCCCAAACTGCTCACCTCTGGTTGCTTTTTCCTACCTATCTCAAACTGAATATTTTTTTAAAAATTTTTTAATGTTTATTTTTATTTTTGAGAGAGAGAGAGAGAAATAGAGTGTAAGCAGGGGAGGAGCAGAGAGAGTGGGAGACAAAGAATCTGAAGCAGGCTCCAGGCTCTGAGCTGTCAGCACAGAGCCCAACGTGGGGCTCAAACCCACAAACTGGGATCATGACCTCAGCTAAAGTCAGATGCTTAACCGACTGAGCCACTCAGATGCCCCTGAACATTTTAACTTTTACTCAAGGTCATCTTTTCACAGTGCAGATTGTCTTAGGATGCCTTCCTATCCTGAATGTATTGGCCAATAACACGTACAGCTATCTGCAGTCCTCCTTGACAGCAGGAGATAATAGGAGATCTAGCTAAAGCCTGTGATAAACTTGCTCTACTATAGAATCTGCCTTGTGCCTGCCTGTGCAGACCTGAGTTACTAGCCAGGGTGTGAGGAAAGATCAAGGATGCATGAGTCAAGGATAGAGAATGCATGAGTCATTAGGTAAAGTTACCATTGACTATATTCTTTTTAGGCTACTAGTTAATCTATCTGGTGGCTGTGGACTTTATTAGGAAACCTTAACCTATCCAAATGAATTTATTGTGTTGAAAAATTGATTATATCCATTGACCCAGCAGTTTCACTTTTGAGAATTTTAGGAAATGTTCTAGGCAAACATGCAAAGATAGATGTATAAGGATGGTCTGTCATAGCATTGATTATTAAAAAAAAAAAAAAAACAAAACTTGGAAGTATCCTAAGTATTAGTAAGGAAATGCTAAATGAAAATTTAAAATATTTCCAAGTAGGGGTACCTGGGTGGCTCAGCTGGTAGCATCTGACTTCGGCTCAGGTCATGATTTTGTGGTTCATGGGTTCAAACCCCATGTCAGGCTCTGCACTAACAGTGTGGACTCTGCTTGGGATTCTCTCTCTCTCCCTCTTTCTCTGCCCCTCCCCTACTTGTGCTTTCTCTCTCTCAAAATAAATAAATGAACTTAAAATATTTGCAGGTCAATCTCATCACAAAAAGAGAGACCACCAGATATTATGTGCCTCCTGATGGGTTACAATAGGAAGTTTCGCTTTTTGTAGGTTTTTTAATGTTTTTTCTTTTTAATTTATTTTTGAGAAAGAGAGAAACAGAGTATGAGTGAGGGAGGGTCAGAGAGAAAGGGAGACACAGAATCTGAAGCAGGCTCCAGGCTCTGAGCTGTCAGCACAGAACCTGATGCAGGGATCGAACTCATGAACCACAAGATCATGATCTGAGCCAAAGATGGATGCTTAACTGATTGAGCCACGGAGGTGCCCCTGTTTTGCTTTTGTTTTTAAGATTTTATTTTTTAAGTAGTCTCTACACCCAATATCAGGCTTGAACCTACAACCCTGAGATCAAGAGTCACATGCTCAGGGTGCCTGGGTGGCTCAGTCAATTGAGTGTCTCATTTCAGCTCAGGTCATGATCTCGCATTTCTGGAGTTCGAGCCCTGTGTCAGGCCATCTGCTGTCAGCACAGAACTGACTTAGGATCCTCTGTCTCCCTCTCTCCTGCCCCTCCCCCACTTGCGCATGGGCACACACTCTCTCTCTCTCTCTCTCAAAAAATAGACAAACATTAAAAAAAAAAAAAAAAAAAAAAGGCACATGCTCCACCAACTGAGCCAGCCAGGTGCTCCTGCAATAGGAAGTTAACAGCATTACCTAAGAAGTGTTCTTGCCAGAAAATCAAACTTGATCTGAACAAGCACAGATCTATCTATCAGCTCTCAGAAAATACAGTGACTGGAGGAATATATTAATGGTATAATGGGGATGCAAACAATCAAATTCAGGATGTAGAGGAAATGACCTGTTTTTTTCCCAAGAAACAAGTAGCAAGAAGGACAACTGTAACAGATTAAGGGAGACTTGAGTCATATATATCAAGCAAATGTAATGCATACATGGTGTTTACATCCTGATTCAAAACAATGCAAAACAATGCTACGGTGAAAAGAAAATTAACACTGACTAGATATTAGGTAATAATAATGGTTGTTGGCAATCTGGCTGGCTCATAGGTAGAGCATGTGACTCTTGATCTCAGGTTTGTGAGTTCGAGCCCCATGTTGGGTATAGATATTACTTTAAAAACTTTTTTTAAATAATGATTGTTAATTTTTCTAGGTATAATAATGATATTGTGGTTATGTTTTAATTTATTTTGTAAATATTTTATTTTTTTTAATTTTTTTTTTCAACGTTTATTTATTTTTGGGACAGAGAGAGCCAGAGCATGAACGGGGGAGGGGCAGAGAGAGAGGGAGACACAGAATCGGAAACAGGCTCCAGGCTCTGAGCCATCAGCCCAGAGCCTGACGCGGGGCTCGAACTCACGGACCGCGAGATCGTGACCTGGCTGAAGTCGGACGCTTAACCGACTGCGCCACCCAGGCGCCCCAATATTTTATTTTTTTAAAGTAATCTCTACACCTAACGTGGTGCTTAAACTCATGACATCAGGATCAAGAGTTGCATGCTCCTCCTACTAAGCCAGCCAGGTTGCCCCATGGTTATGTTTTTTAAAAACCCTTAGCACTTAGAGATATTTATGGATGAAATAACATGAGGTCAAGAATTTGTTTCAGGGGTGCCTGGGGTGATTCAGTTGGTTAAATATCCCACTCATGATCAGGTCATGATCTCACAGTCATGAGATCGAGCCCTGCATTGGTCTCTGCTGAGAGTGGAGCCTTCTTAAGATTCTCTCTCTCTCTCTCTCTCTCTCTCTCTCTCTCTCTCTCTCTCTCTCGGGTGCCTGGGTGGCTCAGTTGGTTAAGCTTCTGAGTCTTGGTTTTGGATCCGGTCATGATCTCACAGTTTGTGGGTTCGAGCCCTGCATCAGGTTCCACACTGACAGTTTGGAATCTACTTGGGATTCTCTCTCTCTGCCTCTCCCCCATTTGTGCTCTCTCCCTCTGTAAAAAAAATAAAATAAATCTATTCAAAAAAAGAAGAATTTGTTTTAAATAATTCAGAAGGTTAAGGGTGCCTGGGTGGGTCAGTCAGTTAAGCGTCAGACTTCCAGCTCAGTTCATGATCTCACAGTTCATGGGTTTGAGCCCTGTGTTGGGCTCTCTGCTGTCAGTGCAGAGCCTGCTTCAGATCCTCTGTCCCCCTATTTCTCTGTCCTTCCCCTGTTTGTGCTCTAGTGCACCCTCTATCTCAAAAATAAATAAACATGTAAGCATGTCAGGTTATTGGGTGGCTGGCTATTATCTGTCACTCTTCCCTACTATCAGTAGGTCTGACTGTTTATCTTGTACATTCTCACATCTGTTCCCATTTGCTGTGTGTGAGAAACTACAGTATAAAGCTTATGGGAGTGAATGGCATTTAAAAAAATAATAATTCAGAAGGTTACATTTTTTTACAGCAATATGTTTATAATTGTTGAAGCTGGTAGATGAGTATATGGGGGCTCCTTATACTAGTGTCTCTAATTTTGTAATGTTAGAAATTTTCCATCATAAAAAAATTTTAATGATATATGCAAGTAAATCTATATGTTCCTTTTTTTTTTAAATTTGTTTATTTAATTTTTGAGAGCACAAGCAGGGGAGGGATAGAGAGGAAAGACAGAATCCAAAGCAGGATCTGTGCACAGAGCCTGATGGCAGGGCTCAAACTCACACACTGTGATTTCATGACCTGAGCTGGGATCAAGAGTCAGATGCTTAACCCACTGAGCCACCCAGGCACCCCATGTGTTCTGACCTAGAATGACTGCTCAGATATATTATTACATAACAAAGTAGTTACAAACCAGCGTATAAAGCAGGATCTGTTATAAAATTCATACATATCTATATTTAGGTATCGGAAAAATCAGTAGAATGTTATCAATAGAATGTCAGTAGTGGGTCTTTAGCCAGCAGAGTTTCAGTGATAACTTGTATTTTCTTATCGTGTCCTTAAAATGCCCCCTCCCAGTTTTGTTACAATATGTGTTGATTGTGAATAAGCATTTATAATAAAGGATAGTGGACAAAGAATATTGATGTCCTTTGCTCAAAAAGACTAAAACAGGGGCACCTGGCTGGCTCAGTTGGTAGAGCATGCGACTCTTGATCTCTGGTGTTGAGTTCAAGCTCCAGGTTTGGTGCAAAGAAAGAAACAAAAAACTATGGGGTGCCTGGGTGGCTCATTCAGTTAAGTGTTCCACTCGTGATTTCAGTTCAGGTCATGATCTCACGGTTCGTGGGTTTGAGCCCCGTGTCAGGCTCTCCTCTGGCAGTGTTGAGCCTGCTTGGGATTCTGTCTCCCTCTCTCTCTGCCCCTCCCCTCCTTGCTCTTTTTCTCTCTCTCTCTCAAAATAAATAAACACTTAAAAATTAATTTATTACTTAACATTATTGAAACCTTCAAAACAGGGTCAATAAATTCAAGAAGGAGACTATGATTAACTCAGTTTATAATTCAGCAACATTTGCTGGTCAAAACTGTAATGGTATATATGGAGAGTGGAATGAATTTCTCTCTCTCAAAATAAACAAATGAATATAAAAAAAAAACAACAAAACTTGGGGCGCCTGGGTGGCTCAGTCGGTTAAGTGTCCGACTTCAGCTCAGGTCATGATCTTGTGGTTCACGAGTTCGAGCCCCGCGTCGGGCTCTGTGCTGACCGCTCAGAGCCTGAAGCCTGCTTCCGATTCTGTGTCTCCCTCTCTCTCTGACCCTCCCCCCATTCATGTTCTGTCTCTCTCTGTCTCAAAAATAAATAAATGTTAAAAAAAAATTAAAAAAAAAAACAAAAAACTAAAACATTCCTCATTTCCCTTTCCTTTGGCATGAACGTTCTGTTTAGGGCAGTTAGCTCATTCATCCTCTCAATTTTCCTTTTCAAAACTGTTCTCAATCAAACAAGAAACTACTCACAACAAACTCCAGTTAAAATAATCTTCTCAAAAGTCTTCCATGATCACATCTCTACACAGGGAGCCTGGCTTTTTGGGGTCTTTCCAAGCACAGACAAATACAGGATTGTCCTGAGAGACCAGAAACTTCTGGGGAGACTGGGTAAATTCCCTGGGCCAATGAATCCATCATACATCCAGTAGGGGGAGCCAGACCTTAGTTCCCAAACTCTTGGAGGTATCATTCCTGCATGAACTCAACATGGAGTGTGAGCAAAGATACACACAATACACATTTTTGGAGGCAGGCAGAGCTGTAATATCAGTCTTGAAGGAAGATTTTTTTTGTTTGCTTTGGGTTTTTGTTTTGTTTTGGGTTTGTTTGTTTGTTTTGCTATAATGAACTTTTCAGAGTAGCGATCCTTGAACCAAGTTCCCCTTTACATTTATGAACAGATACGATTTACAAAAAGATGCGCACATAACTTCTCAAAAGTATGTGTGTATGTGTGCATGCCTATGTGGCTTAAAGTTAGGCAGGAGGCAGCTTGGAGAAAGAGTGCTGGATCTGAGGTTGAAGTTAAATCCTTTCTCTAATGATTAACCGGCTCTTTGGCTGTAAGCTATTTGAATCTCTGGGCTGATTGTGAACTTCAGCGATAAGGGATGTGAAGGTTCTTTGAAATAGAGCACAACTATAAAGCATTCTCAGGGCTCCGAACAGCCTGAGCCATCTATTGAGATTTCACAGTCCCAGGGACATGGCAGATCTCCCTTACTTAAACTCAGTCCAAATAATCTTGACTATAGGGCAGCCAGGAGCATGAGGACTAGCTGGTGTTTACTTTGACAAAAAGCTGCAAGTCTTCAAGCATCTAGCCAGTCTTTTACCTGAACAGGAACCATGAGTCTTTTTATCCCTCCTGGTTGTGAAAGGGCGGGCCTACGCCAGCCGACTCCATCTTGTTCTGTGTCCTTCACCTTGACCACACCTCCTCCCCTTGAGTAACCCCCCCCTCACCTGCCTAACAGGACTCGACCCTTCCCCAGGACCCTTCCCCAGCCAATCGGCTGAGGCCATAGCCATTACCTCACCAACTGCCCCCAGGCCCCAATAAAATCTTTGTCCTTTTGAAACTCGCTCTCTCTCCCTGGTATCTCACCGCTGCGTCGGTGCAGGTAGGGGATTGAGCTCGAGCTAGCTCAAATAAAGGCTCTTTGCTTTTGCATCGGACTCGGCTCCCTAGTGGTCTTTGGGGATCACGAATTCTGGGCATAACAGTTGCAACCTCCCCTTTTAGCCACAGACAGATGAGGGGCTTAGCTAGGCTGACCACACGGGAGTAAGAATCCATGTGTGACCCTTCCCCCAAGACACTGGGGACCTAAGCAACCCTGGAGAGAGCTGAAATCTGGGCTCCCTGAGACACGGAGAGGCAGCTTCTCAGATAACACTAAGAACTCTGCTAGAGACTGAGCTGGTAGAATTGGAGAAAGGCCTCAGGGAAAGAGGAATTGGTACTCATACTTCCCCTACTCCAACTTTTGCCCCTGCTGATCAGGGTTACGGGATGACGAACATCAGCTTTGCCCCATTAGCAAGGCTTCAGCAGCTACAGATCCAGGTTGGGTCCACCTGTGTTTAGTGTCAGGTGCTGATTTGTGTTTTCCCTGAGTTCTTGCCCTGTCCCAGGTCTCTGCACCTTCTATAGCTAGCTGTGGCTCCATTTGGGGACAGTGGTTTTCTGCAGGGGTTATTCCTCAGCAGGTCATGTTCACGCCTGCAGGAACTGGTTTAACTTGCTTCTGAGAGTCTTGACTCCACCCCAGACTCCTTTGGCTTCAGGGTAGGGAGTTGGAGGGGTGGGGGAGGAGGAGACAAGATACAACCAAAGGGAACAATGAAGTCAGGAAATCCCTGAAGAAGTAACTTTACTCTGAGGGAGGAGAGGGTCCCGCAGGCTTCCCTGAGGTTCCACCAACCTATCTCTTCACAGGTCACAGGAGACTCCAGCCTTTCCTATAGTTAGCGTCACTCCTGGTTCTCCAGGATGTTGTGCTCTTAGAGAAGTCTTCCCTGCCCATCACCACTGCACAGCTCTCCAGGAGCAGTCATCTAATGGACAGGACTCACCCTCTGTAAAACTAGACTCACGTTCAAGGTCAGGACCTGACCTGTTATCCGAATGAACCTCCACCAGGTCTGTGTGGAGTCAGCCCCTGGAAGCTTACATCCACCTATCCAGTCTTCTGCTTCCATCAGTATGACAGGTCAGTGCCCTAACTTGCAGCTTTCTTGTCTCTTATGTTCCTGGTGATTTGCTGTGTTGTATACCTCAAGGCCAAATTAGGAGGGCATAAACAAGCATTGTCTGAAATTCTAGTAAATAAAATGTTGATAGGTGTGTTTTCCTTGTCCCTGGCTTCTGATTATGTTTAGCCAATGGAGATTAGGAGGATGAAGAAGGCTGTGACAGTGTTTATGCCCCAGCACATACTCCACCTTCTGAAAAGCGAGTCCCTGTAAACCCATCCGGTATCCCTTTCCATATACTCTCTGCTCCCTGCCTGTGTCCCCTCAAATCCAGTAGTGATTATGTTTCCCCACTGTCACTAGCCCTGGGGTACAGCACCATCTCTTGTTGCCTTTCCTTTAAACTCTCTTCAGAAAACAAAACAAAAACCCCTCTCCTCGGTTACCCGTTTCTTGCTGGGACCCTGAAAGATAGGACAGATATCACAAAGATAAATGAATCACCACCTAACCTGTCACTTGTCTGTGGGAACTTAACAAGTAACTCAAACTTTCTGAGCTTCGGTTTCCTCATATGTAAAATACTACAGGGAAAGGAAAGGTACTCTGAGGTCACTTTCAGCTCTCAGAATCTTTGGTTCTAAGGTGATAAGTGTAGCTACAGAATTCAACCAGGAAAACATGAGTCAGAAGGGAAAAATATGTAGAATTATTGCATTGGGCATTTGGGTGCAGGGGTTAGGGGTTACCGCAGAGTTAAAAGTTGGTAGGAAAAAAGTCAAGAAATGGGTCCATCTATGCCGCCTGTAATTTTTAAGTTTAGTCCTTTCCAAGAAATTCTCTAGAGTTGTGGTAGGAATCAGCTTTTATTTTATCTTTAGCTCTGTATTTGTCTTCTCTTATTAGAAAATGTAGGAAAAATGGGGCACCTGGCTGGCTCTTGATCTCAGGGTCATGAGTTCAAGCCCCACATTGGGTGTGGAGCCTACTTAATATAAAGTAGCAAGAATATCGTTCTCCTTTGTTTTTTCTCAATCTATTTCTTTTAATCTCTTTCTATGTATCTAGTCTCTCTGTATTTGTTTCCTTTTAATTTCTCTGTTTCTCTCCATTAAGACAAAGAAAAGGGGGAAAAAAAGGACATTTTCCTCAGTGGGGGGGGAATCAGGAAGTTCCTGAACAAAGGCACCTAGCAGGCACACAAATGAGGCAGCCGGAACTGACCTGCCCCTGGAACTGCCACTTAGAGGGAAAGAGTCCCAGATGCTGGAAACTTTGGGCGCTGGTGTTTTCCCAGGCCAGACCAAGGCTGACCATTAGTTTTAACTCTACACTTTGGACTGAATTTATTTTGAACAGAATTCACCTGGCTATCTCTATCACCACTCAGGTGCCTTGTACATGTGATTTCAAAAAAAGTGCTTAAGTACCAGAAAGGGAGGCTGAGATTTCTTTTTAACTGGAGTCATAGCTCTGTGGAGTAGGCATTAATTATTATCACTTCAGTTTACAGATGAGGAAACCGAGGCTCATTGGGCAAAGAAACTTGCCTGCACTGGAGTCTGTGTTCTCCATTACCTCGCTTTACTACCTTCAGGTTTATATTGTAACTTAATGTAACTTGATGTATCCTGTAGCTTGAAACAGGTATGGTGGGAGTATTTGTGTCACAGAAATTAGCAAATGCTACACAAATCAGGGCTTGTTTTGTTGTTAAGGCTTAAAGTGATGCAGAAACGCCTGGGTGGCTTGGTTGGTTAAGAGTCCGACTTCAGCTCAGGTCATGATCTCATGGATTGTGAGATCGAGCCCTGCATCAGGCTCTGTGCTGACAACTCAGAGCCTGGAGCCTGCTTTGGATTCTGTGTCTCCCTCTCTCTATGCCCCTCCCCTGCTCATGCTCTTTCTCTCTGTCTCTGTCTCTCTCTCTCTTTCTCTGTCAAAAATAAATAAACGTTAAGAAATTTAATTTTAAGAAAGTGATGCAGATGCAAAGGCACAGGGAGATGCAGAAACCCCACGAGAGAGACGGGAGGATCATCCCCCAAAATAGTCTTGGATCTCAATAACTTCCAGATGGGTGGCATTCCCACTCATGTGTAACCTTTTCAAGTAAACTCCTTTTAGAGTACCTGGCTGGCTCAATTGGAAGAACATACATCTTGGTGTTGTGAGTTTGAGCCCCAGATTGGGTACAGAGATTATTTAAAAAAAAAATTTTTTTTTAATCTTTATTTTTGAGAAAGAGAGTCAGAGTGCGAATAGGGAAGAAGCAGAAAGAGAGAGAGAGAGAGAGAGAGAGAGAGAGAGAGAATCTGAAACAGGCTCCAGGCTCTGAGCTATTAGCACTGAGCCTGACATGGGGCTTGAACCCACAAACAACAAGATCATGACCTGAGCTGAAGTGGTATGCTTAACTGACTGAGCCACCCAGGCATCCCTGGGTGTAGAGATTAATTAATTAATTAATTAATTATTAAGAGACAAGAGAGAGAGCAGGAGCAGGGGGAGGCACAGAGATAGGGGGTGACACAGAATCCGAAGCAGGCTCTAGGCTCCGAGCTGCCAGCACAGAGCCCAAAGCAGGGCTCAACCCACAAACCACAAGATCATGACCCAAACCAAAGTCAGACGCTCAACCAACTGAGCCACCCAGGTGCCCCAAGATTTTTTTTTTTTTTAAAAAGCAAGTAGGGGGTGCCTGGCTGGCTCAATCCTTTAAGCATCTGACTTCAGCTCAGGTCATGATCTCTTGAGCCCACTTTGAATTGTGTGTCTTCCTCTCTCTCTGCCCCTCCCCTGCTTGAGCATGCGCTTTCTCTCTCTCTCTCTCTCTCAAAAATAAATAAGCATTTAAAAAAACACACAAAAAATAAACTTAAAAAAAAATAGGGGCGCCTCAGTGGCTCAGTCGGTTAAGCATCTGACTCTAGATTTTGGCTCAGGTCATGATCTCATGGTTCGTGGGATAGAGCCCTGGGTCAGGCTCTATGCTGACATTGTGGAGCCCTGCCTGGGATTCTCTCTCTCCCCCGCCCCCTCTCCTGTGCTTGTCCTCTCTCTTTCTCTCAAAATAAATAAATAAATATTTAAAAATAACAAAAATAAAATAACCCTTTTTTTAAGGCTTCCTGATAGCAATAAATGATCATTTCCCAGTGCAGTATGTGTGTGTTTAGATATAACTTATGTAGCAGCATCTGAGTGGCTCAGTTGGCTGAGCATCTGACGACTTTGGTTCGGGTCATGATCTCACAGCTCATGAGTTGGAGCCCCGCATCGGGCTCTGTGCTGACAGCTCAGAGCCTGGAGCCTGCCTCAGATTCTGAGATTCCCTCTCTCTGCCCTTCCCCAACTCGTGCCATGTCTCTGTCTCTCAAAAATAAATAAACATTAAAAAAAATTTTGATATAACTTATGCAAAATAAAATGCAGAACTATTAAATATTCAGTTCATTGCATTTTAACTGTGTATACACCAGGCATCCACCTTCCAATATAAGGCACAGAACATTTCATTGACCCCAGAAAGTTCATCCAAGCCTCTAACCAGTAAATTTCCATCATGGTTACCAACCTGCCCTCCCCCAACCACTTTCTGATTTCTTTCTTTCTTTCTTTCTTTCTTTCTTTCTTTCTTTCTTTCTTTCTTTCTTTCTTTCTTTCTTTCTTTCTTTTCTTCCTTCCTTCCTTCCTTCCTCCCTCCCTCCCTCCCTCCCTCCCTCCCTCCCTCCCTTCCTTCCTTCCTTCCTTCCTTCCTTCCTTCCTTCCTTCCTTCCTTCCTTTCTACAGAGAGAGAGAGGCAGAGAGAGAGGGAGACACAGAATCCAAAGCAGGCTTCAGGCTCTGAGCTGTCAGTACAGAGCCCCATGAGGTCTCCAACTCACAAACTGCGAGATCATGACCTGAGCCAAAGTCAGGCACTTAACGGACTGAGCCATCCAGGCTCCCCTCTGATTTCTTTGAAGTCAACAGTGTTTCAGTCTTCCAGTTGCTCAGGCCAAAAGCCCTGGAGTCATCCTTGACTCATCTTTTGCTCTGACATCTGACATCCAACCCATCAGCATTTCATGTTAGGTAGATTTCAAAATATATCTAAAATCTAACTGCTTATATATATATATATATATATATATATATATATACACACACATACACACACACATATATATATACACATACAACAAAATACAATAAAATAAAATCTACCTGCTTCTCATCAACTCCACTGCTGTCTCCATCTTCCAAGCCACATCACCTCTCACCTGACTGGTCTCTAGCTTCCTCACATTCCCATGTTCTCCCCCTGCCGTCTATTCACACAGCTGCCTGAGTGATCTTTTAAAAATGTAAATGGTATGCCTGTGCAAAACTCTTCATTGCTTACTGTCTCTTAGAGTAAAATGGACCTCAAAGTCTCTACTATTTGGCCTACAAGGTCCTCTCCACCTTTTGGATCTCAATCTACTCCTCCTCACTGGCTTACCAGGCCCTAGCTAAGCCAGACTCTTTGATGTTCCCCTGAACAAACAAGCACATTCTTACCACACAGCCTTTGTCCTTGCTGGTTCCTCTACCTAAGATGCTCTGCACCTGGCTCACTCATTCAGTTCATTTAGGTTTCTGCTCAATGGTTATCTTATAGAGAACTTCTCAGATTGTCCATGCAAAATAGCATGTTTTCCTCTGACACTCTGACCCCTGACTACTTTATGATTTCTCCCTAGTCCTTAACACCTCACATTATATTTGTTTACTGTCTGTTTCTCCCAGTGGTTGTGCTAGTAAAATGTTTAACAACTAGCTCTCTGAAAAGTATGAATGCATGTATATATATATGTACAATTTTATTTATAAACTTTACTTTATAAATTTTATTTATAAACTTTATTTTACTTTATTTATAAAGTTGATAAGACACAGTTTGCAAATAATAACAAAATACTCTTTTTTTTTAATGTTTACTTATTCTTGAGAGAGAGGGAGAGAGTTCACGCGAGCGAGCATGAGCGGGGGAGGGGCAGTGAAAGAGACACAGAATTCGAAGCAGGCTCCAGGCTCTGAGCTGGCAGCACAGAGCCCGACTGGCGCTGGAACCCGCAAACCGTGAAATCATGACCTGAGCGCAAGTTGGACGCCTAACCAACTGAGCCACCCAGGGGCCCCACAAAACATACTCTTTATTGTAAATTCCATATTCTCACTGAATGCTTTTGTTGGTATCTGCCAGACTCTTGTAACCATAGCCAATCTACTTTGCAACTAATAAGTGTAGCTCCGACATAAATGTGGTTGATATTTTCACTTACAGGGGGAGTCTTTTCCAACACCACCAAGCAATTCCCTAGTTTTCAGGTGCACACAGACTGGGTATCCTACACTTTAACTCAATTTTGACACTATCTACCTGTGTCAGTCCCACAAGATTGCCCCACTTCAGATGCCAGCTGCAAGGTCCAGGTTGTTACTTCTGCTTTTGACCCACCTGTTGTAAACCAGAGGTTCCCACGACCTCCTCCTTGGGTTCAGTGATCTGCTCAGCTCACAAAGCTCAGGGAAATATTTACGTACATTTATCAGTTTATTATAAAGGATAGGGGCATCTGGGTGGCTCAGTTAAGCGCCCAACTCTTGTTTTCTGTAAAATCATGACCTGATTTTACAGTTCGTGAGATCGAACCCCTCTGTGCTGATAGTGTGAAGCCTGCTTGGGATTCTCTCTCTCCCTCTCTCTCTGCCCCTCCCCTGCTCGCTCGCTCTCTCTCAAAATAAAAAATTAAATTTAAAAATTAAAAAACATACTATAAAGGATACAGGTGAGCAGCCAGATGAAGAGGTATACAGGTCGAGGTCCAGAAGGGTCCTTGAAGACAGGAGTGGAACTGGAGTGCATGACCTTCAGGCAAATGGAGCTCATCAAATCTTCCCTTTGACCCTTTGGTCAGTGGATGAAAGTTCCAACCCTCTAATCACTAGGTCTTTTTGGTAACCAGCCCCATCCTGAGGCTATGTAGAAACCCCACCCTAACTTACCATTAGCATAAACTCAGTTGAAAGAGAAAAGGCTTGTTTTGAATAACAAAAGACATTCTGATTACTTGAGAAATTACAAAGATTTTAGAGGTCTGTGCAGGGAACCAGGGACCAAATATATTCATTTCTTATGATCCAGTGAAGCAAAGCAAAAGTGTAGGAACTTCACTCATTTATTAGTGAAGTGACCAACTTCCTTGCCAAATTGAATAGTAGCTTTTGAATACTGGAAAAAAATATTTAATATTTGCTGTATTCACAGTGTTAACAGCTATAGACATGACACAATTCTAAGTTTAATTTGCATGATTAACATATTTTGTCTCTTGAATCCAGTGAACAAAACAAGTACTGATTTGTAGCATTTGCTGATTCCTATAGTGTAAATAATCCAAACATAGCCTATTTTAAGCTACCAACATGATATCACTGAACAGAGGTTAGGAAGAAATGCACAGTATTTTATAGTTTTCCACCTCACAGATAGATACAAGAGCACAGATAACAGTGAAACTATTAGAAGGGAATGAATTTGAGTATTTTTTTCAAAAAAAATATTTTTTTAATTTTAGAGAGAGCATGAGGGGGGAGAGGGCAGAGGGAGAGAAAGAGAATCTTAAGCAGGCTCCATACTCAGCACAGAAACCAATGTGGGTCTTGATCCCACAACCCTGGGATCATGACCCGAGCTGAAATCAGGACTCGGACGCTCAACAGACTGAGCTGCCCAGGCACCACATGAATTTGAGTATTTTTTCTTTATTTTTAGAATAACATATTTAATTTTAAATTTATGTAATTTAATTTTTGACAGCTTGCAAAATTCCTGAAAATTTAGCAGCCGGCTCTCACGAGCCAGCTCCAGCACACCCTGGTTTCCTTACTAGGCTGTACGCTCCAGGAAGATAATGTGTAGTGAACTCAATAGATGCTTCTTGAATAAATTAATGGAGGTAATTTTAGTGGTATTAGTTCCTTGCCACCTAAAGTGCCTGACTAAATTTTGGTTAGGGGACATGGAGGTGAGCACTATTTGAGCTATCATGACTTGTCTAAAGAAATCTGGAAGAACATTGGATAAAGGGGGTAAATTTGTCAGGGAAGCCTGAAATCACCAGAGTGGGGATGAGGAAAGTGGCAATGTCCATAACATTATCACTTCAGTCATCCTCCACAATACCACCTTAACTGATTATTATTGTTGTTACTATTATTGTTATTGTTATTATTATTTTAATGTTTATTTATTTTTAAGAGAGAGCATGAGCGGGGAGGGGCAGAGACAGAGGGAGACAGACACAGCACAGAGCCTGACGTGGGGTTCAAACCCACAAACCACGAGATCATGGCCTGAGCCAAAGTTGGACGCTCAACTGACTGAGCCACCCAGGCACCCCCCAAACTATTATTTTTCAAAAATACATTTCAAAAATACATCTCTGACAGTTCTTCCAGCCTTCAAGATAAAATTCTAAATTTTATCTAGGCCCTTCGTGTTTCCACCTTACCATATCCAACCTTACCAAACCATTCATCTTCCCCTGAATGTGTTTTATGCTGTTCTGTCAGCAGATCTTTGCCTGTGCTACAGTCCCTACCACCAGGAATTGCCCTTCTACTACATTCTAACCCAGAGAAATGTCCATTCTTCACATCCTGCTTGCATAGTTTCTCCTCTCTGAGGTCTTAGCTGGTGCCTCATGCCCTCTGGCATAACTCATTTTCTATTTCCATACACTTAAAGAATTTACACTGGGGGCGCCTGGGTGGCTCAGTCAGTTAAGCGTCCGACTTCGGCTCAGGTCATGATCTCACGGTCTGTGAGTTCGAGCCCCGCGTCAGGCTCTGTGCTGACAGCTCAGAGCCTGGAGCCCGTTTCAGATTCTGTGTCTCCCTCTCTCTCTGCCCCTCCCCTGTTCATGCTCTGTCTCTCTCTGTCTCAAAAATAAATAAACATTAAAAAAAAATTAAAAAAAAAAAGAATTTACACTGAGGAGATGTTGGTCAAATGGTACAAACTTTCAGTTATAAGATGGATAAATACCAGGGCTCTAAGGTATAGCATGGTGACTACAGTTAACAATACTGTATTGTGTACCTCAAAGTTGCTATGAGAGTAGAACTTTAATGTTCTCACCATAACAACAACAAAATGTAATTACATAAGATGTAGCATTTGTTGACTAACTTTATTGTGGTAAACATTTAGCAATGTGTATGTGTATCAAATCATCATATTATCTCTTCTTAGCCTTTTGGCTAAGATCAAGTGCAAATCATCATATTGTATGCCTTAAATTTGCACAATGTCATATATCAACTACAGCTTAGTGAAGCTAGGGTGGGGGGTGGGGGAAGAACAGACGTTATCTCTTTCCCAGATAGATTATGAAAGCCTTGAAAACAGAACCCGATTCATTGTCTCCCATCACTTAATATAGTCTCAAGCATTTATCTAGTAGGCAACAACATTTTTTTATTTAAGGGGCATCCTGGGGAGAGGAAAGCTTAACAGCTAATTTCTCTGGGCCTCAGAGCTCCTCTTTAATTTTTTTTTTCAACGTTTATTTATTTTTGGGACAGAGAGAGACAGAGCATGAACGGGGGAGGGGCAGAGAGAGAGGGAGACACAGAATCAGAAACAGGCTCCAGGCTCTGAGCCATCAGCCCAGAGCCTGACGCGGGGCTCGAACCCACGGACCGCGAGATCGTGACCTGGCTGAAGTCGGACGCTTAACCGACTGCGCCACCCAGGCGCCCCTTCCTCTTTAAAAGAAGGCTAATGTTTCCTTGCCTGCCAGGAAGTTGAAGTTGATGAGCTCATAGTCATTTCCCAGATACATAACCTACCTCACAATTTTCCCTAGAGCAGAGCCTGGTATCAAAAATATTGAGA